>NC_092522.1:18706715-19011537 GCF_037038585.1 Patagioenas fasciata
CACAAACAAGTTACTGCAGATAAATAAGATATCATGGATCATCTCAGGTCATGGTTTCAGGGTTAGTTTTCAGCCAGAACAAGGATCTCTTCTGACTCACTGCATGGCCTCACAAACACTAGTGCCAGCACAAAAGAGGGAGCAGCATGACTGACTTGTTCAGCCACAACACTCCAAACAATTTTAACCTGTTATGAAATCACACATTAAGTGAGAATAACTCTGTACCTTAAACTTGCAGTGAGCATGAGCACTGAAGGGCATTTCAAAACACATTAAAGCATGTTCATCTCAAGCAAATTACCTTTTGTTTGCAGCTAAGAGAACAAACATGCTCAGCCGACATGCAGGCACTAAATCATATGCTTGAGTCTTAAGATGATACAAAACACAAAAATATTACCATAAACATTATTTTGTTTTCAAATAGCAATTTTCCTGTCATGCAAACTAATCAAAGTTTTGTATTTCAGTCCTTAGACTAGATAGATTACAAACAGGAAGTACCTCTTGTGCATAGTCTATTTGTTTACCAGAATTTACTACTTTAAAGAGGTAAGTGCAGGGTCTTCTCATTTTTTTTCCAGGACCCTGGAATCCAAATTTGACACAGTCTCAAGCTAAGCAGGACTGGTAAGCACTTTAGCAAGAACATAGCTTAATATACTACTGGTTGTACAATATACTTCACTAGAAGCATGGGAATCTAGCATACAACAGGACCAATGAGGAGAAAGGAGACCAGCTCACAACAGGAGCACATTAAACATTGTTCTGCTGTCTGCCCTCACCTGTTTTTCCATCTCTGGCAATGCTGCACTATTGATTTGTTCTTCTTTTTTTGATTTCAACAAGCGATTGAGATCCTGAACAATATCTTTAGTTGTGAAATCCGCCTTCTTCCTGTCTGTAACTAGGATTCCTCCTCGCTGAATGACCTGTTGTCCATAAACACAGTTATCGATTACTTTCAATATTCAGGGGACAGACATTCATCACATCAAAGCAAACCCTGAAGAAATATTGGGTTACTGCTAGTTGCAGAGAGAATGACAGACAAGATTTTACCCTTAGAACAACTTTTCCTGATTAAAATATAAATGAGCCAAGAGAGAAATAATATATTTTATATGAATAAATCAACGCTTCTTCAAATTAACATATTGCTCCTCCATTTCTCCATAAATCATGGAGCCCAGCTAATAGGCTAGACTACAGCTTTTTAGATAGTTTTTTCTAACTGTAAGCTGCAATGGTTCCCTTACTTGTCGTAGTTTTCCCATCTCTCCTGCAGTCTCTCCTCCTGGTAGTACACATTCCTTCGGTCCTAGTTGAACCAGCAGAGCTTCAAGGTTTGAGAACTGATCATTATCTGGAAACTCACAGACGCTCAGTTTTCTCAGTGTAGTGTCAACATATCCCACTCCTACAACTCTTTGTCCATCAGTAGTAGACAGCTTAACCCCCACAACCCCAATGGCCGATGACATATCATTGTTGGCAAAAAGAACTTCCTCAAACTGGGCAAGATTTCCTGGAGAACCCTATTTAGAAAAGAAACGTATTTTAAAGAGTGTGTGTGCACATGCATACTATTTTTTTTAAAGGATAACAACAGATAAAACTAAGTAATAAACAGTCCACTAATATAAAACACAAAGCTGTTCTGTTTTTTTAACCATTAAAATTTTACATATCTCCTATACCTCAGGCTTCCTTAATTTCTCAACCTGTGGCAAAGATACAGGACAAGCTCTTACAGTAGTAGAAGATATAGGGATATGTAACAGACCACATGATTTACCATCACACCCCCAACGTCAGTCCCTGAAAATCCCCAAATTCCAAGCTGAGGGACTCGGGAAAGAACTGGGGATTTTTTCTTTCATCACACAATTATAAAGAAAGGTAGAAAATGTGTACCTTGTATGCTAAATACCAGTCATTTTCTTTGATAGACTTACTCCCTGCTTTGTTCTTGTAAACTTCAACTCTGTAATGACGAACCAGAAGCAGATCTCTCACAAAAGATTCAAAGTTCATTTTACTAAGCACAACACTCTCAAGTTTCTGAGTTCCTACAAAAAAAAAAAAAGAAAAAAATTATCAGTTATCCAAATATGTTCATAATGTTTATTTTCTGCAACTGAAACCCCCAAGAAACAGAGTTAACAGCCTTCAAGAAGGACATTATTCTGATATTGATAGAGCAAGTATGTGAAATCCATGCAACATCACAAAAAACACAAGACTCAATGGATTAACTGATTAAGAATGATGAATGCATACACCATATACAAATGAAAGCAACGTTCATGTGAAAATTTCACTAAAACTAGGTATACATGTATATTAAAAGATACATTCCTTTCACCCTTTCTCTCCTTATAATACTCTTGATTTGTTTTTCTAATTAATCTTTCACACGTTTTAATTTAATGAGTGGTGGAAGCCAGCTGCAAGTTTTCCTTCCAGATAACATCTTTTCTTTCCTGGACAAGACACTTTTGTTGACAGAATGGACCATCACCCTTGTCACACTCAGAAGATGGCAAGAAACATGTGCCAAGACATTTCCCTTTTATTGCAATATATACTGTAAAACTGTAGTATTCTCAAGAAAGTCTAAAAGTTTATATTAACACTTAAATTAAAAAGTGCCTGACAAACTTCTTGCTTCTGCTCCCATGGGGGTGCAGGCAGATGATACAGTTGAACAAATTTAATTCCCTGCAGCTGCCAAGAAGAGAAATACCACTTCTACCTCCCCACCCCCAGCACCAGCCTACTCACAGAAAAAGATAATTCCACTGCTAAAAAAACGGGGGTTTTGGGTGGGTATATTAAGTTTTCTGCCATACCAGCAAGTGGAATTAACTCAGACTGGCGTCAAATACATTAGAGATAGATAACATATAAAGTAAGCACAAGCAATAGACTGGGATTATCACATCCCTGTTTTCAGTATCATGCCTTCATTACATTTGAGGGTGTTCCTCTCTTTATGTGAAAGATGTTAAATGGTGAACTTCCATACCCATAAGAACTTATGGGTTTATTTTAAATAGTATTTTTTCATTTTCTTTCCTCAGATCTCTAGTAAGACTTTTTTTAGAAGCAACTGAAAAACTAATTCCACATAATTAGGTTCTATTTCCCAGTGCAGAACTGCTCAACAAAACACAATTTTTCTTTCTTTTCACATGAGACAACACGCTTGCGTAAGGTGAGGGGCAGCTGAAGCTACGTGCACTTCAAAATCATCCTGAAAGCAAAAATGTAGCTTTATGCTGACTTTTAGTTGTATATGCTAGAAAATGCTATAGTTTGCAGTGGTTTAAAACCAGAGCTGATCATAACAGGCTTACATCTGTGAAATGACCACTTTCAAACATAATTAAAAAAAACATACTGATTCATGTGTTTCTAGTCTGGAACACATATCAAATTCTACACTTGAAACTACCAAACTTTACAATTTCTCCACAAGTTTTGTTTTTTATTTTGTGGCTTGGTGAGGTGGGCAGTGCTTCAGGTGAAGGTTTGTTTGTTTGTTTTGAGTTTTGTTTGGGTTGGTTTGTGGTTCCTTCTGGTTTGGGGTTCGATTTTTTGTGGGTTTTTTGTTTGTTGGTTGGTTGGTTAGTTTGGGTTTTTTACATATTAGCTCATCACTTGTGAAAAGTCTGAAATAATGCCACGCTCTTTTTAATGTCAGTGCACCAAAAAACCCAACAGATCATTTGTAACAAACAGGCTCCAATCAAGTTTATTTTGCAAAGTATGAGCCAATAACTTTGCAACATTGTGTTCCTCGAGATTAAGGATAATACTAGGTTTGCCTCTTCTGACAAGAGAACTTATCTCAGTGCTCTGCATCCCACATCTGCAAGCTCCACTGTCTCACACCAAAAGATAAACCAAAAGCAGCAGGTGGTGGATGGAAGAGAAAATCTTATGCAATACATAATTAAATACGCGATTTACTTCTGCAGGCCACTGTCAGTCAAATGTTAGGTTATCATTGTTTACTTATCATCTGCACTATAGAACTGCATTAGCCCAGTCCTCATTTATCACAGAAAATATCACGCAATCATTGTCACAAACTACCAGTGTTCTGGAAAAATGTGATTAACTGACGCCAACCTACACAATATGTTGTGTTCATGTAACTATCCACACCAGACAGCCCTGCAGTGTGAACTCACACGAACAGAAGGAACACTCAGCCCCACAATTTCTGCTGTAGACACCTTCCTACGTTTGCACACCCATATCTGTCACATGCATCCCACTGAAGAAAGATCTGCATTCAGTTACGCTCGTTTCGAAGCAGCAATAAATCAAAGTGCCCGTTAAAATCCAGAGACCTTTCAGTATCTCTGCTCCCGCGTTCTCCACAGCGGGCACAGCAGCGGTACCGCCGCCCCGGGCTCAGCCGTGCCCCGGTACCCACCAGCACCGCCGCGGGACCCGCAGCGGGCGGGTAACGGCGGCAACTCACGCCCTGACAAGGTCCCATCCTTGAAACACGCCGCCACAGAGAACTTAAGCCCGATGGAGCCACGAAACGCGACGACCGGCAGCGTCCCGACCCGAGTGACAGCCCGCAGGCCTTGAGAACACTCGGCTGTTGCACCGGCACCCGCCGCCCCCTCCGTGCCCGCTCCGCTCCGGCCACCCGAGGCCGGCCGCCCCTTCACAACAAGGCCCCCGGGACGGGCGCGTCCACCCCGCCGCAGCCGCGCTAGCCCCCGCCGCCCCTCAGGCCCGAGCCCGGCCTTCCCCCACACCCACCCGGTGTCCCCGCCAGCTGCCGGATGACGGCGCGGGTGCGGAAGAGCTCGCGGGCGGCCAGCAGCGCGTCCGCCCCATGCACCGTGTAGTAGTCGCCGCGCTCGAAGAAGCGCACGGTGGTGTCGGGCTTGTCGGGCAGCGAGAGCACGGCGCGCACGAACCCCGCCTCGGCCCCCGCGCCCTCCGGCCACAGCGCGTCCCGCGGCGGCTCCACCGCCATGCTGCCGCCTCACAACACGAGCCGCCGCGCGCGCACCGGCCCTCGCGACGCGCGCGCGCGCCAAGCGACGGCACCCAATCGCTGCGGGGTGTGAGGGGTACGTCGCGCCCGCCCCGCCCCTCTACGGCGCGCCACACGGAGGGACCAGCTGCCTCGCGGGAGCGGGGCGTGGGCCTTCCCGCGCGCCGTACGGGGCCGTGGCAACGGCGGCTGGGGCTGCCTCCCGCCGGGCCGCGAGGGGCTGCTCCTTCCCCGCAGCGCCAGCGGAGACCCGTGCGATCGGTGGAGCTGTGTGCGCCTGCTCCACCGCCTGCCGGAGCCCAGGCGCGCAGGCCTCCTTCACACAGGTGTGTGGGAACGGCTCCAGCCACCTGGATGATAAAAGATCAATACTAACATGGCCATCTGGATAGTCAAAGAAGACTGATACTAACGTGATCAAATCACAGCAATCTGTCAAAAGAAAGTGGCCTTGACGGGTTACACAGGGTTATATGTTTGTGAGGAGTAAGAGTGCGGGGGGTGTGAATGTTGGGCTGGAAGACCGCCCTACGTACGCGTGAGAGACGATGAGTGTGGTGTGTGTGGAATAACATTTTAAAAAAAAAGTCCTGTTTAACCTCTTGGTCCAGGCTTGTACCTATAAAGCTATAAATTGAGAAAGAGTTAAATAAAGAGAGCTTGCTTGCTTGCTGCCTTTTGCTGGGCTCAGCTCAGCTGTGCCT
Source organism: Patagioenas fasciata (assembly GCF_037038585.1). Classification (NCBI taxonomy): domain Eukaryota; kingdom Metazoa; phylum Chordata; class Aves; order Columbiformes; family Columbidae; genus Patagioenas; species Patagioenas fasciata. The sequence continues at coordinate 18,712,458 of NC_092522.1, forward strand.
GGCCCTGCTCTCACTGCTGACACGAACTCTGTGTCTGGGTGTGCACCATTCTCCACCGCCACACGGGCACGCAGCCACCAAGGGTCTTCCCAAAAGAAGGAAGGACCCCCAGGCAGCCATGCTGAGGTGTTGGCCGCACTTGCTCCCTGAGGAGGAGCAGGGTGTGCAGTGTGTGCAGCATTCTGAGCAGCGGTGTGGGCTGCCAGAGGGCAGGTGCTGTACACAGCCTGAGTCATCCTGCTCCAGCTGCCAGCAGGCAGGACATCGTGGGGTGATGGGCCCTCCTCTGCTCACAGGGGTGTCCAGAGACCCCAAGGGCCCCCTCTGGGAAGGAGACAGCAGCTCTCCCCCTCCTTACAGGGGGGGTCACTCTTCCTAGGCAGCACAAGGAGCAACATGACAAGTGGCCAAAAAACTGATGACGTGGCCACCACTGACACACTGGGGTCCCCAGCTCAGGGACAGAAGGGGCACTGTCTGCGCCATGGTGCTTGGAGGGAACCTGAGCCCTGGCTACACGGTGGTGCCTGTGCCCAAAACACTTTTTTTTTAAATTTTTCATCATATTTTCCTTGCACTGTCCTATGCATTTTTTAGTTTTGTTTTCCCTTCTGATGGAAAGACACAAAGGAATAGAAACAGTATAGGTACATTCTAACAATCTTTCTTTTAATGATTATTAAGAGTAATTGGAAACCCTGGTTTCATCAGATAAATCAAGCTGGTTTTTAATTTTTCTTTTTTGTCTTGAACCACTATTTTTTTTCCAGTGAGTTCCAAATCATGATACTTTTACCCTAACTCTGCTGTCTGCACCTTAGCACCTATGGTCAAAACACATCTTAAAACTGAAGAAATGCCTTAAGATTTATTGTGTAAATGCTTATCCCTTTTTCTGGTTTGTCCACCTTGCCACTTTGGAACATCCCCTCATCTGTGTCCCATTGCTTTCTCTGTCCTTTCCACCCTACGTTACCTCAGCATCTTCCACCTCATCTCTTACCCTTCCTCCTCCTCCCAGCCCACCCCTGGCCCCAGCTATGACATGCTTTTGGGACCTCTTTGCCCAGATTCCTCACCCAGCTTCTCTTTTCTTTCCCCTTGGTGAATCAATGTGCTCACCTTTCCTACTTCTTGGTGTCAATAGTTGCTTTCCAAAAGGCCCTCAGAGGCCCACATACTTCAGGTTTTCACACCAAACCAACATTTTATCACCAGGGCCACCCTGATCTGAAGGTGTTGCCGTGTACTGGCTGTTCCTCCACAGGGAATGCTTTTGTGTCCCTACCCCTGCCCCATTCCTGCCGGGTGTCAGCCTGGGCTGCCTGTCCTCACCCCAGCCTTCCCCACCCAAACCCCAGCCCTGTACCCCTGAACTAGCACAGTTTTTCCAGAAGGGGCCTTCAAAGCCCTTTTGCAAATGCACTCACTGAAGGATGACGGGCAGTTCTTGTGGAGAAGAGAAAGTCCAATCTGCCTCCATTTGACTTAGGAAGTAAGAAGCAAAGCATAAGGTCACTAGAGCCTCAACAGCTTTGTAGTTGACCAAAATCTTCCTCTTATCTCCATAATAGTTGTAAAAATAACATTGCTCTGGCAGGGCAGTTGGATTTATTTTCAGTGTGAACAAGCATACTTTTCCTAACCTTATTTTCAGAAATGGCTAACCTGTCTGCTCTGATACTTCCTTCCTTGCAGCAGTACTCACACAGGAAAATTCAGCCTAAATAATTATCGTTTAGCAAATACATAGCTTTCTAGAGGCACTCACAACATCAGGCAACATTGCCAAGAGGTGATAATACCAGATCAACCCAAAATAGAGATGAATAGCTGGCAGTGCCTGTCTTTGAATGTAACGGTGACTACAGATAATGCAGAAGATAGAACAAGAAGAAAAAAAGTGTCCTGTACAACCAGCTGGAGAGGAAGTGGGCTCCAGGGACCTCATTACCACCTTCAAAAGAAATAAAATGATGTCTGTAATTGCTGCATGTTGCAGTGCTTCCTTCTCTCTCCCCTAGGCTGGTGACACCTCTTCATGCAGCACTTTGCTCAGGGCAGCTCTGCTGAGCTGCGGGCTCCCATTTACTGAAAGCCACCACCTAAACCAGCCACTAATGCTCTTAGTGTGGTGATTGCAGCTCAGGAAAAACATTTATGTTGTGACACTTCTTGCAGAAAACGTCACCAGCTCAATGACCTTTCCTCCAAGCTGCTGCTGTTTTCCTCTGGGGCAGCTGGGTGCACCGGCTGAGCTGCACAGGTCTCGCTGAGCAGGGCTTGGTTGCTGCACCATGCTGGGGCTAACACAGCGCTTCTGCTCTCTCTCTTGGCTGCCAGGAGGGACAGGAATGAGAAGATGGCTGTAATTGTTAGGCACGTTACGGGCGGGATGCTAATCCAGATCTTAATTAATTTTGTTGCCTTCCTGTGCATAACCAGCGTATACAGAAAAGTCACAACGGCTCTTCAGTTAGGAACATGGATGTCCTTCGACCACTCTAAAGAAAAAAAGTCCTTGTTCACTAGAGATAAGTTAATATTCAAGTGTTACCAGTCACAACTCTAATGCTTTTGAGTTGGTGGGAATGTTACCTGAAAATTTTGTGTTAGACTGGTGTGTATGTATGTATAATGCAGCGGAAACTTAAGATTAACAAGATAAGAATATCTAGTTAATGTAAATTCAAAACGAGAAAATGTGGCTGTTAACTTGTAAAGGACCTTTTAACTTTCTTGTAGGCACTCTTGTCACTCAGATCAATTTGGCACAGCCGTGCCTCCACTTTGCAGGTGCCTGAATGAGTAAGGATTCCGCAGTGCATTTAGGGGTCAGTAGGGAAAAAAACCCACTTCTTACATGTACAAAGTTTTTACATGCTATAACCTGGGAAATGTTGCCTCCAACATTACATACTACTTTTTATCTGCTGCCCTCTCCCTTGCATACAGCTGCCATTGTGTGTCACTGGTAAGACAAGGAGGACAGAGATATTAGGAAAGTTCATGAAACTCTGTGGGGATGAGCTCAACTATCCCCAACTTACAAGCCAGTTCTACAGCCTGCCTGTGTGCCCAGCAATGCACCTTGCTAATACCAGGCTGCAGCCTCTCCTGGGAGCTGTGAGAATTCAGAAACTAACAGTTGTAAAGGTGAAGCAACCAAGCTGCAATCATTTTTAGTTTCCTAGAATATTTTTCAGCCTACATCAAGCAGCCTGTAACCCACTGCCTGTTATGGCAAAGTCCAGTGGGTGAGGATATAAATAAACACAGTTCGCAAACAATGTTATTTCTCTTACCCAACTTATTATGTTGTTTAGGATGGCAGGGAGTGCACCAGTGTCAACAGACCCTACGTACACAACACTCCGACCTTTCGTTTTGTAGTTTTGGAAACTATGCTTAGGGATTACTTCAGTCTTTGGAAGATAGTTGTATAGACTTTATTGGTCATGCTTTCTCAAATTTGTTATTTGCATATCCTCCTCTAAAAAGTCTCTCATTGTCCTTGCATAAATATTTCATTTTGCTCAGCAGTAATAATAACTAATATAATATGCTACTATCATAATTCATAAGGAAATAATATATTTGCACTTGCCTATACAAACACTATTTTCCCGCTTTGTATATATGCACCAAGATAAAAATTACTACTAGGGTTTCTTGTACAGTTTGTGTCCATTCCCTTCTCTGTAACAAAAGATCTCATAAATACCCAAATTATTTAATAAATCTTCAGTCTGCCTTTCGTATCCTTTATCACAATTGACACTAGAAGAGAAGGAACATGGTATCACAAATTTGTGTAGAGCTTTAGATTTAAAAAAAAACTCCTTCACAGACAGGAGTTAATGAGTTAGGCAAATGGAAGCATGCAAACATTTACCTTGTCAAAAACTGATGCAATGACTAATAGTCTTTTATTAAGTTCTGTTGGTTAGTTTCTTTTACAGGAAACTTGCTTTTCAAACTTTTTTAACTTTGCTTTCAAAGTACCAAAATAGAGAATACTTAGTACTTTTCTGTTTAATACCGTTTTATTTTTCAAGAGCAAACATGTTAGCCAGTAATTCAAGACTGTTCCATATATGAGAAGAAACATCACATGCATATGTAGAGAGTTGGCACTATCTGAAAGTGGCTTTTTTGTTTTTTAATTTCAACACATTAGTCTCTTCTAGCTATAAAAAAACTATAGAACATAATAAAGCTGCAGGATACTGATACACTAGTTTCCCCTCATCCTTTTCCATTTCCCTATAAATGCACACTCTTATGCAGATGAACTGTTGCACAAGTGCAGTGTTTGGTAAACAAAGAATAAAAGCCAATATAATGGTCAGTAAAACTATTTAGAAAAGGAAACTAGGAAAAAACCTACTATGGACCACCATTTTGAGAGCTGAACAGCATGTTTTTACCATAGTAACTGAGTTTAGAAACAGATGTAGTGTTATACTTCAGCTGTGGATTTAAACTGTGTCCTATTTTTGAATTAATTTCTGTAAACTTTGTGAGTTTCTGACCCCTTGGTGAGTTTCAGTCAAATTTGGCAAGGGAGCAGACCATATTAGAGACAAAGATCTTGTGCGAGCATCTATAACATGAAAAGCTCCATTAGGAGAGCGGAAAAAAAAAGGATGTGTCTCCTCCTACTGTGGGAAAAATAGGGAGAAAATAATTTTTAAACTAATTGGGACAAGGCCCAGGCCACAGAGCAGTCACATACCAGCCAGTCAAGTCAGCACATGTGTAGCTCCAGCCCAGCCACTGCACACAACATCTTGTTCTGTTCAGGCCAAAAACAAGGTATGAAATGGGGAGGAAACAATACCATTATTATCTTGGAGAGAAGAAAGAAATGCCAAGGATACCACATTGCAGACACTTAAGGAAGTCTAGTATATAGAGAGTGAATTGGGGAAGAGAATAATACACGACTTGGCATAAGACAAACTTACTGAAAACGAGGCTTTGTTTGTCTAACAGCTTACAGAATTGTATGAAATTCAGCATACCTCAGCAGACCGCCTGCAAACCTGGAGAGAAAGGGAGTGGTGTATAGTGGCAGCAGGAGAGACCACTCTACAGAAGTTGTCACTAAAAAAGCTGCAAAGCACTCTGGTGGATTCCCTACTTCAGGATTTTTGTGCTTATCGGGTGCAGTAACTTCACAGAACACGTCAGTGTGCATGTCTCCGCTGCCCAAAACATACTGCAGACACAGAAGTTAGGTAAGGCCTGGGGGCTGCAGCAGCTCAGTGTACACATGCAAGTTGAGAGCACCAGATGTCAAAAGACCCAAGGGAGGTTGTTGTTCACATTTTGACATCTGACACAGTAACACATACACATCAGCTACCACCCTATTGGGGTATATTTCCTTTTATGAGCACAGCATATAGAATATCATCTCAGTATTTTACCCTACTTTTCCTTTTTTAGGGAGAGAGGGTCAAAACAAATGTCACATCAGTAATAGGATTTTTCAGTTCATTATTTCTTTGGTAACAGTTACAGCATTTCCTTTATGACTGTAAAAATGCTGGGCAGACTATACATGTTTACTTTCTAGTCAATATACATTAGAGATTACTGACTGCCAAAGCAAGCTCTTTTATCAAAGCCCTGGGAGGCAGATAGCCTCTCTGATTCTGGTCAGCTTCTGTAACACTAAACACAGCAGAAACAGATTCTAGCTGTGCAACAACGAATAGCTGTGCAAACCATGGCAATGGTGTAACAGCTCTTGCCAAGCTCCACCATCTGATGCCACATCCACCCACCCACCCTACACCAGAGATGTTCTAGATTAGAGACTTGTTTTATCAATACTTCATAGCACCTAAAAGAGCAGTCAGTGCATTCCTGAAATTGCTACATTTGGAAGATGTTTATTTTTTGTACAAACAATCCATGTTTTATCTACAAACAATCCACATTTTGTCATTTTTACCCCTGTTGCACATTAAAAGCAGAAAATTGGATAAAGCATCCTTTTCACAGCTTCAAGAAAAAAAAAATCACCCTATTGAGATATTAGATGGCTAATACAAACTTTGGTAATTGGAATTCTAGAATATTTTCACCTGTGCTAAGGTTGCTTGCTGTAATTGAATATTACACTGCTGAACTTGTAAGCATGATAACGTAGCCAATCATCATTTGAACATAGAAGAACAAGAAGCCTGTTTCAAAGTTTTATTAATTCAAGTAATAAAAAAAGTTACAGTAACTTCAAATATGTACAGTCAGCAATAAAAACATGTTCAGTTATATGGGAGAGAGTCTTGTTACATGTCTACAAAAATCACTATTTTCAATAAAACTCCCACAAGGGTAAAATAACCATTTAAGTATGTATGCTCCAGAACTCTAGTAACAGCAATTGGTAACTCATTTCATCATCATCATAAAAAAAAAATCTCAAGGAGCAATAGTTTAGTTTTACTTCAGTAAGATGGGGCATTTAAGATTCAACTCTCAACAAATAGGAAAAGTAATAGCATGGTTACCAGTCTTGGCTGTTAAGAGTTTTAACGATCATTAATGTGAGCACAACTGCCTTCCATTCAGGAGAAATAAGAGTTAAGATCCATGCCTCAAATGTTTCTGTTGTCTCTTGTTTGAATCTTGCTGTGTCTTGATCTGATTTAATTATGCGTTCAGTCCTCTATGCATTTCATTCATTTCCTTTACCTGGACAGGAGAAGGTAGAGGGAGATCATCATTTGTACTGCTTCTCAACATGAGACCCACCAGAAGCACTTAGCAGCCCAGAGTTTAATGAGTAAAGGGACTTGATGTAACACTAATTGAATCAAACATGCCAAGACCACTGCAACATTCCAACTTAAAAAAAAAAAAAAATCAAAAAACACACACAAGCATTCTTTGGGGTGCGTGCAGGGAGCAGACTTTACTATTTACCTACAACACCCTTTGGATTTCTTTACAAAAGACTCTAGACTAGGTGTGAAGCACCATGCTCCAGTAGCATTTGCAACTATTCCATTGGCAAGTAGCTCTTCAATAGAAACTGCAACCTTCTGTCTTCATGACAGAGCAAGACTATCACTATCTCCTGTGGACTGTATAGCCCTTACTATAGATTTGTAAAAACAGTACTTGCTGTCAGCACCACCCCCACCCCGGGGAAATGTTGATCACTGGTTTCCTTTGAAACCAGGGCAGAGCAAACAGGGTGAACTGTATGAAAACCAGTTACAGAATTTGAATACTTTGTTTCCCTGAACACATCTGAAGCACTCAAAGCAAGCTTTCTGACTAACTACAGCAAACTTAGCAATTTCTGGGTTCTGTAAAAATCCTCCCCACACATACTATTAGAAATATAAATTAATTACCTCTGCTTTCACGTACTTCCCTTTCCTCCGCCTTGTAAGGACCTGTAAAAGGACAGAATAATTATGAAGTTTTATTTAAGTCTTGACTTACATGTAACTTTACCTGGCTGCGATTTTAAAACTCCAAACTCAAAGCTTTCACTTCCCCATTCTTACAAAGTGAAGTACATGAGAGGTCATCACTCTCAACGACTTTAAACGAGGAGGCAAGACAGGTACTTTATTCACCTCAATTAGTTTTTCCTAATACTTTCATTTTCCACATAATACCCTTCAGCCATAACCTGAAACAGAGACAGTAGTATGTCCATCACCTCTTTCCCACCCTCCCAAGTCTCAAAAAATGAGCCAGTTTACAGGGGGAGACTGTTTCTATCAGAGTCCAATTACCCTGGTATGTTGTTATTTCCCAAATTACACTGTTACCCATTCTGCTTTGTTAGAACTTACCAGAACAACAATTGCAGTAACTATTGCTATTATTACTACTACAATGACAGCAATGAGGCCAGGAGTCAGAGACTTCATGGAAAACTCCGGTGGTATTTCATCAACATAGTAAACCGCTATCTTCTCAAAATTCAGCATTTTATTATCAATACTGACATTGAGTTGGTTATTATGAAAGACGGAGTCACCTTTTACCTGAGGATAGAAAAAAAGAGACTTGCTAGTTCACATTGTAGTAGCGATTAATCCAGGCACTGCCATAATTCATCTTGCTTTAGCCTGTACCCAGTAAGACTGTGGAATGCAAAATACACATCTAGTTTTTGGCAGACTTTACCCATGAGACACTTACATCCTTTTCAAAGTAGTAGGCCACATCAGCTATATCCACATCTCCAAAAGATTTCTCTGAGGAATTTTGCTTCAAATCAATTGTAATGTAAGGTTTCTCATACTGCAAAAAAATAGAGTATGTCATTAAGAAGAGGCTAATTTAAATTCAACCAGGAAACACACAGCAAAACATTATGTTCCAACTTGTGGACTCCCAGCCTGAATCAAGTTTATGGTACTCGTTCTCAAGCCAACTGTTTGCAATACAATTCAAGTTCCATTTCTTTTAGTCAGGCAAAGTAAAAATTCATCTATGAGGAGAGCAACATGTAATTTCTCAGTATTTCAGTTCAGATACAGCTATTTGCTAGCTGCTCAATAATGGTGACCAATTTGAGAGCTTCTAATAAGAGTCGTGCTCTACTGCCTTCAAAAAACAAGAGTTTTCAAAGTTATTCACAAGAAAATGAAATTCTAATACATTACTAAAAATATGTGTCTCTTACCAGAACATCAGCTATATAGCGTCTATTCAGCATGTAACGCTTAGAAATTGTTTCCTTGAAGAATCTGCAATATTAAAGCCATAACTGTTAAAATAGTACTATTTTACAAATCTATTTTCAGGGGCAGGGAAGACTATGATTTTTTTTTTTCCCCTGCAATCTCTCTGTTGTGAGTTGACCCCAGCTGGCAGCTAAACCCCCACCTAGATTCTCATTCTTTTTCCCCCTAGCAGGACTGGGAAGAGAACCAGAAGGGTAAAAGCAAGAAAAATAAAATAAAAAAAACCAATCACCCTCATGGGTCAAGATAAAGAGAGTTTAGTAAGTAAAAGGGTTGGGGAATTAAAAAAAAAAATCCCAAGTGATGCAAAAGCCATCAGTCACCATTAGCAGATCAGTGCCCAGCCAATCTCTGAGCAATGGGTACTTGGGAAAAACATCCCTCCCCCAGTTTTATTGCTGCATGTAGCATTATACAATATGGGACATCTCTTTAGTCAGTTCAGGTCTGCTGTGCCCCCTTTCCAACTTCTTGCCCACCCCCAACCTACTCAGTGGGTGAGACACTGAGAAGGCCTCTGAACAGTAAACAGTGCTCAGCAACAGATAAAACATCGGTGACTCATCAACACTGTTTTGGTCACCTGTCTAAAACATGCCACCATACCAACCAAACCCAGTACCCTCTCATTATTAAGTTATACTAGAGCTCTGTTCATTCCTAACATACGTTACTGCAGTGTTAAAGAGAAGAGTCTGAGCAGTTTTCAGAGTTCTGAAAAGGAGTTAGAGAGCAGTGGCTTTTCCACCAGTGAGTGTGTGTGGGAATCTAATAGCTACAAAGATGTTTTCCTTGCTGTGTGACTTCTGACAGAGAAAAGTAAGGTTTTATTTTAGCCAAAACAAAAAAAAGCGCTAAACTGTTGTTTTTCTTCTGTTGCTTCTATGCAGTCCCTCTTCCATCTCTGTCAAGTTTACTTTTTGGGCAGTTTCACCTTATTGCCTTCCATTTCCTTCAGTATATTAACTTGATTAAAAAAAAGAGTGGCATTTAATTTTAGACAGAAGTAAATCTCATTAGCAGTTAATTTATTTCAAATAAAAATTAAAGCAATTCTATAAAGAATCTGTAGGTCACTTGTAAAATTAGTTGACAGGTTTGACAATGCTTTTAAATGCTTTGCTGTTTGCTGAAGTACACTAGATGCATAGTACTGCATACAGACATTGCCACGACATCCCATTATCATAATCACTTACCTCTTTAACGATTCATCATTCAGAGGGGCGTTGCTCTCAGCATGTTTCATTTCAATTATGATCCACCTGAAGTAACAGACAAGTACAATGAATATTCTTAAAGCAAGTACATATAACAATGCGTACTAAAAATTTAACCACAGGGAAAAACAAAACAGAGCAGTGAGATTAAAAAACCAAAACAGAGCAGTGAGATTAAAAAACCAAAACAAACACAAACACCCACACAAAACAAACGAAACCCCAAAACAAAAAACACAACGAACCCACAAAAAACCCCACACAAAACATCACCAAAAAACAAACCACAACAACAAAAACACCTTCCAAACCCCTTCAATGTCTCCTTGTTACTGAAGGAAAAAAAAAAGGCAGTAAACAAGAACTTATTGCTCCATCTTCATTCACCCTCAACGCATCATTCATACACATAAATCTTCTAGAACACAGAACCTAATATAGGATGCTTTTGCGTCACAGCACACTCTGTTGAAAGACTTACATTGTTCTGACTAATTGACTGCACTTCAAGTCTGCATCTTGTTTGTCAGTTCTTCTAACACCAGCTGTATTCACACACCAGCAGGTGGTTCCATTGCACTGCTTCGCCTTGAAGACACCAGTATTTTCACACTCAGGATCATAAAGGCCATCAGTATCTTCAAACGCATCTTTTGGTTTCTCACGACGGCCTGATTTTGAGCCCATCACTTCTGCTTTCATCAACAGGCATTTTGGAGTCACTAAAATTAACCAAAAAGTCACATTATTCACCACGTGGAAAACAGAGCTCTTAGTCTGTAAAAACACAAGGCTACCTCAGAAGCAACTAGGCATTATGAGGAAGAGCAGGTGCCTAACATGTAGGTGGTGCAGAAAGCCAACCCAACTGGGGTGCATCAGCCTCTGAAGGCGAACGCATAGGAAGTCCAGCCACCCTCCATTTTGTCCAGCCTACGGATCCCTAGTGAGCTGACCCTGAACCAAGAATAAGGTCCTGAGAAAAGGCTCTTTCATCTCTGGATCCGCAAGAAAAATCATGGTATGCACCCAGAAGGAAGCTAAAAATTAATCTTTGACAAACCCTTCCTATTATAGACTGAATATTAAGGCGGATGGGGAGCCTGCAGCAGTGTAGGCATATACACATCCACACAGGTCACACGGGAGAAACCCTAAACACTTATGTTCCATCACCAGATGATCTGGAAGGCCAGGAAGCAGCTCGCCTTCTGTGCTACCATTATATGCTGGGAACTCACTGGTCATTTTCACACGTTCCCCAGCGTTTAGCTGGCACTCTTCCTCACCCCCCGTCGCGGAGAACACACCCGGGCCCAGCGCAGCCGACACGCGTGTTTTACTCACAAGTATGGCAGTTCACGGACACCCCGGGGGAGCCGATCGAGTCGCACCTGCAGACACCATTTTCCAGCCGGCAGTTGGTGACACGCTTGTTCTTCTCGCAGATGCACCCTGGAAAAGAAGCACGGCCATGAGCCCGTGAGCGCCGGCGCTCCGGGGGAGGGAGCCGGGCCCCGGGACACCACCACCCGCTGCTCCGCGGGCGGGGAGGAGACAAAGCCGCCCCTCACCGGCCGGAGCCGGCCAGGTGTGAACACCCGCCCCTCCCTACAGAAGTACGAGAACTTCCTTCGCGACCCGCGGGCTTTCACCTCCTCCGGCCGGAGACAAAGGGCCGCAGAGCCCAGGCGCCCCTGCCCCCTCCTCACCTTCCCGCCCGCAGGGCGGCTCCTCCCCGCCCGCCCGTGGCCCCAGCGCCGACGAGGCGCCGTTTTGTGGGGCTGCGCGGAGCGGGGCGCCCACCGGGGCGGCTCTGCGGGCGACGGGGGCTAGAGGGGCGGCAGCACGGGGTCACAGGGAGGGGGAGCCCGGTTGTGGGGTACCGCGGAGCGAACGGAGGGTGCGGGCACTCACGGTTGTCCTGAGCGCAGACGACGGCGCAGAGCAGCAGCAGGAGCGCAGCCCCGCAGAGCGGCTTCATGGCTCGGGCCAGCGGCGAGGTGCGGAGATACCGGGGAAAAATCCTCAGAGGCGCGGGCAGAGGAGACCGAGAGTTGTGTGCGCGACAGAGCCCGTGTGAGCTGCCCGACAGGTTCCGCAGGTGGTGGTGGCTGCGCCGCGCCCTCCCGGCTCCGGTTACACCTGCGACGCGCAGGGGGTGGCGGCGGCTCCTCCTCCCACTGTGCCCTCCCCCCGTACCTGGGCGAAACTGGCTAGAGCAGGGCGGGTCCTCGCTCCCGTCCCGGCCCAAATATAGCCTCTTCCGCAGGGCTGGGGAGGGGGAGCAGCGGCTGGGGGTGGGTGGAGGTGAGTGGTGCCCTGAGGTGCGGTCGGTCCCGGGAAAGGGGCTGTGAAACTACCCCGCCCGCGCCGGAGGGTGCAGGAGGGGGCGTCGTCGTTTGGGTGCCCGGGGACGGGTGCCCCCGCCGTCGAGAAGAAACTGTTAGTCATGAGGGGAAGCTCCCGGGCGTGTTTGCTCTGCGGGGCGGGGAGGCCGCGCTGCTCGGCGACACAGGGGGTGAGGGAGCAAAGTCGGCTCCGCTCCGGGCTCAGGGTTTCCTGCTCTCGCTGGTGACCTTCAAAGGGCCGGGCCGCGGGAAGGCCGCCCCGGGCGGCCGGCCCCGAGCGCCCTGCTCTGGCATTGTGACTGCTGGGTCCTGTGCCTGCTTTCCCTCAGGAGAAAGCCTGGGGGTGTTTCCTGTTTTCTCTTTTCTCTAGGGGTTACAGATCAATGATCCAGCAAGCTGGAAACCGGTAATAAATATTAACACTTTACAGTTAGCTTTTTCACATCCAGTGGTGCCCTTTGAGCTACTCCACAAGGACTTAACGTTTAAAATAAATCCTGATAATCCATCAAGTTAACTTAAGGAAAACCAGAACGCCTATCTGTACAGAATAAATTACTCCTTTTGGATCTTTCTGTTGTTGTTCTGTTTTCTAAAGTACACGCTGGATCACCCCACCTGAGGACTGCTCCGAAGAGCTGCAGTATCCGTGCTTCCTTGTTCGGAAAGCGTGGTTTCCAGGGCTTTGTCTCAGCGCAGCAGCTGCTCTGTGGGAACGGGCACAATGGCAGGTGGTGCCCGACCCCTGCGCGGCTGCCGAGGAGGAAACGCAGGAAAGCCTGCTGCAAGTTCTAAAATGGCTTTCTAAAGTGTAAAAGGGATGCCAAGATGGAAGACGAAAGATAGGCATGGTACACTGAAAATATGCTCTGAAGCTTTTTCTGAGTTTATGAATTCAGTTAAAAAAATGCATAAATCTTTCTGAAAGATATATTAGTGTCCTAGAAAAACAAGTTGTTTTAGTAGAGGAGAAAACCAAAATGACATCTCTCCAAGGCCATTCCTGCATTTATGAGAAATCAGCAGAGTTTCCAAAGACTTGAAACCTTCTCTTACCAGTGTTTACATCACTGTACAATAAAAACATGTTGCTGCTTTTGTATATGCAGACCTCAGTTAATGAAACTGTTTCTGAAATGCAAATGCAGGTTAGCTGTCTTCGTGGTTTTGTCTCTGTGTACAGCTGTGTTTGTGTTGTATCTTTGACTTTGTATTTACAGGTGCCCTACTGAAATCAGATGGGTCCAAGTTAAATTACTGTCCTTTGGTCAGTGACTGCTCCTGGTACAGCCCGAGTCAGGCTTTTGCAGCATTTATCTTGATTGGTCTTGCGTTTTTGTGTGGCTTGTTAATACTCTTCTGATACGCTTGTCAAAGACTTGAGAGCATGATCTTAGCAATGGGAAAACTTGAGAGGACTTTTAAATCTTGGGTATGAACTTCTCGCATTGCTGCTGTCAAATGATGGCGTTCCTTAAAAGATAGACGGGTAGGATCAATGGGCTCAGATATGCCCGCCTAATTGTAAAGCTCATTTTCTATGTAAACGTACTGGTTTGTTCAAGATGAGAAGGGTTACCCTGTTGTTATCAAATCACCAAGCTGAACTACATAAGCCTTGATAATAAGGAACAGTAAATTTTATTATATACTTTTGCTTTTTTAGAAAACAACTATATGTAAATGCAGAAGAAGATAACAGGCTGGGTACATGCTAATCTTCCTTGTTCATCTAGCCCTTGTTCTGTGTATGTAAACCTCTAGCCTAGTGTTAAAGATCCAAGCCTTAGTCTGCAGTCTTGAAACCTCACAGTGGTTATTGCTGGAAGTAGCACTGCTGCTTCAGCCACCTCCAAATACCAGATGGGTCTTTGTTGTCAGTATCCAAAAAAGACCCATAACCTTTAGTGTCTAAGGGTTGAGTGGTGTTAGAGCATCTGTGTGGACACAAGCCTGTTACAGCGTGTTTTGAGTTTTTACTGTGATACGTTATGTTTTCCGTGAACTGTTAGTTATCACATAGAGAAAGCCGTACCATAACTGTGGTGCAAAGATAAGTGTGTCATGTTGCTTTTTGTAGTATAGCATTTAATTTGGTTCCAATTTGCAGGAGCTAATAAAGAACTCATTATCTATAATTTCCCCAGATTTTCAAATCTGTGGAAATTATTGCTTAAATATTGCTCAGTATTTTAGAAGTAGAGAGTTGCCCTACATGATTTAATTTTCCAGCAAAGCAATGGAAATGAGGGACCGTTCACAACAGCAGTAATCTTGCCCTCTTTCCAGGTTATTTTGACGGAAGCTTCTCCATAGAATCAAAGCCAGTGGGGCAAGCATGTGATTAAAAAGATGAAAGGGACCAAGTATCACAGAAGCTTCATTACACAGATACCTTGGTGTCTAGGGGGCTGGAAGGCAGTGTCTTTTTTTGTACCTTTTGTGGTGATACATAATACTCTGTGCTGGAATATGTGACTTCATTCAATGACTATTCTATATTTACTTTCCTCAGCTTACGGCTCTAAAGGTAAGGCCTTGCTTATTGGTTATAAACAGGATAATTCTATCAATGGTTAGAGATACCTTCTCTTATCAAATAGCTGAACGCTGATTAGGCAGTGCAGTGTAGGCTAGTTGTGGTTTACACTTACTAAAGCATAATTACAACTCAGACAAATTATAATTTAAATGCTATGAACACACTACTGGCTCTATCATATAGCAAAATGAAAAAGTGTTTTGATCACCGGGCCCTAGAGAATATGTAAACTTGCATCTGTAAAACCCGTGTGTTTTTCAACTTTTGCTCTGTAATTTACGTCTGCTCCAGATTTGTTGGGAGAATGAAATTCAGTTCACTGCAGTATGCGAGGGCATCAGTAGGAGATTTTCTGTTGACTTCAGTGAACTGTGAATCAGATCCGAGGAGATAAATCCAGCTCTTTCTGAAGTCAGTAAGAACTGGTGCGATACTGGGATCTGGCCTAGGTCTTCATGAGGTCATTTCCAGGTCTTCTCTAGAAATTAGGTAAGTGGGCTTTGTGATACTCCCCAGGCACAGAGAAGGGACAAAATCTGCTTTCAGGGAAAGTTGCAAGGATGTGTGTGAGTCACTCCTGAAGTATCAGGAAACCATGCAAGGTGCGGCTGTGACAGGCTCCATGGTCAGCAGATCGGAGAGATGAGTGGAGGGAGCATGATCAGCGCCACTGGAGTGTTTTGCAATTTCACTCTGAGATTCTTCAGAGGCTGCAGACCTGATTGGTTTTGGGTGTACCCTTCTGAAGATAAGCAAAGTCTCGTCCCTAGAAAATAGGCCATGTATTATACCAAATTGCAAAACAGAGTCTTGCTAGTGTTTTCCCAACAAAATTAATGACTTTTGAAAATTCATGATAACTTTTACTTGGTTAAGGCTGACAAAGTTATAAACAACCAGAAACTCAAAAGTGCCAAATGAGTTGTTCTGGATGGTAGACGTTGCTATATACATGATCTATATTACAGACTTGCTCAGGAAATTTTTATTAGGGCAGTTTTAGAATGTTTGTGTTCAACTTTTTATTTTCTTCAGACTGCACCACCTGCATAGAATGAAGTGTTGAAAGGACTGCAGAAAGAGGACGATACTGAGACATAGTATACAGCATCTTGTCCATGGTGCGTTTCTGAAGATTTCATGCCTTCACAAATACGCCACTGCTGCTCAAAGAAGTGTAATAAAACTGGTACTTCTGCCTATATTGATTTCAAGAATGAGCATATTTGGAGTCATAGAGAACTTAAATGTTTTGGCCATACAGAGCTGGTCAAATATAGAGCCAAAAAGAAAATAAATGAGCAGTCACGTGTCTTTGCTAGACTGAGTGTCTGACTACATCTCATCTGATCACTGTAAAACCAAAACAAAACACTAGTTTATGTGTTTTGCTTATTTTGGCATGTTTCTAGATTATGACTTTTTTTTTTTTTTTTCCCTTTGAATAAAACCACCTAATAGACCTGTTTGTTTACTTTGCTGAAATTGTCACGCACACTGGAGACAGAAGTTAGTTCAGAGCCAGTGGCAATGTTCATAAAGCTGTCCTCAGCTTCAGAAGCCCACTGCTTGGTTCTCTGTGAGGATGGAGACCTTTGAAAGTAAGAGTATCTACTAAGAGGAAAAGGGTTGTTGGTTCGGAGGTTTGTAAAAGTAGACAGGGTGTAGCCACAGGAGAGAAATGCTCATGTGATTAATGTATGTTCTATTTGTGTCTTTGAGGATTATAGAAACCAACCTGTCTGATACGTTGTGGCATCTTCACCTCTCTGCCAGGGCTGAGTCTTAACTCCAGTGGGTGGGGTCAATCACAGGCTTGTCATCCTTGCCTTGTTTTACCTGAAAATAGAGCTCCATGGTTCTTATACCGACAGCATTTGTTAGAACATCTGTTCTCAGCATTCAAAACTGCTTAAAATGCTCAGCATTGAATGTAAAAAACTTAATAACTCTTCATCCAGGTGACTTTGTAGCAGAGAGGCAAATCTATTAATTCAATACTGTGCCAAATCCCTTCAAACACTCCCTGGTTCAGTAGGGTTTAGAAAGGGCTCAGAGGAAAACACAGGATTGCAAACTGTAGGAAGAGCAGCTCCATTTACACTAAAATTGTTTCAATTCTGGCATCTAAGACATGTTTCTTTTGCGCTTTTAGCCATTCTTTGTGAAAGAAGATACAGATGGAACTATGTCAAAAAAGCTTGTTAAAAACTGGTTGAGAGAGTCAAAAATAGTTTTTAACATGTGTTATCACAGGACAACATCTCTGCACTGTAGGCAGAAGTGAAGTGGATGGTTATACAGACAGAGGGTTGTTCTGTCTCTCAGTACGGTGTTATCAGAAAGCACATTAAGTACTTTTCTCCCTACCTGAAGGTGTCTTGTCATTAAACCTGCTTGTGTTGGACTTGTCTGTATGCTGCGAGGCTCGCTAGGGTGTGGATTTACAGTATGGCAGGTAACCCACAGAAACAACCTATGGACACAGCTGTAGCCAGCAGTCGGCAGAGGATGTCTGTTCCTCAAGGAAAACAGGGTTAGTGCATGCACACAGGCAGTTTCCATGGAGCAGCTCACATCACAGGCTGTAAATCCCCACCCTCTCTTGCCTCACACTGACTTGTGTGTGTAGTCATACCCCAAGCAAAGGTGAATAAATACACCCATGAGCTGAGCAGGAAAAGCTCATCCTACAGATACCATTTAGTGTAACACAATGCAGAGCAGAGAACGGGGTTGAGAGATCTGGGTGTTCCGTAGCTCACAGGACGCTTTTTTTTTTTCCCCCACTGAAAGAAATTGCTTTTGTGTTGTGACTGCTTTCCTAGTTTGTGAGTTTCCCTTTTTTTTTTTTCGGTTAGCAATAGCTGTTACCAAAGTTCATCTATTTCTCTTTGCACTTTAATTTACAGCCCTTATACTACTCATTTTATTGCTTCAGCCTCTGAGTGAGAGAACTTTTACAACTGAATTCAGAGAAAGAAGAAAGCTTTTTGACCTGCTTTGGAGTAATTATAGAGCCCATTGCTTCTTGGGAGGGGTGTTCAATGTTTAACAAACTGTGGCAACTCTAATTTAACTGTTGAAGCCTGGACCATTGGATAGGAATGACAAAAATAATTCCAGACTCTTTCGAGCTCACATTTTAACTGTTCCGTTTTCAGTCTCCAGAGGGCTGTCCTTGAAGTTCTGCCTTCCCACTGCTGAACTTGATGCTGTTCCTTTCTTAGCAGTATGAGGGGACTGGAGCCAAACTATTTGCATATGAAAATAACCTTCCCTTAGTTGAGAAATTATAGCTACATTGCTCTTGATTAATCCTTTCATGGGGTGAGTCTTCTGAATGCCATGCCATGAAAATAAGGCTCTTGACAACAGAGAAATTGTTCTGTCTTAATTACTACTATTGTTTCATATTATATGGGCTGTGGTCATGGACAAAGATTCAATTGTGTTCTACAGTGTAAAAATCAGAGAATACATAGATACCCTGTGTTTGAAGGAGTTTGTGATCTGAATTATGTCACCAGTAAACTGAGAGATAAATCTAAACTTTGAAATGGGAAAATGGAATGAGAAAGATTTGATGCCATTTACATATTTTGCCCAGTTATAGAATCACAAGCCAGCTAGCTAAGAGTTTGAAGGTTCTCACCTATTCTTCAGCCACTCAAACAGCTTTTGTTTTAAAAAAACACTGAACTCACCTTCAGGAAGAAAATTTAGGACTTTATTTTGAAAGCAGCAAAGTTTTTCTACTTTTGATTTCCCTAGATAAATAGATAAATTTCCTACATAGTAAGTTGCCTAGATCTTTCATGGTTTTGTGTACTAATACACGCATATATATATATATATATATATATATATATATATATATATATAACATCAGTGAGACTGTGCCTTTGTGTTATTCATTAGTTGTAAATAAAATATTCTAAGATAATGCAATTTTAGATTTTTTTAAAAGTAAAATTATTTTATTGGTTTTATTGGTTCAGCTACATTGTCATCATGAAGATTTTTGAAATCTACAGTTTGCCAGTATTATTCTGAGAAGAAAGAGGAGAAAAATACAAGCTGAGGGGCTGGCATTTCTCAGTGTGACTGTGGGCAATGCCGTCCCTCCATGCAGGCACTGTGCCTTGGGATCCTGGTGCTCCTGGCAGCTGGAACAAATGGCTCCAGAGTCGTGGTGCTAGAGAGGAGCCTGGTTTATTAGTCCTCATTGCACAATGCGGTATGAAGAAACAGCACAGGCAAAACTGGGCAACAAATAACCATGGTTATTAAATAGTCACTAATGCAAAACACAGTCTCTGGTGGCTTTAAAAAGTCAGAATATGGTGGGTGACTTTAGAACGTTCAAAAAACACTTAATGGGGTACTGCACAGTTCATAATCTTTTCCTTTAGCAGAAAATATGCACTCAGTTTTGAGTTACTGATGTTGAGAAATACATCATTCATCACTTGCCATTTTGTGACATGATGGTGAACACCTAATGCAGTCCATCTCATGTATTTATTTTGATGAAGTAATTGGAACTCTTCACGTAAGACTATTTCATAGAATCATAGAATAATTTTGGTTGGAAGAGACCCTCAAGATCACAGAGTCCAACCATAAGCTAAATCTGGCACTAAACCATGTGCCTAAGAACCTCATCTATGCATCTTTTAAACACTTCCAGGGATGGTGACTTCACCACTTCCCTGGACAGCCTGTTCCAGTGCTTCACAACCCTTTCTGTAGAGAAATTTTTCCTAATTTCCAATCTAAACCTTCCCTGGTGCAACTTGAGGCCATTTCCTCTTGTCCTATCTCTTGCTTCTTGGGAAAACAGCCCAGCCCCCTCCATGCTACAACCTCCTTTCAGGCAGTTGCAGACAGCAATAAGGTCTCCCCTCAGCCTCCTTTTCTTCAGGCTGAACAGCCCCAGTTCCCTCAGCCACTCCTCATCAGACTTGCTCATTTACAACCAGCACAAAAGTGTCAATCATTAAAAATAAATCTTAAAGGCTTCCACTGTCTGCTTTGAATTAGTTAATACAGGATACATCAGTCTATTTACAGTAGAAATTAACAGCAAGTTCAAACTTATGTCCCCAGTACTTTGTGAAGATTTGCTGCTGCCGAGACCTTGACTGTTTTGAAGGAGCAGGAGCAGCATGTTTGAACATGCACCATGTTTGCTGGAGCCTTCACATTCTTTTACCACTGGCTGCATTAATCTATTCAGTACATTTCCTGTTCACGACAGAATTTCCAAATGATTTTTTTCTTTTAATTCCTGAATTTCTCAATACCCGAGAATAACTACAGCTGTTCTTGGATTTTTGTATTAGAAAACCCTGCTGCGTGCCTGGAAGTTATTTTCAAGTAAACAAAGCTGAGAACAATTTTCCCGTCCATTCATCCATCAATGACATACACTTAAGTGGCACCGGACCATTTGTATTTCTAATAGTCCTGTAACATTTTTCAAAAGCAAGGTTTTAGCTGTAGGGCACCCTCCCAGTATTCCTACCCGCTGCCTCAAGCAGCAAACAGGTGAGGGGCCTTCTGTCTGTTATGCTTAGTCCTGGCCCAGGCACCGTGATGCCAGAATGATTTGTTTCACACATCTCATCTAAATCTTTACTCTCTCTTACCATATAAAACACAGGTTTCTTGTAATAGATGTGGGTTCAGGTGATTTATCTGTTCCTTTTTAATTTACTGAAACTCGTGTGACTTGCTACACCTTTTATTCTAAGAGGGTTAGCCATGTGTCCAAAGTTTGCTGTTTAGATGAATGCTTCAGTTTCAGTATGGTTTTCAGGGAAGGAGCTTCCATCCCATGTGCATTTCATACGAACATGGTTGATTGGGAGGCCGGGTTCCCCAAACAAGGTCGGGAGGTGTCTCTGCAGGGGAGACCTTTTTTCCCCTCAGACTCTGCAATAAGTAGGAAAAGTCTATAATTGAGAAATATGTATTTTATTTTGAACAATGATCTGTATTTAAAAGAACTAATGGCTCTTCTTCATGACTTCATTTGGAAAGAAATATCAGGTGTTCTTCGTGTGGTATTTTATTTTTCTTAAACAACAAAAAATTCACTGGAAAGGATATCAGAAGCCAAAGGCATTGGCTTTTCTACCTCATAAATATTATAGATTTTAAAATGTATGTATATCCTAAACATAATTTATTCAAATACTAGCTCTGTGTTTTATTCAGTGATGCTTCTTAATCTATCTGTAAGTAACCCAATCACTAAAGTTTTTAAGCCTTTCTCTTTTTGTTTAAAGGAAGCAAAGTGCTCTGCACCTGCCTTTCTGGACCTAGCTACTGGGTACCTATGTAATTATATATCTCATGTAATTATATTACAGTGCTTTTTTTTTTTTTTTTTTAAATAAGATTTTTTTAAGAATCCTAGGTCTTATATATCTATATATATAGATATATATATATATATATAAAAAAATACCCTTTAAGTGTGATAATATATAAAGATGAAGAGTAGCTAAATTGATTTAATGTGCACCTATAGGAATGTCCACCTATAGGAAGGATTAAGAAGTACAACATTAAATCCAATGTACTAGACAAATGCCACATTGTTTAAATTCGTTGTGGTGAAACAGTGCCCCCTGATGTCCAGTGAGCTACCTAGACAGAAAAGTACAGAAAAATATATTCTTCCAGATATTCTGGAATGAATTGTTCAGCCTTCTGAAAACTGCAGTTAATAATATGCAAAGCTGAGAACCAGTTAAGTCCACTATCACATGCGAGAGTCAGGTCAAGTTCTGCTTCCTTATTGTCACTGTGTTCAGGCATCAACCTTTCCACATTGGTGCTTTTCCATGATGTTTCCACATTGAATCCTTGAGTCACCCCCATCTTAACATTCCTATCTCAGGCTGTAGAGTCCTGCGAGGAAAAGAAGGTAAAGTTGCAGACTTTTGTCAGCTTTTTCTCACAATTTTGGTTTCCTCGGAGTCTGAGCCAAAGTTATGGAACTGGTCCGTATGAGAGCAGAGCGCTGGGTGCTGGAAGGCAGGGGACAGCACAGAAACGGTTAGAGAGTCACAGTGCCTTCTGAATAACTAGATTGTAACAGATCTTTGAGAGGGAAAAGAAAAATAAATAATCATCTTCTACTATTTTGTTGCAGAATTACTAGCTTGAAAATAGAAAGCTACAGGAAAAAAACCAAACTATACAAACCCTGGAAAGCTTTGCGTGGATCACGATCTACATTGTACGGTGCTTTTTACTGATAAGCCAAGGAATACAAATGTGAAGATGTAAACAATAAGAACGAATGCACTTCAGAATTATCGTTACAGTTTTATATCTTGCACTGGGGAAAAAAAATGACAGAAGGTTGTTTTGCAGTCTAAACAGTTTAGATGGTTACATGACGTTTCTGTAACATATCCTTAATTTTTTTTTCCACAGTTATCAAATTAATGGTAATTAATTGAAGAGTGCTTTGAGTTCCTCAGATGAAAAATATTACCCCAAAATAAAGAACAATTTAACGTAGGGTAACTCATCCTGAACACGTAAGTGTAGGATGAAAGAACCTCAAACAGACAGAATTTTGCCCAACTGATTTTTTTGGTATCATCTCTGCCCCATCGCCAGATTTCCTGATTTCAGCCTGCTCCACAGAGAGCTGCTGTTAGTTCATACATTTACCTCCCAATAGGTTTTTTTCTCTCTGATTACATAATCATAAAACTTGATATGACCTTTCCCTGAATACGCTCACTAACCCAGAGCACCTGAATGAACTTATCTAGCAAATTATTAATAAAAGATGAGGAGTAAAAGGGCCTCTCTTCTCATTACCATAACAAATCAGACTAGTGCCATCTTCCTAGAATAAATCTTTAGCTCTTAAAAGGCAACAGTAAGATTTCCCACAATCTTACTAGCGAAGGGATTTTTTCATTCTTGTTAGGACATTTGAACCAGATTGCCTTAGACTAATTGCATAATACTACATGCATGAATTGCTTCCATGGAAAAGTAACAGCAGGGTATGTTGCACCTCTGTTTTTCATGAATCACAGAATCACAGAATGTCAGGGATTAGAAGGGACCTCGAAAGAGCATCCAGTCCTATCCCCTCTGCCGAAGCAGGAACACCCAGATGAGGTTACACAGGAAGGTGTCCAGGCGGGTTTTGAATGTCTGCAGAGAAGGAGACTCCACAACCTCCCTCCCTGGGCAGCCTGTTCCAGTGCTCTGGCACCCTCACTGCGAAGTTTCTTTTCATATTTAAGCAGAACCTCCTGTGTTCCCGTTTGCACCCGCTGCCCCTTGTCCTGTCATTGTTTGTCACCGAGAAGAGCCAGGCTCCATCCTCCTGACACTCACCCTTTACGTATTTATAAACATGAATGAGGTCACCCCTCAGTGTCCTCCAAGCTAAAGAGACCCAGCTCCCTCAGCCTTTCCTCATAAGGGAGATGCTTCACTCCCTTAATCATCTTTGTTGCCCTGTGCTGGACTCTCTCCAGCAGTTCTTGAACTGAGGGGCCCAGAACTGGACACAATATTCCAGATGCGGTCTCACCATGACCTTAGCTGTTCAATGTGCCTTCTTCCTCATGTCCCTTGCCTCCTGGGGAGCTGTTTGTGCTCCTGGGGGGATGTTGTAAGGACGCCAGGGTGAAGCGGCACACATGTCCCGTGTCGCCAGACCCAGAGTGACCGGCCACACCAGCTTCGGGGCTCACCTGGTCTCGCGCGGGAAAGCGACTCCGTGAGCCGAGCCCCGGACGCCTGAGTGGGTAGCGCCATCACACGGCGCTACAACATTATCTCGGAGCTTTCTAGAGCCCTGACTCCAGCATGCAGCGCTGTGCGATCTTTCCGCCGCGCCGCTCCCGCAGCCCACGGAGGACGCGACACGAGGGCCCGCAGAACCCTGCCCCTGCCCCACAACCGCCCTGCTCCACTCTGATTGGCTGCGGGCCCGAGACCAGCTCCGCTGAAGCCACACAGACCAGCGCCCCCCGGCGGCAGGAGGAGACATGGGGAGGTAGGCGTGTCCCGCTTCCCAATTGGCTGAGGCGGCCGCCTCGCGCGCACCGATTGGCTGCGGGAGGCGCCATCTCGAGCTGCGCGGCGGCGGGCTGTGGCGCGAGGTGAGGGCTGTGAGGGGAGCGGGCTGGGCGGGGGCTGCTCCGGGCCCGCCTGCTGGGAACGCACACGTGAGGGGGTTTGGGTTTTGTTTTCAATGCGGCTGCTAACCAGGAGCTGGAGAGCCCGGTAGGATGCTGTGACAGCCAGCCTCAGGCAGCCCCATGGTCTGTGGAGGGACCTACTGAATAACTAAATGCATTTGCTCCTGTCTAAAACCTTTCCTCACACTCCGTTTGGTGTCTTCTTGACTTTTACACCTACAGACACCTCAGGTTTGTTTCTTCCGTTATGCCTTCAGGATATGTCCTACCTGAAGGATGAGTTTTTATTCCCAATTGTTATAACTGTTAAAAAAATAAAGAGCTCAGGACTTTAACGCTATATAGCTAAATTATAGTTCTGTTGCATTAATTCTATTGATGTTCTTTTCAAAATACACATTCACAAATTGGAGGAGAGGAACAGAGTTTATTGGTAGACCTAAGTAAGTGTGTAGGGCTCTGAGGATCTGTCAAACTGCAACTTTTTCTGGAATTTTTTTTTTTTTTTTGATTTTTCAGAGTTTTGAGTGGAAAAAGATTGAATCCTCCTACTGAAAAAGAGCTTTGTCAAATTAGAACTAAATTTAAAAAATCTACAGAGTTGGCTTAGGGCACAAGACTTAAATAATTAGTGCTGGTAAAGTTAATTTTTGTATTGTCTGACATACAAGCTCTACTGAAATGCTTCATTTTAACAAAAGAAATACAGACAAATTAGTTATTTTTGTAGTTATTTTTTTTTCTTCTTTTTTTAACAGGAAACCTTACTTACCAAAATGAAACACAGCCTGGTGTGTCAGACACCTCCCACTGTCACTGTTCGTGTAAAATCAAGTGGATCCAGATCACATCAGCAAAAAAACCTCATTAGACTAAAGCGGCCTGCTTTTAATGACCATGAAGAAAATGGTGAAAAAAGGGTTCCTAGTCATAAGTATAAATGTCCAAAGGGACCATGTCTAGTTATTCAGCGTCAGGAAATGACAGCTTTCTTTAAATTATTCGGTAGGTTAATAAAGATAGATATTGATGTATTGACTGAACAGTAGAAAAGTATAAAGCAAGTGTGGTTTCTAAACTCAGTAGTTTAGGGAGTGCTTTTTATAGAGATACTAATGGCTGCGTCTTTATCTAAACATATTTTGCTGTTATATTTTAGTGTACTAATATTTAATGCTTAAGTTAAAAATACAAAAAGGGCTGCCAAACTGATGAGAATTATCTTTTAAAATTACAAATGAAACCAAAGTGGTATAATGCTTCCTCTTATGAAAATTGCCCTTTCCTTTCTATTTTCTCTTATATGTCAACAAACACATGTAAAAAAATTACATCTTATTGTACACAAGGCTTAAAAAAGGCTGGACTACCAGTATTATAGGCGTGTTATTTATTGTGGGAATAAACATGAAGGGGGAGAAGTGGAATGGGATGAAAATCCGAGGAGTTGTGGCATCTCTTTTGCAGTTGCGTCTCTTTCATATGAAGATTTGTATTTATTTGGTTTAGTGAAGAGATTGAGTAATAGTGGGATAATACACTTGGTTTTTATTTGAACTTTGAATAGAGGAGTGACTCAGAGGGAATTTGTGGTAATGCTGTTATAGTCCATGTGCACAGACAGTGATGTACTGACCACAAATGATCATTGCCTTATAAAGGCTGGCAGGTAATCAAGGTGCAGAGATCTTGGCAGTCTATGGTTCACCAGAAATAACGGTACACCACTGGATGAAACCACTTAAGCAGGAAGAAGTTACTTAAATAATAACAATACTGGTGATTTTTCACCTTCACTTGAGCTATTACTGAGAATGAATGACATGCAATCACTAGGGTGGTTTGTCTTCTTTTGTGGCTTAAGTTTTTTCATACCTAACCTCTTTCTCCCCTCAGTTTCTCTGTTCTCTACTGGTGGGTCTAGCTTCTTTCCTTTTTATTTGGTTTAGTAAAAGGGCCATCTGTCATTTATTTACAAATACTTTTTAAGAAAAACAATTTTGGTGTTTGGAATGTTACAACTTCCCTTGGTTGCAGATGATGATCTAATCCAAGACTTCCTTTGGATGGACTGTTGCTGTAAAATTGCAGACAAGGTAAGTGTGTTTTCTTCTCAGACAACAGAACATATACTGAGTGAAAAGTATGCCCTTAGTCACTTGATACTGTAATGCAAATACAGACCATTTCTTTTTCTCATGTGTTTGTATGGAAGCTTAAAGAAACTCAGTCTTTCCTCATTGATAAAAATGACCAAAATATCTTGGTGCAAGATAAACGTGCATTTTAGGAAATGATATACTGAAATAATACATTCATATTTAACAATGAATGTAACATTTTACATTTTAAAACAGTATCTCTTGGCAATGACTTTCGTTTATTTCAAGAGGGCTAACTTCACAATAAGTGAGCATACCAGAATCAACTTCTTTGTTGCTCTGTAAGTACTTTTACATTATCTGGTTTTATTAGGATAAACTTTGCATTATTTTCTTTGTCTATGCCATTGATAATTACGATATACAATGAGACTTCTTTATCAGGTGTGTAGTTGTTTGGGTTCTGTATGAAGTATAGAAACGTGATCTATATACTGTATATAAATAGTGTAAATTGAACATTCTTCCTCTGCTGACCACCTGTGTGGAACAAGCTTGA
This sequence comes from Patagioenas fasciata, assembly GCF_037038585.1. NCBI lineage: Eukaryota > Metazoa > Chordata > Aves > Columbiformes > Columbidae > Patagioenas > Patagioenas fasciata. The sequence goes on from NC_092522.1 coordinate 18,739,152, forward strand.
ATAGCGGTGAGGGGACGTTTGCATTGGTGTTGTGACACATAGTGTGGCATTCTGCCTACCAAACTGTAAATCTGTGAACTTTTTAAGCATTACAAGAAACATACGCAGGACAATACATGGCAACATATATGTGGCTCACAGTTCCTGGTGTAAGACCCTATTTTATAACTTTGCCAGCCCCTAAGTCATTTGTACCAAAATGTTTCATCGTGATACACACCTTGGGCGTCACTTCTTATTAAAGTTGCTGTCAACATGATTTAAGTCAACTGTAAAAATGTTGCTAAAGAATTTTTGAGGTGGTTTTTGAACAGTTCTAAAATTTCTATCCTTTGAAATAGATGTGCAGTCAGGACTCTGTCTTTACCAAGCCTATATAATCTCTCCATATTTGGCCATACCTACAGTGTGATTCAGCATTTCCTCTCATAGTGTTGTGGTGCTCAGGCCATCTTTTTCTGTACTAGCACTTCTCAGACACTCTGATTTGCACGCTAGTACAGGGAGAAAGATGGCCATTTCTTCTCCTGTAAATGCTGTTCTGGGCAGCATCCACTAAGCATGGAGGAAGAAACTGTCTGACTCCACATTGAAGGGAGGAAAGCCAGGCCAGAAGAGCGAGAGGATTGGAAAGGGACAAAGCGTCTGGTGAGACTGGGACTAGAGGGAATACCGGGGTTAGGAGCAAGTGAGAAAATTGGTGAGCAGACTAAAAGTCGTGTTTTTTTCAGATATGATTGACAGGAATGTAGTAGCAGGTGGATCCAGAGGAAGTAAATGTCTTCCTGTTGTCTGAGAAGATGACCCAGAACCAAAAGTAGCACATAAGCAAAGGAAGGGAGAAATATGGACATTAAGAAAATAATTTAAGGTTTTCATTTATACATTAAAGTAGACCTGTATTTAGTTGTTTGCTGCTAATTTAGTGTGAGCAACATAATTTTCGAAGAGTTAAAATCCATTAAGTAAAAAAATGTAAAGTTTAAGATTTCACAAGGTAGGTTTAAGCTTTATTTAGATAAATAGTCAGAAACTGTTCACTTTAGTACCAGGATATCTTACCTGTTTGGAGAAGGCTGTCCCACTATGTTAGTTCTTGCATCTACTCATTTAGGAGACTCCAGGGTAAAGCAGTTTTTATAGTAGCTTAAGTTAAGGTTTTATTTACCCAAAGGATACATATGAAACTTTCTGTTTCAGAAAATACTCTACTCATGAGAGAAGACTGCATTTTGCTAGTTTTTCCCATAATACTAGGAAAAATAACTGCTTCAATATCACATCTTTTAATGTTAGAAATCATGCTAATACAGTGATTTAAGATTGAATAACTTCTACAAACACAAACATATATATGTTTGAAGGTATCTGGCAAATACAGTTGAAGAAGATGATGAAGAATCCAAGTATGACATTTTCCCATGGGCTTTGGGAAAAGCCTGGAGAAAGCTCTTCCCCGATTTCTTAAGGTTGAGAGATCAACTATGGAGTAGAATTGACTACAGGGCTATTGTAAGCAGACGCTGCTGTGAAGAGGTAGGGAGGGTTTTAATATTGTAGATGCTGAAACAATAATTAATACCACCTAACACTCTACCTCTATACAAATAATGTATTCCCTACAGTGTGTAGACAAGCCATGGGAAAGCAAAGATGTGGCTAAAATGTAACAATGCACTTATCCTCCATGATTTTTTTTTTCTTCTGCATTTAAAATACATTATTTGAAAATGTGCTTTTAAAGTAAACTAGAATATTTTACATTGCACTACTGTTAAAAGTGACATTTATTGACTAGAGTCTTTCTGCTTTGCGTAAGGACTTATATTTTTATTTATCATTGGTTGTTTCACTTCCTTCACTTCAGAAATAATTTTGCATGTGTATGTTTGCTTTACAAATTTTAAGTTTGTACACAAGTAAAACCTTCAAATAAAAATCCCAGCACCTCATGTAAAATTTTAATCCCTTCAAATTAATAATATAACTTCAATTGATTTTTCAAGTCAAGGGTTTTTCACTGCATTTAAACAAAACCGAGAACACACTTTTAACATTCTCTAATATTCATTCAGGTTTACAACCTATGCTTTTCAAACATAGTAGGAGGGGAAAAAAGACATTCCTCACTTTTCAGGTGGAATGTATCTGTCTGGAAAAGCCTTGTCATGTTCCAGGAACAATGTTCACTACAGCTGGTTGAAAAGAAAATCTCACTCAAGAATCCCATCTCTGGGGATGAGATTGGGAATGCTTTTCCCAGCTTCCAACAGTCAATAGTCAGTGACCTTGTGGACCAAAACATCCATCTAGTTGATATTTAGTAGTTAGTCAAAGACACCATCTTCAGCCCAACATACAAAATGTAAGCTGGTATTTGTGATGATTCACATGACGTTTCAAATTGTTGTGTTTCCATGTTTGGTACATAACTGGCTCACTTGCTCATGTCTAAGATAGCAAACTTTCTAGCGAGACAGCAGCAGATAAAGATCATATCCATTTCAGCTACATGGTATTAATTCTCTGCCATTTATGAATTGGATACCATGTTTTCAACTGTTATGTTTTCCCATTATTGTTATGGCTGTTCTGTCAGGTGATGGCTATTGCTCCAACACATTACATATGGCAGCGAGAACGTTCTGTGCACCACAGTGGAGCTGTCAGAAGCTACAAAGATGATGAAGCACAGCTGCCCCGAGGACCTAGTGCTACTCCTACAGACTGCTTGCTTTGTGGTAAGAAAGGAAGATTTGTACGACTAGGATTATCATCATCTTCCTCCTCATCTGCTGGCACTTTGGAGATGATGGAATTACATTCAACCCAGAATTCAAAGAACACCTTTTCAAGTGAAAAAATGCTCATTGACTCTCCTCATTATGCCCAAGGTATGGTTTAATACTGCAAATAATTTTCATTACTTTAGGGAATTGAGGCCATATTTGCCCTTACTACTGTAGGGACTTCCGTGTCCTTGGTACAAGATGTGACCTCTATGTGTTAGCAGACATCCCTATTACAAATGCAGTTACCTTGGTTGAACTGTGCTTTTACTGCCAGTTTGATTTTTACATCTTGACCTTCTGGAAGTACCAAGTGTTTTGTATTCTGTGTCTCTTCAAATTACCTTCATCTGCTACAGTAGATTTTGGGTTGCATTCCAGTCTATTTAGGCAATTATTATTATTCTTGCATTATAAAGTAAATTGAGAATTCTGTTTTAAACACTTAGGATTGACTACAAGAAATGGTAAAAATACTGGTATGTGTCACGTGAGTTAGAAGAGTGTGTGCTACATGAGTTACAGTGCTCTTGTTGAGAGCCCTGTTTTTTGAAAAGGCAAGCTGGTCAGTTGCTGTCATCAGTTTGGACATACATTAAATCACAATTCATATTTTCCTTTAAGTGTATCTCAACTGTTGACAGAGTTTACACAGGATTCCCTTTTGAGACTGGGGTACAAGTAGAAATCAATACAAGAGTTTATGATAATAAACTGTTTTATGTCATTGAATCTTTGCACATTAACCTACTCAAAATAGCATCCCAATCCTTTGTTTGCAAAGCCTCCATTACATACAGCAGTTATGGGGCAAATGCTCATTGTTTAATTTATTAAGACTGGAACACAGCTGAGATACAAACTTCCTGGAGGAGCTGCAGAAGGCCTCAGTTCTACAAAGATACTTCCATGTGCTTAACCACTGCAGAGTTCTTAATATACTTATTCAATACTGGGTTACATATAATTTAATAAATTTAATGTGTTAAACACCACCACATGCTTATAGGAAGACCTACGTGAGATCCTAAAAGATGTAATTTCAAGTCTGTTTTTACTTGGGAGACCTCGCTTTTCATATCTGACAAAGGTCAGAAAAATTTATTTTGACCATTTAAGTAAAGTTCACAAATAACCAGGCAACTTTCTGCATGGGCGCTGGAAGTGAACCAAAGCTATATATGTAAACAATTGGTCTTTTTCTTGAAATAAGCACAGCTTTATCAAGAGAAATTCAGTGAATTTCAGTTTCTTCAGTTGTGCTTTGTTCTTAAAGAAAGTGATATCCACCAGTTGTTAGCCAGTGAAGTCAGAAGCTGCTTCTTAATAAATTTTTTCTCCTTATTTCTGGTAGACTGTCAGAACTTATCCGGCAAAAGGAGACAAGGTAGCACCTTGAACCAAGACAAATCGATGGATTGGTTTACAAGTAATGAAGAATGAAATACACCCAACAAGACAGAAATGGATATTGTGCTTTGCGGAACAATCTATGTCGCATTGCAACACCACACCTGACGATTCTGTTAAAACTTTTCCCTATACATAGTAGGTGGGATTTCACATTTCATATGCAGTAGAAATCAAAGCAGTCATTACTTAAAAGTTAAACAACTTGCAAAATGTAGCAGCAACTTCGTTAGATTTTATTTTATTTTATTCTGATACAATACTTAAATTAGCTAACATCTCAGCAGCATCAAGAAAGCAGTGGTCGAAACTTTCTCAGCTTGGTAAGGAATGCTAATTAAAAAACAAAACAAGAAACTACTTCAGTATTTCAATACACAATTATTAGTTTATTATTATAAATTTTATGATTTCACAATATAGCAACATGTCAAATGCTAGTACAAAAATTAATACTTTAAAAAATAAAATATCACTAAACATTTAAAATAAAAAAACTTGTGTCTCACCTGAATGAGCATCCTGCCAATGAGACGGTTTAGCAATGTAAGGCACTGAGCAGTATGTTTCAGCATCATCAGAAAGTGATTCTGTGAGAAGTAAATATTTTTAATTCCTTCCAACAAGTTTAAAACCTACATGCAGACTAGAGTTGCCAACACACATGGATTATTTTTTCTTGACATATTTTCATTTTCTTTTTGCTTCTGTTAAAGTTGTCAGTAGTACATTCAGACCTCTTTGCTCTTCTACTATGGATTTGGAAGTCTATACTAGTATAAGGCACCTTTTTTGAATTTGCCAGAACAGCAGGACTAGAAAACACAGCACACTGGTAACTCGTCTTCTATGGAATCCTTAAGCCATCAGGGTCCTCTTGTCCCTCAGGGCCCCATCAGGGCAAGTAAAAGAGACTGAACTTTATTTAAAAAAATCTGGAAACAGTAGGAGGGCAGTCATTCTTTATTTGCAGTTTGCAATTTATTTTCTGTTTAGTCTAGATTTTTAATAAGATATTTAAATAACCATTAATATAGCCTTTTTCAAACCTGACAAGGTCCAGGCTGTCCAAAAGCTTCTCTATTCTTCACAACAATCTCAGCTGACCTAAGAAAAACATACTGCCTCTTCCTACAAACTTCACCTTCATTATATCATTGGATTATCAAATTGCAGTAACAGGGTATCTCATCAGCAATAATGTTCTTACCATTGTATTCACTTTCTTTAAGAACTACTTGATCCTGAATGTGGGCTTCTTCATATTCCTTTTGAGATGGTTCTTCAATATTTTCTTTAGTTTCCACCATGTGGCTTGATTTGCAATTCTTGATTTTAGCAGGGAGTACCATCCAATTTCTATGAGTTACCTCAATGATATTTTCACATACAAAAGGGAGCTTGTAGGTCCGTATTTTGTTTAAAAGGTCAATAACCTGTGTAATGCTTTTGCAGAAATACAAAAGATAAAGTAGTATTTTGAAAACTCAAATCGTATACAGTTAGGCTCAATTCTACTGCCTTTGTCACATTCTTTATCTTTGAGGTTACGTGAGTTCTTCAGTTTTAGGGTAAAGGAGCTATCAACCTGACTACTGAACAGTACAGTTATTTTGAGGATGTCATTAAGTGAAATCTTCCACTGACCATAATGACAGTGTTCCCAAAATAAACGCCAAAGGATTTGCCCAAGTGTAATTTATACTGAGTCCAACTCCCTAAAAAAAAATTACCCAGGGGAAAAAAAAAATCAGTTAAACATTTAATTAATGATGGATGTATATTTTAAAAGATGTTTAGGTGATGCCTGAATAAATGGGTAAGTTCCAGAAGTAAATACTTACTTTGCTAAATACACAGCACACACACCACCTTGTTTTAGACTTGAGTGTACAACAGGCAGAGCCAACTGAGGGTTAAGCATATCCAGAACTATCTGGAAGAGAATGTTTTCCCAGTAAATATTAATATATCTATAATCTTTTCCATAACAACGCTTCAAAAAACAATGTTTAACTATGGAAAATGAATGCATTCAACAGCAGTATGTAATCACAAACCAGTTTTATGACTGGCTCTCAAAACTTACACTTTAATTAACTACTGATTAAATTCCGTAATACTGACATTAATAAAAACTTTCGGAAGATGACATTTACTAACACTTTTGGATACCTGGTTTTCAAATGTAAAAAAAATAAATGTTCAAGTGCATCTTTATCATGAAAAGGTCACACTACTGTCTTGATGTCTAACTTGCTTTTTGCATCAAGATTTAGAAAACTTCTGTCTTTGGCAATTTATACATCTGCTGGAAAACTATTCAAACTGTAAAAGTCAGATATGCAATATCTGATCTTTCCTGTAGACCATTACTTTTGAAGTTTTTTAAAATGGTATTTTTATGCTATATATTTTATTTCTTTGTTCAAACCATTTAATACAGTTGTCGTTTGTTTAAAGCGTTAATGTGAGTAGTTTGTCTGGTTTACAGAGAAGAGTGCTTAACATCTAGCTGTTTTTTACCCAGCACACCTCCCTTTAAAAGATCTGGATTAAAAAGCAGGAGAGGAGAACAAGCAAGAGCATTCCTTACTCAGACTTAGGCTTTAGTTACATTGTGCGTTCTGTATAGCTGATAGGAAAGTGTTTACATATTTATATTTTCAATAACGTTATGCATTTCTTCTGAATTTAATGTTTAAAATGCAATGCCTTACATACTTTCTTGGATTTTGGAGAAATCAGTATTTCTGTAAGTTTGTCTTTGCTTACAAGACAGCAGTGATTATTTGTAGGATTTCTACACTACAGCCATATTGCTCTTTAATTTGGCAACCTGTAACTGGAACCTTGAAAATACTTGTAATCTGACAAAAAAAATCACGATGTTTCTTTCATTGATGGAGATCTGATTGTTTTTTCTCATGTTAAAATACGTATGGGAATCCTATTGTGAATGTGAGCACTAGAGGTTTTAATTCATGCATCAGAGATAGATGTCAAATGGGGGGATTTTTTTGACTTACTGCATCAAGTGTTTTAGATTTCATATCTGCAGCAGCTGTTGAAATGTCTTTCAGAATGAAATCCACGTTGTCCGGCCACTCTTCCCTATGTCCTATTTCCCAGGCAGCACGCCAGTGCCTATAATTCTTCTTAGCTAAATTATGATGATCTTCTCTGATTTCGTAACTTACAACATGTCCTTTGGGCCCAACTGAAAAATGAAAGACATTAGGCTTACTACTTTTCCCCTTGTAAAAAAGAATTTAGGAAAAAATAGCAGAAGTAAATAACAAAAGTACACCTTTATATCTGACCCTCACTTTAGCAAAAAATCATATATGAAACAATCAGTTGCAATTTATTTTTTCTTTACACTTAAAACAAATATATGCAGATAAAGTGGTAGGTTAGTTCTTTTACAGACTGAAATCCATCCATCCACAGGTGATCCAAAGCACAGTGATAGCAGTACAAACTGTTCCTAAGATGTCCTCCCAAAGAAACTCCTGCACCAAAAGAGAACATGAGCATCTGTGGCCCTATGGATTTGTGATTCTCTTGCTAGAGCTACCAGAGGTACCAGCCAAGAAGTGGCAACTTAGGTTACTGCTCACAGATGCTGTAAAGCTGACAGACAGTGACTGCTTCTGCTGTTATTGATTTGAAACTGCTGGTTTCAAAGTGGTTTTTTTTTTTTGATAGTCCTCATTTTTACAAAGGTTTGCTGTTTTCCATGGATAGTTCTTTCTCCACCTGTTCTTCTTAGGGTTGTAGAACGGCTAAGAAAACCCACAGGCCAGCCCAGTGATCTCAGCCCCATAGACAAGTTTTCAAGCGTACTCTTTTACACAGGCTTGCATTATTTTCCTGTTATTGTTTGTAGTTGTAAGACATTATTTTATTATTTAAGTATAAATTTACTATCCTGAGATTTACCACGTACAAATACACACTGTTCTTCATAAAGGAAGCATTAGCAGGCTATCCCAACATGGACAGCAGGGTGTGCATTGCTGTATTATTCTATCCTTGCATCACTCTAATGTCTCAAACCTATCACACCATTAGCTTCCCTTTCTCCTCGCTAGTTTTAAATGGGCAAAGAGAGCTTTCAGCAATCCATGAGCAGGGCTGGATGGATGGCGTTTGTACTTGCTGAATACTAAACTTTCTCAGAAAAACTCAAGCTTTGTATTGTTATCCTGAAGCACACACCAAAGGACAGCAGACACACAGCATTGCCACGTGGAAGAGTAAGAGAAAATTAATTTGCTGTCCTCAAGTTCTAAACTTATTTATTGGTCTTAAACAAAAAAAGTAGCTGATTTGTTCAGTTTGTCTCCCTCACAAGACTGGAAGAGGAAGCATCACCTCCCACAGATACTTGGCTGGCTTTAAGTGGGAGTACTGAAATGTTTTGTGTCTTGACTGTTGAATGACAAAGAGTATAACCACAAAGGCAGCCCAAACTGTAAACATTTTAAAAAGACTTCATAGCCTATAACTGTTTTATAACATGCATTGGGAAACAGTAACAAAGAAAAGTTGGTGCTGAGGTACCATAGCAGCTCCAGGATACAGGGCTGCTTCTCAGGCTCTGTGAACACTGCTGGCACCCTCAGGTATTCAGTTACTCTCATGTGAGGTGCCCACAAATGCTGACTTTGAACATAAGCCTTCAGGATATGCAACGTGTGTTTTCTGCTCTATAAGGTCAAGGCGAGCCATGATGAGGCTCCTGTCTCTGCTCTCAAAGCTCATCTTTAATACTGCAAAGAAATGCAGCATTCTGCAATAACAGAAATACCTTAAGTCAAAAACCAAATTCAAACAGTGCTTTATTTTTCAGGGATGCTCAGAAACAATTCCAGTGCACAATTGTGGTTGTTTTTTTTGTTTTGTTTTGTTTGTTTGTTGTTGTTGTTGTGTGTTTTTTTTTTTCCCCCCCTCCCTTAAGTAAGTTGTTCTATCAGGAGTCCCTAATCAAATTACTCTGAATGTGGTCCATTAACAGGATACCTACAGATGAGATGAAGGGTTCACCCTCACTCACATTGCTAAATGCAAAGCTCGCTGCCTTTCAGAGCACTGAGATCTAGATCAAACCAGGCCAGCTGTAACATGAAAAATAACAGCGTGCATCCACATAAGCATTTTCACTGGTACCCAGCAATCTGATTATTCACGTGGTCAATCAAGATGGGGAAAAGGAAACTGAGGAAGGCAAGAGATCAGAGAGAGTCTGGTATGGTGAAGCCAAAGCCAACAATAATGATGTCTGAAACTCAGCTTTCTGTGGGGCCTTCAGTAACTCTCTGCATCACAGCCCTTGAAATACAGTCAAAATGGTTTGCTGTCCCTGCACTGGCTCTGGCACAGATTAGTTTTCCTTTAAGTCAACAAACAATATATGAGCACATGAACTGCAGCAAAACTTTTAAGAAGCGACCATAAGTATTCGGTCAAAAGAAAGGCAATGTGTGATAAGGGAATTGTGCTGCTTCTGTTTTCTAAAACCAGGTTCTCACCTGCTCTTGACAGAAACAAGCTCATAGCACCAGACCCGCTGCCAGTTTCCAAAACAGTGTCTCCCGGGTGGATATCTATCATCATTAACATAGCACTTATATCCTGAAGGTGAGAAAAACATGGCACATTACTAGTCTTGGAAATTTCCCAGTCACCAGTCATCCCAGCCACTGAGCAGTGTAGGGGAAAGGGACCTGGGGGTCCTGGTGGACGGCAGGATGACCATGAACCAGCACTGTGCCCTTGTGGCCAGGAAGGCCAATGGCATCCTGGGGTGTATTAGAAGGGGGGTGGTCAGTAGGTCAAGAGAGGTTCTCCTTCCCCTCTAACTCTGCTCTGGTGAGACCACACCTGGAATATTGTGTCCAGTTCTGGGTCCCTCAGTTCCAGAAGGACAGGGAACTGCTAGAGAGAGTCCAGCGCAGGGCAACAAAGATGATGAAGGGAGTGGAGCATCTCTCTTATACGGAAAGGCTGAGGGAGCTGGGTCTCTTTAGCTTGGAGGAGACTGAGGGGTGACCTCATTAATGTTGATAAATATGTAAAGGAGGAGTGTCAGGAGGATGGAGCCAGGCTCTTCTCGGTGACAAACAATGGTAGGACAAGGGGCAATGGGTACAAACTGGAACACAGGAGGCTCCACTTAAATATGAAAAGAAACTTCTTCACGGTGAGGGTGACAGAACACTGGAACAGGCTGCCCAGGGAGGTTGTGGAGTCTCCTCTGGAGACATTCAAAACCTGCCTGGACGCCTTCCTGTGTAACCTCAATCTGGGTGTTCCTGCTTCGGCAGAGGGGATTGGACTGGATGATCTTTCGAGGTCCCTTCTAATCCCTGACATCCTGCGATCCCGGTGAGCAGCCCGTACCTTGGGGTACGCGATGGTGGGTCCCCGCGGCATCAGCAGCACGTACTCCTCCAGCGAGGGCCGCCTCAGCAGCAACCGCGCCCCGGCCGAGGTGCGCATCATCTGCCCGGGCAGCTGCCCGATGATGTCGCGGTGGGGCAGGACGCCGCCGGAGCTGGCCAACACTGAATCCTCCGCCAGTCGACACATCATCTTCACCGTCGCGTTGTGCTTCCTCCGCATCTCCGCCAGCGCCAGCTCCCCGGCGCGGAAAGGGCCGGGACGCGGTCCCTCCTCCTGAGGGGGAGCAGCCTGAGGGGCGGCCGCGCATTGCGCCACCGCCTCCGCTTCCTCAGGCGGCAGCAGCTGCCTCACCCGCTCCAGCGGCGACAGCGACCTCTCCCACGCCCTCCTCCGCGGCCTCCCATCGCTGGAGGAGAAGGAGGCGAGGCGCCGCAACCCCGGCCAGACCCTCATGGGAAACCGAGGCGCGAACGGACGCCTAACGGTCTCCCCGCGCGCCTGCGCCGCGCGCCCCGGTGACGCCTACTGACGTCACCGGGACGCGCGGCGCAGGCGCGCGGGGCGAGCACGCGGCGGGTGCGTGCGCCGGCGCAGAGAGGCCGGTCAGGGAGCGCCATGGCGGCGGCAGCGTGTGGCGGGGAGGCGGTGGCGGCGGCGCGGGCCCTCTGCGCGTTCTCCCCCCGCGACCGTCGCTTGTTCGCCATCTCCAACCCGGATGGGCGGCTGCGGGTGTGGGAGACGGCGGGCAGCCGCCTGCAGCACGAGTACGTGCCTTCCGCCCACCTCAGCGCTGCCTGTACGTGCTTGGCCTGGGCCCCGCCGGGGGGACGCCCGCCCCCCAGCAAGGTACGGGCGGGGTGTGGAGGGAGAGCGGGGCATCGGGGAAGGGGGAGTGTGAGGGCGGGCTGGGGGATGGCGGTGGCCCATGTGGGTTAGACGCGTGGCCGTGGGCCGCTCGGCTTCACCCCGCCCTCCCGGCGCCATGTGGCGGGGGGCGGCGTGGCCGTGGAGCGGAGACGCCGTGTCCCGGTGCCGGGACGGGATGAGTGTCCCGTTGGGAGGACCGCAGCTCCGCAGGGTTCAGGCACGGCTTCCCCACACGATGCTTGTCTACGTGTGACGTCCAGCGGGGTGGGGGGAATCTGCTCTTCACAAGGCAAATTTCATCTCTTGGCTGGGGAAGTGGTATTGGAGGCTTTATTATTTTTTTCTTAAAGAAAGGGACTATCAACAGAAGCACTGACTGAGTAAAATCATAATCTTTCGTATAACCCGCATGGAAGAAGCCTTCCTTGAAGGAGCAAGGTATGGTACCCCACGGCACGTCTCACCTTGATCTGAAAGGTGATGCTACAGAGCAGGTTGGCTGCTGTGCATTTGCTTATCTTACAGTTCGCAGTCCAGTAAAGGCCGCGTCACTCCACTCTTCCTTACCCTTGGAAGTATTTCACAGAATCACAGAATGTTAGGAATTGGAAAGGATCTCAAAAGATCATCTAGTTCAATCCTACTGCCAGAGCAGGAACACCTAGAAGAGGTTGCACAGGAAGGCATCCAGATGGGTTTTGATTTCCATGCAGGCTGCTATGCTGTCTGTGATGTGTCTTCCCAAGCTCAAGAATCCTGCAAGAAGGTATTCAGTAACTTTATTCAAAGCACACATCAGAGGGCTCCCATGTTCTCCACCCTGAATTTGTTTTATTTAACTTAACCTCAGGTGAACACTGAACTTAAAAATACCTGGAATTTATACAGTAAGGTACCTTTGCATCCTCTTTATGTTGAAGTAATGCTGCTTCGTCTTTAGCTAGAACATACCATTTCCTCAGGAAAAAAATGTATTCTTTGGATAAAGTATGTGAAACCCACCTCCTTTATCATAAGAAGTAGGGAGGGCTTTTAAAAATGCGTTTTGGTATTTCAGCAATTTTGTTTGTTTGAAATACTGTAAGAGGTATTTAAAAATGCTTGACATAGAGATTATTATTCCAAAGGAAGACAATATTGTCTTGTTTTCCTCATTTGAGCAGCTTAGTCCTTGAACTTTGAAAACTCCCAGAACATTTGAAGAATATGGCAGAAAGGGTTAGTTTTAGATCAGTCTTAACCTGTTCATTTGTCATGTGACTTTGAAGCAAAAAGGATGCATGCATTAATTGCAGGGCTATGATGGTTCTTTTTCGGTCTTAAACTGAAAATGGCATATGAAAATAGGGTTAATTTATCCTGTGTGAAATAAAACTTTAACATGGTGCACTGCTGTGGTGCCATAAGTCAAGCACAGGAGATTTCTGAGTGCCTTTTGTAACCCTTTTCTAGAGACCCACCCCAAAGGCCACAGATGCTCCACTTTAACCTGGTTTAGGGTTGTATGTAAAGAACAGCATTTGGCTGCGTTGCAGTGTTTTCTAATTATTCTAGTAGTTTGAATCTTGTCTGTGGCTTGAAAATTGGTACATTTTCAAGTGGAGCTGGAAAATGTACCATTTCTTGGAAGAGTTATGCCATAAACTTTTGTAATTCATTGATCTCTCCTTAGACTGGAGAGCTAAAGCTGTTCTGCCCAATAGATTTTATCAAATGTGGTCTTTCTGACATTATTTAGTCGTCTTCTTTTTTTTTTCCTTTTTTTTTTTTTAGTCCTGGAGAGTTGACGTCTCTCTAGGTAGTACTAGTATGTTGTGTTCAGGTAGTACTAGTATGTGGTGTTCAGGAGTATAACTGTGCCAGTAGATATCTGTGGTTGATGTTGGGCCAAGTTACACCTAATGTTTTGGACTGCTGCCATGTTAATTGAAGTCCACGTCTTACAGGGGAATATTAGAAATTAAGTTTTGAACTGCAGGCCGTGGAATTGCTAATGCCGAGGTGACTTACTGGGATGTTACCTGCACACGTGCTTTCGTAGTGTCAGCACTTCCTGCTTGCAGTGTTCACCATCTCCTGCTCCACGAAGTGGTGCCTTGTGCCCAAGTATGTGGACCACTGACTTTCAAAATACCTTCTACTTTCTTTGTAATAAGTTGCAACTGCTCTGTCATCTGCAACTCTCAAGACTCTTGAGGCTTCCCCGCATTTTGGTATTTTAAGTGCTTTACTTCACACATGAGCGGCAGGCGTCGGATTTATATCGTGATTTTTTTTTTTTTTTTTTAAACCAACAAAAACCAGTCTCAGTGACTGACCTACTCAAGTAAGAACATTATAGAAAAATATAGGCGCAGTCCTATTTAAAATATCTTCTTTTAATCATACATTCTCATTAAAACACTGTGTTTTTTCAGTCAAAGTTGAAGGATTTCTAAATAAGCTTGAGTTTCCATGAATCTGAGGAAAAAAAGAAATCAAAAGTAAGCTGATACTTGGTATACTTCAGCTCCCCTCTCCTGTCCATGAAAACAAGATGCTCTAACATCTAAGACCCTGATCCACAAGTGAATCCCACATGGATCTCTACTGCAACTGGCAGTCTATGTACTAACCTAATGCAGGGCAGCGAGGTGTGATTAATTTTTTTTTTTTTTAATTTTTTAAACTTCTTAATTTTATTTTTTTAATTCTTGGGCTGTTTTTTCAAATAATTTCCAACATTAGTGGGTGTCTGGATTTTCCACTGGCATTTCTTTCATGCAAAAATTTCTGACAAAATACCCCAATAATAATTCTGATAAAGGGTGGTCAGTAAAGAGATACATTTGAAAAAATAATTGGAGAAACTTTCACTGCCTCTAGCTTTCTTCTTGACACTGGAAATAACTGTGGACTTAAGTGGGAATTTTGTTACACCTTTGGGTTCTTCCAAGAGAAATTTGCCGTAACAAACTGAAGTGGAGGGTGAGCAAATTTTAGTTAAAAGATTTATGCATGCAAAGCGAATAAAATCTGTTCTTAATTGTGGTTTTGCTTTGCAGTCTTGGGAGTGTGAGAGGTAATTAGTAAAACTACATAGAGAGATCGAAAAGTACCAAAAAACACGTAAACTGTACTTAAATCTCCACTGGATATGGCCCTTGTCTTTGCATGGCAGACAGCAGTTTCAAGATAGCTTAGTTGGCATTGCTGCCAAAAATTTAACTAGTTGAGTCTTTTCTCATGTATTGTCTTAAAACCTGGTCGATTTATTTGGTGCTGCTTTGTGACTTCTATGGTTTCTCAGCACCTATGTTTTCATAATATTTTATAAACGCTTTTCTTTCCCAAGAAAGATGAAGCCTAAACAAATGCTTGCAAAAAGCAATGTAATCTCTTTTCTCAAGAGCCTGCTTTTGATATAAAAGTATCTTTGTGACATTTTGGTATTTATTAGCCTAAACCAAAACACTTTTCCTTGCAGAAGATACTGTCTGTGTTAAATATAGAGGAAAATAAAGTCCAACTTCAAAGAGCCAAAGTATTTATCCCCCACTGTTAAACTTCTAAAATTTAATTGTGGTGAAAACTCCCAAATCCTGATTGTCAGTATATTTCTGGACCTGAGTAAAAATTATTTACGTTTTCTGTGTGATGTCTGTTGTATGACAAATTAGCTACACCACATGGAGCTTGCACAGAGCTGACTGCTCACATTTCATCAGTCTCATTTGTCTTCTTCTGGCTGCTCATCAGTGCAAATGTATCTGTTGTGTAGAGGAAGCGTTAGCTTTTGTACAATTTAATTTCTTTTTCTAAATTGGAGAGAATGCTTTGCAGTGACATAACAAATGTAAGGAGACTTACCCAAGTCCAATTTAAAAACTAATCAGTAGCATTAGGGATGTTTTTTCTTTTATTCAGAAGTCCTTTGACTTTTTTTTTTTAATTTTATCTTTCTGTATGTGATAAATTATGTGGGATTAACTCAGTGAGAATAAATGAAGTGGCTTCTTCTGCCTTCTTTTTAGTTTCATGTGCTCAAGAGCCTGTTTTATTCCTTCTTCCCTTCACAGTGATGTGCAGTGTTCACCCATTTTTGATTGAGAGATGAAGTGAAATCCCTCCTTGACGTGGTTTATAGCACTTACAAAGCAAAGACAACCATGGCTGAGGAACTGCGTTATGGAAGGAGGAACTCTGATACTGTTGATAGGATTTGGGCAGAGCACCTTGCTTTGAGTCCTGGTTGCTTCCCTCTGTAGAGTAGGGCAGAACTTTCTTTTTAAGAGGCATTATGAGTGCTTATTATTTGCAAGACTCCACCGAATAGCTTTTGAGAAAAAAATAAACTGATCATTCTCAATCAAGCGTTTCCATTTTGTGGATGAAGTCTTCAGATTGTGTTAAGCTTTACCTCTGCCTCTGGGACATGAAATCTGTGAAGAACTTGTGTGTCTTTTTGCCTCCTGTATGTGGTTGCTAGGCCAGCAAAATGGCCTCCACCAGATGTTTCCAAGTGACTCATAGCAACTTAGTTACCTTGTGCATGGAGGTACAAGATGAGTCTCTAGGTTGCTGCATGCTTCAGTGTCTTCATTTTGTTTCTTAGCAGAGTTTGTGCTGTCTGACTGGGTCTCAGACTTACAGAAGTTTTTCTTTTCCCTTCTGCTTTAATACTGAGATTAGCTGGTCAGACTAGTTAATATCATGTTCTCTCTGTTTTCTGATTTTCCAGGATGGGCCCCAGAGGAAAAAACGGAAGTCTGAAGTTGCAGAAGTGGACAAGCAGTTAGATATCCTGGCTATTGGTACAGCAGTTGGTAGCATTTTGTTGTACAGCACAGTAAAAGGAGAATTACAGAGCAAACTAGTAAGTAATACACTCTTCATCACGTGCTACCAAATACTGATGGTTTCGGTCAGTTTAGGATGTTCTTTCTGCTGCTCAAAAATGGAATAATTTAACCTAATTATTTAGATTTTTTTTTTTTTTCTTAATAGCTGTATATATGAATAGAGGTGCAGTAATTCAGGTGCTTCAGAATCTTCAAGTGGTGCTGCTTCTGTTGTTGGCAGTATGTACATGTTGAGAAATCTTGGTGTTGAAGTTAATGCAATATCTTAACATTATGCATGGATTTGTTATTTTGCATTAAATATAACAGTAAAGATGAAATGCCTAACTGTAGAGTTAAGTTCTCTGTGGCAGTGTCATAGCCTCAATTCCTGCAGAGTGTTGTGGGAGAGGAGGACAGGACTGAAGTACTCATTGACTCTTGGGAAGGTGTTGTGTTGCTGGACTCATCTGTAAACTTACCTCCTGTGTGGAAGCTTTTGAGCTCTCAGCACATCATCTTTCTTGAATGAGATATGCTGATTTTTGTTTTGTCTTTCTCATCGATAACTTCCCTGTTACTCCTGAGTACCTTGTTTTCAGTCTTGAATTACATAATAAGTGAAATAAATCTGTATGAATGACTTTGTGCAATACTTTGAGATACTTGGGCATACTTTTGCTTCTAAACTGTTAGTTGTATGTAGAGCAATAAATATACATGAATTTAGAGAAAGCAATGACTTCTTAAAATCATATGTGCAAGTGGCACTAGCTAACGAATACCACCTCTGTTTTATGGAAAAGCTGTAATTATGCCTGAAAACTGTGAACAAAATAAGGGAGTTTTGGGTTGAAATGTACAGTTTCAGTTGCTTTGAAAACACTGGCTGCTCTTCTGTAGGAGCAGGATAGCAGATGTTATTTGGTGAGTACTTGTTTTTTTATAGATAGGATAAATTAAAAGAAGAGAATAAAAGCTGTCACTTCCACCTGTGCTTATTGAACAGAATGTTTTACTGTGATGTATTTTGTGTTGCTCAAAGCTGATTTGCTGTGATGCTTTTGGGAGTAGCCTGAGCTGGCTGGTGCTGATTCAACAGAGTTTTTTTGTTAACTCTGAAGTGCTAAAACAAGAATTCAAATACTTATGTGTATGTATCAAAATACAAAGTGTCTTTAACTTCTATAGCTGTATATGTATATTGGTCTTTAAAACCACACTCTTCACCTTGCCAAATATTTAAATTTAGTTCTTGAAAGAGCAGCTCGTTCACATTGTTTGTGGGGAAGACTCAGTAGTCAAGACTTCTTCATTTATTAATGAGTTGACCCTTTTACCTTTTGTAGGACGGTGGTCATGACAATAGAGTAAACTGTGTGAGATGGCATCAGGACAACTGCTGCTTGTATAGCTGTTCAGAGGACAAACACATTGTGGAATGGAACACACAGACCTGCAAAGTAAAGTGGTACGTGATGCTGGTTTTTGGTCAGATTTGTTTGTACTTGCTTTTGTGTATTTCCTCCCTCACAGGTTTCAGTGAAGCCATGTTGGAGGTGCTGCATTCTGCTTTCCAGGCTTCATGTCCACTGTACAAAATTGTCTGTTGGCTGTTATTTTTCTAAGATTTGACTTTTTTTTTTTTTAATGAATAAAAGAGTAATTCATAGGCGGGTTTCTTCCTCTGTGTATTGGAAAGACTAGATGACACATGTAACTGCTGAGAGGGTGTGGGTCCCTCCATACTAACTGTAGTGAGTCATGGGCTTCCAGTCACCTTTACGATGCCAAAAAATCTAAATTCTAAAAAATATTCTTGGAAATATGGGGAACAGATATTGAAAAACCTTATACCAGTTAAACAGATTGCATGCACCTGACTTTGCTCAAAGGGCCTTGCTGTGATGATAACCCACTTGGTTTCGCTCACTACTGATTGCAGTGAGGACAGTTCCACTTGGCTGTCTGAGCAGGCTGCTACTCTTGAAAATACTGTTGAACGAAATAGAGCTAAGTGCAAAGCAATGAGATGTCTGGTGTATGTTCTTTTGTAATAAAGTCAAACTTTTTAAACTTCAAAGAAGAAACTAAGATTTCTATTCATGATCCTGGTTATCTTCCATAAAAGCCTAGTGTGTGACAGCACCTTGACCCTTCTCTAATGCTGTTTTCTTTTTCGTGATGGTCCCACTGTGGTGTTATTCTTACTACAGCTCAATCAGTTTTGTTAAAGATGGTGTGGGCACTGCAGACAGCCCATCATCAATAGCAGCTCTGATCTCCCTAGAAAAGAGATACATCCTTTGATTGTATTGAGACCCAGATGATGACTGTAAAGTCTCTCCCTAGTCATCTCTTCTTAGGATTGAACACACCCAGTTTCCTCACCTTTTCCTTTTACTTGACATGCTCTAGCCCCTGAGCTGCCTTTGTGGTTCTCCACTGGATCTACTCCACTATGTGAGTGACTTTCCTGTACTGCCCCAATCTGGACATAATGTTCAGATTCAGTTTCAGAAGTCTTGCACGGAGGAGAGCAATCACTTTACTGCTGACTACGCTGTAGCTAATGCAATTCAGTATGTGCTTAACCTCGTTGCCACGAGGACTCCCTGCTTACTCATGTTCCACTTGCCTATGAGGACCACAAGCTCCTTTTCTGCAAGGCTGCTTTCTGGCCATTTGTCCCCAGCCTGTACTGGGATTTTTCCATCCCAGGTGCAGGACTTAACATTTTCCTTGGAGCTTTGAGATTCTGGCTGTCTGTTTCTCAAGCCTGTTGAGATGCCTCTGAGTAGCAGCCCTGTCCTCCAGCATACCAACTGCTCTCCCTAATTTGGTATTGAACGCAAACTTGTTTTGTATGCATTCTGTCCTGTTTTGAGGTCATTAATGAAGACTTGGGTAATTACTGAGGATATTAAATAGTATTGGGATGTCCTTAGGGTGTGGCACCAGTAACTGTCTACCAGCTGGATTCACACCAGTGATTGCAACTCAGTGGTCCAGCTAGAGTCCATCCGTTCAGTCTGTGTATTTCCATTTGCCTGCAAGGGTACTGTGTGAGTTACAGAATCATAGAATGTCCAGAGTTGAAAGGGACCCACAAGGATTATCAAGTCCAACTCCTGTCCTTACATCGGACAACCCCACAGTTCACACCATGTATCTGAGGGTGTTGTCCAGTCTCTTATTGAATACTGTCAGGTTTGGGGCCGTGACACCTCCCTGGGAAGCCTGTTCCAGTGCTTCAGCACCATCTGGGTGAAGAACCTTTTCCTGATGTCCAACCTAAACCTCCACGACACATGTTCCTGCCATTCCCGCAGGTTCTGTCATTGGTCACCAGAGAGAAGAGATCAGCGCCTGCCCATCATCCTCCCCTGGTGAGAAAGCTGTAGCTGCCATGAGGTCTTTCCTCAGTCTCCTCCAGACTGAACAAACCAAGTGACTTTAGCTGCTCCTTATACAGCTTCCCATCCAAATGCTTCACCAACTTTGTAGCCCTCTTCTGGACGCTCTCTAGTAGCTTTATATGTTTTTATCCTGTGGCATCCAGAACCGCACACAGTGTTCCAGGTGAGGCTGCACCAGTGCAGAGCAGAGCGGGACAATCACCTCCCTGCCCGGCTGGCAATGCTGTGCTTGATGCACCCAGGACACAGTTGCCCTCTTGGCTGGCACAGCACACTGTTGGCTCATGTTCAGCTTGCCATTGACCAGAACCCCCAGATTCTTCTCCGTGGGGCTGATTTCCAGTATTTTGTTCCCCAGTCTGTATGTACAGCCAGGGTTGCCGTGTCACAGGTGCAAAATCCAGCACTTGCCCTTGTTGAGCTTCA
Organism: Patagioenas fasciata; assembly: GCF_037038585.1. Classification (NCBI taxonomy): domain Eukaryota; kingdom Metazoa; phylum Chordata; class Aves; order Columbiformes; family Columbidae; genus Patagioenas; species Patagioenas fasciata. Next base: position 18,759,294 of record NC_092522.1, read on the forward strand.
TGGCGATTGCGCGGTTCTCCACTTTGTTCCGATCCCTCTGCAGGGCCCCTCTGCCCTCAAGGGTGTTGACAGCTTGTCCAAATTGTGTGCCATTTGCGAACTTACTTAGTATTCCCTCAAGTCCTGAGTCCAAGTCATTTATAAAGACATTGAAGAGCGCTGACCCTAAGGTGGATCCCTGCAGAACCCCACTAGTGACTGGTTGCCAGCCTGACATAACCCCATTTACTAGAACCCTTTGAGCCTGGCTCATCAGCCGGTTGTTCACCCACTGCACTGTGTGTTTATCCAGCTGTGTGCTGGAGATCTTGTCCAGGAGGATACTGTGGGAGACAGTATCAAAGGCTGTGCTGAAATCCAAAAATATCACATTGACAGGCTTCCCTTGGTCAGCTAGGTGTGTAACCTTGTCCTAGAATGAAATTAAGTATGTTAAGCAGGACTTTCCTCTCATGAACCTGTTCTGGCTGGAACCAATGACTGTGTTGTTGTTCAGATATTTTTCAGTAACTCCCAGAACAATCTTCGCCATGATTTTGTCAGGGACAGAAATGAGGCTGACAGACCTGTAGTTGCCAGGGTCATCCCTGTTGCCCTTCTTGTAGATTGGGACAGTGTTTGCCAGCTTCCAGTCAACTGCTACCCATAGATGTCTGATTCACTGTTTGCATTACATAGTGTGTATGTTCACATACAAGTACTTGAGATGGGTCACAGTCATGCTACTTTCTCAGGAAATGTGAGAATTTTTCCTGTCATGCTTCATCTTGGGTGTTCCCCTCTGCCCCTGTTCTGTATCACTGCTTTTTTGGGGGCTGTGGTTATAAAAGGTAATTAGAGGCACTCTATTCTTTAAAGATGGAAACAAAAAATAATTCCTGGAGCATATACATTAAAAGTACACCAGCAATATAATATTGTGCTTTTTACCTGAAATTTTTCTCTGGTGGTATTATGAGTCACACCTGAGGTAAATGAAATTGGGAAGAGTAGAAAACAATTATCTACAGTTTTACCTAAATGCCTGAGACTAGAAGGAAAAAATTATCCAAAATAATTGCTCATGCCCAATGTACATGTGAGATTACCTGCATTCTTCAACAGTTGTCAGGACCTGGAAATGAATCTTTACGTATCCCACAGAGAATTCAGGATGATTGCTCCTGGGGTAGGGAACTGGTATTCAGCTTCTTTTGATTTGCAGGCTTCTAAACACTTTCCTATAGATGTATGGATTGCTAGATAGGGAACTGAAACCATGGGGCTTTAGGCTTGACTTTCTTAATTACTGTAGAAGTAGTGTGTGGAACCACCTCAGGAGGTCTGTGCAGGCCACATTGAAGCCGCTGGCAGAGGGACACGCTGTTGGGGAGGAGTTTCTGAAGAGGCAAGACAAGGTGTTGGAGAGAGGTAGTCTAAAAGATTCCAAATTACTTCTTGGTTCTCTGGTTGTAGCTTTTTCATTTCTTAAATACTCTGAATAATAAGAAGCATTCTGTACAGTTTTTTGTTTCATGGTACCCTGTTTAAAAACTCTTTCCTGTAAAATTATCCAAAGTAAAAACTAATGGATCTTTGCTGTGTTTCAGATTCTGCAGTCTAGTTTAGACTAGTCTTTTTGGTACACTTAGAGATACTTTCTTGGGTTCACATTATTAAATGGTTTGAAATTCTTAGTCCTGACCTCTTTGGAAGAGAATACAAAATCTTGTCATACTCTCTGTAAGGTGTAATGTTTGTGAAGTTTGTAGGCAGTAAAACTTTCAGGTTCTATGATATCTAATCAAAAGTCATACAACAAATGAGCTGTTTTGGAAGACAGGAGCGGTGCTGCTGGGGTCTGTGAAAGTTATTTCAAGTATTTCTTGGGAAGCTGTTTACAGTCAGAATGTAATGGGTTGCAGGGCACTTCCTAACTGTAAAGGATTTGTGTTAATGCTTTCCTTGCAGTTTTGTCCTGCGGGAAGTGACTAGTACTCAGACTCCTTCAAAGCAGATGCAGGGTTTTCATGACAGCATCTTTCCTTTTTTTGGTTTTAATAAGTAGTGCTTTGAACCATAGACTTTTAAGGCAAAGTTTATTATTGTCAGTATCGTTGACAGATTTGGGAGGAGGGCCAGGAACTGAATGGGCGTTGAAACTCTGAATTTTAGTGTTAAGAATGCCTTTCTGAATGGGTTGGTGTAAGCTTTTGCATTATGGGGCAAAGAGAAGTCTTGTGATGATATGGCTCCTCTTACCCTATTTCGAGTAGCAGAGAACTTTGAGAGAGGAATTCAGAGCACAATAGACAAATATTTAAAAAAAGTCAACAGTTGTTCAGTATTAAATAGCTTTACATTTTTGAGTTGTTGTATTTTTGTGTAAACTAATTTGAAGGAGAGAAGCAGAAGTATAATAACTTTGACCTCATCTTTAATTACTTGATTTTTTTTTTAATAATTTTTGCCTTTAATTTTCTAGCATGGCTGATGTGCATCTTGAGATTATGCTAATAAATATCTTTTTATTCTATTTCTCTATCTTTCTCCCTTTGTCCAAAAACCCTCCATCCAAATTCTAGCAAGTGGAAAGGTGACAATAGCAGTGTCACCTCTCTATGCATCAGTCCGGATGGGAAAATGCTGCTGTCAGCTGGTAGAACTATAAAACTGTGGGACCTGGAGACCAAAGAAGTCTACAGAGTAAGTAACTGTGTTAAACTAAATGCAAAAAAGTATTCTTCCTGACAGGTGACATTACGTGTCTACTGTTTCCTGATAGAACATCAGAAGATTTCACTGGGTGTGAGGAGACACTTGGCAGTTTTGGGGTTGCTGGAAGCTGCTGCTGTGATGATACCTCAAGTGTGGTTTCAACTTGCCGAGAATTGAATGAGGATGTTAAATTCCTTGGCTGTGTCTGAGCACACTACCAGCACCCTTTCACAAGCCTGTGGCGGGAGGATGGATGCTGTGTGTTTCACAGGGTCCCTCGCTGATACCCTTCTCGCAGGAGAACTCGCTTTATCACAGTGTTAATTACTGCTGGCATGGGTTTGTGTGTGAGCTCCCTGACTTTTAACGAGTCCCTCCTTGAAGCCTTCAGGTTTCTTAGCTAAACTTCACATAACTAGTGGTATTATCAGTTTTGCTGTCGAAACAGTTGGAAGGCATAGGAGCGGAGTCCTTGTTGTTTCCTGAACATGGCTCAGACAGGAACAAATTACTATGTTTTAGATTTTCCATGCATGCAGCCATGTTCTCTTGCCCGCTAGCAGGTGGGACACAGCAAGTCTCTGAATCTTCTGGTACTTGCTGTCGGGTAAGTGCACACACATGTGCTGTTACTGTGGACTTGCTGGCACATGGCAACTACCATGTATGTCCACATTCTGTGATGACCAAAACTACTATTTACAAAACTAGATTGAAGAACTGATTTTTACAGCGTAAGTGTGTCAGCAGACCTGTGTGTTCGTCTTAGAGTTGAGAACAAAACTATGAATCTACTTTCTTTGTATAAGTTGAAGTGTAAAATGACATGGGAGAGAAAAAAAATATGCTTTCTGACAGTGACAGCAGTACAGGTGAATGTGGTATCTTTTGCATGAAAGTAGTCCCAGTGAATTTGCCTTGATTCCCGTATTTAACTTCTAAAATTCTTATAAAGATCTTGAGGGTCAGAAGAAATTTCCTTGAAATGCAAGGAAGCTGATCACTGGTAAAAAACTCACTGAAATGTACTTGTCTACTTAGTAACACTTGAATCTTTCCTAACTTTGAATGCTGCTTCTTTTTCTCTTAGCATTTCACAGGCCATGCTACGTCAGTGTCATCATTAATGTTTACCACAGTGAAACCTATAAATGAAAACAAGCCTTTTGATGGAATTACAGGTCTTTATTTCTTGTCTGGAGCTATACATGACCGATTACTGAGTGTATGGTATGTAAGCTTTTCATAATTTGTAACTTTGATTATGATCAGTATGGAGGATAGGCTCAATAAGTATGTTCTGAACTCTGATTAAACAGAAGGAGCAGTCTGGAAAAATGCAGTGATGATCTCTGAAGTGGTGGTTTCAACTCACTGATTGTTGAATGAAGACCTGAATTTCCTTGGCTGTGTCTGAGCATGCTTCCAGTTGCCATTTGAGTCGCTAGTCTATGCTATGAGCATACTGTGTAATAGGGTTCTTTGTACTTGCTGTGAGGTTTATGCAGAGTTTTCTTGGTAAATTTCACTTTGGAGTTAATTTGCACTTGGAATTTAGAACACTTATTAATCTGAAAGCTGAAATTACAGCATGAGTATTTTAGAGTGGGGTAGATACTGCCACACTTGCTGGTAATTTATAGGCTTAATAATGCTTTTTAGGTGCAGAGGGTGCTGTTTGTGCTATGGTAAATAATGTGTACTGTTTGTGTCTTCCAGGCAGATCAGATCAGATAGGAAAGAAAAGAATGCTGTGATGTCTTTCACAGTAACAGATGAGCCAACTTTTATTGACCTGACTGTATCAGAAGTCAAAGAAGAGGTAGGAGCAATAGTTTGTAAACAAATACGTTCAACATTTTTAATTGTTGCATCAGTCTCCTTTTAAGGGTATAAAGAAAGAAGCTTGGTTTTGTATTTGTTTCTGTTACACAGAGATGAGATCTGAATGCCAATTCGTAGGTGTAAGGGTGTTTATTACAAGTGGATTTATAAAGCTGGTTGTTTGAAATACTAATTTTCAAAGCTACTAAGTGCAAATTCAGTGTTTTCTTCAGAAATGTTGCTTGGGATGGCAGAGTGTCAATTGTTTCCCATTTAGAACAAGTTAATAATCAAAATAGTAGTTACGACTTGGCAGCAAAAAAACACACACAAAGAATATTTCTAAAAATCCAGTTTGGGTGTAGTCCTGGTTTTTTCTGGTATCAAGTGACTTTGACAGTGTAACTAACCGTATTTTGAATTAACTAGCCTTTACTGAGTTACAGTAGCAGTTTGTGTTCCTCAAGTCTCTCAGTTTCAGCAAGTGCAGGTCTTTCGAAGTAGTTGTCATATGAAAAATGTCTGCCTGTGAAACATGTTCACAAACTGTTTTAGTAATTATTTAAAACATTTTTCTCCTGCTGCCTTTAGATTCCTTTCCTAAAAACAGTATTTCATGCTGTGGTATCTAATGTTTCCAGTTGTGCCCTCTCACTGTGTGTACTGAAGTTAAGAGTATTCTGTAATGGACACCTGTCATTTAATTGCTCAGAATACTCATCTTGGGTTCCTTCCTCTAAGCATATTTACAATGTCAGCCACTTCGTAAACATTTGCCTCTAGACATGTCGGACACCATACTTTTGGAACTTTGCTGCTTGTGATAACATATATTAGCTACTGTGCAAACTGTTCAAATCTGGATATATCAGTAGTGAATACTGTAAAGTACAGTTTTGAGTGATCTTTTTGTTTCCTAATGGTTGTACTTGAATGTTTCTGAGGTGTTAGTGTCTTTCATCTTTCTTGCGGACTTGATGGTATCTGTAATACATTTAGTTACTGCAAAAAGTTGGATCATACCCATGCAACTGTCTCTGTGTCCTGTGCTTATGGGAGCCTTGTCCTTTGATCTAATTAAAACCTTTTACTGTGCTTTCTTTCAGCCTGTGAAGTTAGCAGTTGTGTGCAGAGATGGACAGTTGCATTTATTTGAACATATCTTAAATGGGTAAGTTAGTATTTGTTCTGAGTGTGTCTTTGGGAAAGGTCTGGGATTACTGTAAGGCAGAGTTAGTCTAGTCGTGCTGCGGCCTTTAAGCTCTTGTATCTGTTCACAAACCAGATTCTAACTAGTTCTTTGTCTTGAGTTACTGGACACATTTTTGGAGAACTTACTTGCTGGGGGCTGTGCTGCACTTCGGTATTGTGTTGATTAGCCAAGATTTTGTGTCTCTGCCTCATCTTAGTCATCTGTAGAAGGTATAAACTGTCTGAGTTTGCTGAGGACCTGCTAAGGAAAGGGGCTTAGATGTACAGGGTATTGAAGTGTTTAAGCTAAACCTATTGGAATTTTTTTCATTCCTTTTTTTTTTTCAGTTATTGCAAAAAACCCTTAACATCAAACTGTACTATCCAGATAGCAACGCCTGGAAGTGATGAGGACTCCACACCAACACCAGTCCCTATTCTAGCAGCTGCATTTTGCACAGACAAACAGTCTCTGCTGCTTGTGTATGGAAACACCTTACAGCCCATCATAGAGAAAGTGGTATGTAAAATTTACTGGAGAGGTTTTTCATTTTGTTATATGGACTGCATTCTGCTCTTGGAGGGCATTTTTTTTTTTTTTTAAATTTTTTTACATTTTAAAAATTTTGTAACAAGAAGATACTTATTCCTTTCCCCTTTTCTGGGAGCTATGGCTGTTGCCTCTGAGCTGTTTTGAAAAGCTATTTGTATTCTTCCATTCTTTCAGTTAAAATGCAGGTTGACATTACTGCCTCCTTTTCTTGCCATTTCAGCTGTTACTGAGACAATTGAAACTATTTTTAATACTGTTTCAGTTTATCTATATGAGCTTCTTGGGATAACATAGAGATCTGGCAACAAAAGGCAGATCTACAAAGCCGCTGCTGTTCTGGAGTGAAGAAAAGTTAATTCTACTTTTTACCTCTGGAATTTGTTCTCATCTTTCAGTAGCATAATGAATCACAGAGGTGAACCTCAAATATATTAACTGGTTTTGTTCCTGTCCTTCTAGTCTTTGAACACTACCGAATCCCACATATGTTTGATAAGGGACGTCAAGAAAGTGTTGTCGCTTAAAACAGATGTTGCTCTAACAAAGGTGAGCTTTGTGTGAAATGCGATTCTTTTGCTCCTTGTTTTACTTTGGAAATGGTAGAATTCACTGCTCTCTTTTAAAATGAGGTTGGGTTTCTGGACAGACCTGCTCAGAGCTGCAGTGGTAGCTACAGATGGCAGTAGCACTGAGGCAGGTGTGGATGAAGTGTTTTTCATGGCTGCCTTGTGTTCTGTTATGCTCTCGCACACAGTTAACCCCCCTGTAGCTCATAGCAAGTCCTGTTCTCAGCAGGTCTGCTTGGTACACAGGACTGGCTGATCGTTTATTTTCTGCTTGACATTAGTCCTTCCCCTTGAGTCCAACAGTTTGTACAGCCTCTTTGACCCTGAAGATTTGGGGTGAAGTTGGGATGGCTTAGTTTTAGAGTGTAAATAAAATGTCATGGAGCTTTAAATGGCATGTCCTTTTGGCTCTTTCTCGAGGTGGCCTTCGTGTGTTCCTCTCACATGGATATGGCACTTGAGAATGTGAGCTTGACCCTCAGATGGCAACAGTGTCCACAATGGCCACTTGCCACCATTTTCTCTCGTGCAGGATCCCCTGAGGGTTTAGAGACAGTCTGCGAAGTTCTTAATCAGTGTGCATATTCAAGGCTTTGAAGATTTGAAATGCTTGCAGTATCAGTGAAGTGAGCAGACAGCGCGGTTTTTCTAACCCTCAAGTTACCTATCGGATCTGGTGCTCCATCAGCCAGGTGGGGTTTTTTGCTGAGTCCTCTGTCCTGGAGCTGGTGGGTAGCAGAGCTGAAATGCAATGAGAGCTGTAGGAACGCCCTGGCATGCAGTGATGATACCCAACTTGGTTTCGCTTTTAGCTGAATTCCAGTGAAGACGCATTTCTCTTGGCTGTCTGAGCATGCCATGTGGGGAGAACGTCAATGATAATGTGGTGAGCGAAGGGTATTTTAAGACCATTGCTGTTCTATAGTAAAATTCTTGAGTCACAAAATACAATTTTTTTACTTTTATGGGCAGCATATGGAAGTTGTGTTGCTTACTATAGTAGGTTATACTTCTATTACTTTAGTGTGCACCCATCAGGTCTCTCACAAGTACAGAAGTTTGGGCAGATGCTTCAAAAAAGAGCCTGCTCAAAAGCACTGTGGTTAAGGAAGTGTTCTGGAAGTAGCAGGTAGCATTCTTGATAATCTGGAACTGGCATACTCCCTTACGTCCTCTGTGGGTCAGGGGAGCACTTGGTTTTAAATATATTGTGTTTAAAATTCAATCTCCTTTGTATTCATTGAAGATGGATATGCCATAGCTTGTTTGGTATAACCTAAGGTTGCTCTGTCATCGTGATAATACTCTAATTCAGACTACAGAGCTCTGCATCTGAGCAATCCCTAGAAGAAAATTGTTGGGATTGAAATGAATAGTACCTACTTTTACTGCTAGATTGTGCTGCTGGTTTTGATCAGTTCTTACCTTCCAATGGAAGCTGAATTAATCTGCATGTGGTTTATGGGCCTGACTGTTAGTACATGTGGTGTCTGTTGCTAGCAAACATCCAGTTATTTGTAGCTAGATACAAACATTTAGTTCAGTGAGTGTTACAGAACAAACTTGTAAGAAAAATTATTCACAGGTGAATCCAAAGAGACCATTTCTTTAGCGAATTTTGAAAACCAGCTGAGTTTTCCTTGAGGTTATTAATTGCTTTTAAAAATTTAGGATTTTTCTAATATATGTGTCTAGAAAATGGTTGTGGCATGCTGGTTTTACCATGTACATGAGAGTCTCAAAATCAGTATTTTAAATTGGAAGAGGGCTCAAGATACTAGCAATTCTTACCCATGTGGTTATCCCTGTCTACTAGGTTAAGACGCCTGTTGTGAACTCGGACACCAAAGTTCTAGTGCCTGGCATTCCAGGACATAGTACAGCTGTCAAAGCTCCATCCTCTGGAAAGGAAAAAAAGAAAAATAAGAGGAAACCGGGAGAGTCACAGGTAAAGTGCTTCCTCTTTTCAGCACAGCAATAACGGAGAAACCAGTACTGTAAATCATGGTTACGCTTATTTAGGTGAACTTGAAATTACTTTGGTGTGGAAGCAAAGTTAGTGATATCATCATTTTGTATGAAAGAGACTTCCCTCTGCTCAAAACCTTTTCCCTGTTGAAGCCCTGTGCGCCTTGCCCTGCCTGTGGCTCTGCCATGTTCTTACAGAACTTTGTCACACACTTGTGTTTGTCTCTCTGTGCTGAAGGCGTATTAGTGCTTTTCAGTCAAAACTTCATCCTCCCTTTTTTTCTTCAGCCTATTCTCTGTCAGTACATTCAAAAGACTATGCAAAGTTTTGTGCTATTTTCCAGCAGAATCAGAGGAAATGCTGTAGGTTAGGTACTTAGCTTTCAGCTGATGTTCCTGAGAAACTGCACTGAAACAGCACTGCCCTTGTTTACCATCTACAGGAAAGCATCGAGGAGCGCCTAGAGGCATTGGATATTGATGTGAGCAAAGTAAAAACTCCAGGTGGCCTTCCTCAAACAGATAGCTTTGCGGTACTGCTGGTTCAGGGCTTGGAAAGCAATGATGCAGAAATCTTAAATGTAAGTGTTCACAGATCGTTGTATACTGTTGAATCTATTCACTTGAGACTTGTGAGGAGCCTTCCTGAAAGCTGGGTAGGCTGAACAGTTGAGAACCTGTTATTTCTCCCAGCTGCTTTTTGCTGATTTGTCGCGCAAGGCAGTGGTATTATGAATTATAATAGCGGTATTACCTTTTTTTGTTGTTGTTATCTGCCTTGCTTCTGGGTCAGTCTATGAACTTTGAGCTGCTGCTGTTTATGATAAATTTGTTACATCACAGTTCAGATGTTTTACAAGCAATGTTACTCATGCAGACACCTCTGTAGTTTGAGCTGGAGCATGATCTGTGCTTAGTCTCCTGAGTGTGTGGTTTCCAAGTAGGTACTGTTTGAAAAATCTGTTGATGACAACAGTTTCACTTGGAAAGCTTACTGTTGCACTTGGACGAAGAGGAAATTACAGTCTGGCGCAGGGAAGTGAATTCTTAAGAATCTGAAGCTGAATAGAAATTATTTACTGTAGCAGATACTGGTGATGGGTATTTACAGAAGTCAAGCACAGAAAATAGTGAGGGAAATTTTAATGTGCCTGTGATGTTTTGTTTCTAATATGGGGTGGGTGGGCTAGAGGCAATGCTAGATTGTTTTAGATGTGTTTAGAAGTTTAGATCAAGTGTCTTATTTTGCTAATTGTAGCTGACTAGAAAAATGGAACTCCTTTTCGTAGTAAATCTTCTTTTACTTGTTATCCTCATCTTGGGATACAAAGGTAGTAGAATAGAAAAAGAAATTTAAAGCCAGGAATTTTTGATGGTGCTCATTGCTTGTATACATTAAAACGGAATGATTCTCTGATCATATTTTTCCATTTTAACAGAGAGTACTTAACACAAGGAAAGAACACGTAATAAAGAACACAGTAGCCAGAATGCCAATACATGCTGTCATTCCACTGCTGCATGAGGTAGGAGAGACTGTGTTTCTTGTACTGTCATACAAACCACATTTGGTTTGTGTTCTGTTTGGGTAAAGTCCAGGATATGTGTCTCTATTTTTACCAATGAAATCGATTTGGTAGTTTTACAGGACAGAAATTGTTCTTAATTTATCTCTATACGATCTTCTCTGATTGAAGCTTAACCAAAGGACAAAGTGCCAATGTCAATGCTAGGATGAGCATTAGATCAGGTAATAGTATCTTAAATGATTATGTGGGAAAAAGAAGTTAAGCTACACCTTATTTAGTCTGTGGCAAAAAATTACCGTTGCCTCTTCTTTTAGACTATTAAAATGGATGATAATTTAAAATACGAAAACAGCAGTACTGGCCAGAGCAGGTTTCGTGAGCATAAATATGGTATTCACGTGAGAGAAAGAAATATAAAATATGTACTTTAAGCAGTGAGTTTAGATAGCACTTGAAAACTGAGAGGCAATTTCTTTCCTCTTTTGGTTGCTGTATTTAAGCTTTGCAACATCACTTAGTTACAATTTTAAAAGGAATTTGGCTCTGAATTGCTTATTCTGTGGTATTAAATAAAATATGTGTTTGGACAGAAATATTTTAATGATTGGCCTTATCTAGACATTACTTTGTTTAAACTAAACATTGATGAGTTGTTCTTGTTATGCTAATGGCACTCCATAACATAACTGTTAGATTTCTCTTGTATTTTAATGTGTTTGCCACCAGTAAGGTTTCATTTTTATTTGTGGCGCTAATCTTAACTGAATTATGCAGATGACCTGGTTTTGAGTGCTTAGACTTCATTGAAGCATATGTTGTGACACCTTCTTAGACTTATGTTAATGAGGTGCAGCCTTTCTTCCCTAGAATCTTTGTCAGAGGATCTAAGTGCAAGTGTTGTGGAGTACATTATCTCAGTGGCTGGACAGATCTTCATTTAACTGTCCTCTCCAGAGGCTGATTTGTTCTGTGAAACAGCCTTTGCCTGATATTACCTTCACTTGCTTCCCCAACTTGTCCATCTTGTAACAGCTGCTCTACTGAGCAGATACACAGAGACATAAACAAAGGGATTTCCTTCTATGTATTCCTGCCAGCTTTAAGCTTCTCTGAATATATTGCCTGTTAAGAGTCCCAGTTTTATTGTAATAATGAAAATCAGCTTCTGCAAGTTATCAGCCTATGTATAGGATGGTAGAGCCAGCAATGTAGTGTTCTGGAGGCTGGCAATGGTTAATCCTAGCCAACTTCAAATGGCTGGAGATCTTTCTGTCGCAATATTAGGACTGTCAAATGGATGTAATGTTGTGTTTTCGAACTCATTATGTGTTTGTTACTTACTGTTGACTGTTTTTGTCCTTTCAGCTTACGAAGAGATTGCAGGGCAACCCATACAGGTAAGAGACAACTCAACTACAGTTTAATTCGCCTTTCTAGTGTGTGTGTTCTGGTCCCTCCCTCCATCTATGTGACTGATTTCCATAGTAACTGTAATTAAACTGCAGCATCTTGAGGTAAAAATCTCACCTGATGGTGGGTGCAAGGGGAACTTATATTAAGGCAGTGCTTTGCCAGGATGGCTGAAGTGAAATTAAAAAGGGAAAAGGATACCTGAAGTAAGCATAGAACCCTGAGAAAGTGTCTGAAAACCCAGAATATTGTCATTGCAGACCTGATCAGTATTTTTTGGTTTAATTATCAAATATATTTAGACATGGCTTTCTGTTGTAATCAGTAACAAAACCAGGTCTTCTTCCCTGCCCACCCCATCTTGTTATATTGTTATAAGGATAGCTTTGATGTTCTTAATTGTGTTGAGGTGTTAGTTGTGGGGTTTTGTGTGTGTTTTGTTTTGGTTTTGTGTGTGTGTGTGTTTTGTTTGTTTTTTAGTTTAGTTTAGTTTTGTTTTTTAGTAAATTAAAATTCCCTCATTATAGGTAGAGAAAAAAGTAGCATGCTTTGTCTTTTATTCATTGAAACCTCCCATAAAAGACATCAGGAACAGAGACCCCTGAATATGTCTAGTTTTAATCACTCACTTAAATGTCTGTTCTTTTCCTAACAAATAACTTCCATAGGTATCCCATCTGGATAGTGAAATTGTTATATTTCTATCTGCATTTATGTTCTTATATAATGAAAGAGGAGCACTTTCCATAGAACTGTTTAGCATCTAGAATTTGAAATGGATGTTTCTCAGCCAATATCTCTTTGATATAGTTTATTTTTCTTTTCTAGTGCCTCACTAATGGTTCGATGGCTGAAATCTGTTTTTACTCAACATGCATCCTACCTTTCCACAGTAAGTATTTTGCATTAATGCTAATGCATATAACTAAAACTAGATTTAAATGTTTAAATATATGTGTGTTCTTCCTTCAGGAATCTGCTCTCCTCATATGGCATTGCCCAAATCAATGTACAGAAGGCTATACTTCTGCCACTTTTGCCAAATTGCTGCACATTGGTTATAAATTGTCTTAGTCATTCATGACATAATTATAGTCATCCTGAAGTCAAACCAAGATAAGTTATGTCATACCTGTGAGAGTTAGGGAACAAAATTACAACAACAAGGCAAATTTAGATCTACAAGATTTAGCAACACAGGCTAGATTACTCTTTGACAGTAATGTTCATCTCGAGGCTGTCTTGGGCATGACTAGATTTATAGGGTAGAAGTGTGCCAAGTTGGCAGGGTAGTAAGTAATGTTGTAGCTTCTGTCCAGCCTTGCTTGACAAGTGATGGATAAAGCATGCTTGCTTGGCTAAGAAAAAGGCATTTTGTCACTGTTGATCCTTTCTCCCATTTTTTATAGGATTGCTGTGCATCACAACTTGCACACTTTGCTGAGGCTGCATTCGTACACTGGTGTATATTCGGTTCCCATTTACACAGCTTTCCGAATAGTGCTTCAATACCTGCTTTACAGCAGTGGCTGTAAAAAGGAAAAGTAGTATAAGAATTGCCATGTTTTGAAAGTAGTCGTGTTTCTAAACATGGCTAGATGTTAACTGATCAGGCTGCAAGTGGTTTCTGTGAACCCTCAGCTCTCCCTTCTGTCTACAATAATGTGAGCAAGAATTGCTTACCCCAAACGTACAAAAGTAGTTTAAAATTTAAAAATAAGACATTTCTGATGTGTTGATTAGCAGCTTCATTTTTGTTTGTCCTTCTCTTCTCCCAAGTTGCCAGACCTTATTCCTCAGCTGGGAATGCTATACCAGTTAATGGAGAGCAGAGTAAAAACTTTGCAAAAGCTTTCCCGTCTTCATGGAAGACTCTACATTCTTGTCACCCAGGTGAGTTCCAACTGAATAAAATGGGATGTGTAGAAGTATTGTTTGTAGACTTAACCTCCTGTTGTGATTACACCTGATGGGACCTGTCATCGGGAACTTAACAGAGCCGCTGTACAGCTATGCTGGTAATGCTCAAAGCAGTACGCTTAATTGAGTGTCTAGTCAGTTTCTGCTCACTGGAAGTGTTTAGTATTTTTTTCCTGCCAAATGTGTCCGCTAACCCGTAAGAGTTTTAAAGGGGAATAAATAGGAGGTACTGGGCCGCTTCAGAGCAGATGCCTCTAAAATTTCACTTTGTCCTTCATACTTTTTTGGCTGTTAAAGTAACACTACAAATGAATTAATCTGTCTTAAACTCGATGCAGACTTCCATTTAAATTGTTACGAGTTTTGTTGACCTTAAAGGCTGGAACATATGATTGCATCTAAGGCTAATCTGCAAATTTCATTCAGGTTGCAGCATCAGAAAAAGCTCAGGATGTAGCTGACGTTAATCAGACTGCAAAGTTGGTGTATGAGGATGGTAAGTGTTGTATGCAGTGTGTAGCTTAGCCCCTGAATTCACGTGAGGGCTGATAATTGATGGCTGTTCATCATGTTCATGTGCTTATCTGTTAGTGTACAGTCTGCAAGTAGAGAGCTTTTTTGGCAAGCCCATAGCGGGAAAATCAGTAGTTAAAGATCTTGTAGTTGATTGTTCCTTCCTTCCCCTCCTTCCCTCCCATCCCCGCTTCACAATTTAAGGAATCAGTTAATGGAAAGTTCAGTATGCTGCTTAACTGGCAACCCCAAATTTCTAGTGTTAGCTGCCCTTCGGCTAAGGTAGATGCAGTCAAGACACTCTCATATTTGGATCAGCAGGATGCCAGAGTAGAGGATGTCAGTGTGTGTGCATGTACACTTACAATTTGGCCTTTATTTCTACTGCAGCTTCGTACTGTATAATGGTAATGGAAGTGACTTGTTCCTATTTAATGTTCCTATTTAATCATCAGATAGAATTAGTTTTGGAATTGAAATAGCATGATTTGGAGATACAGCAGCATGTGGAGTTGGGCTTTGTTTGCACAGTGACATTTTAAAGTTTGTTTTTCTGACTGAGGAATTGTTTTCTCTATGCAGAATCCTCAGAGGAGGAAGGCTCAGATGACGAGATGATTGCAGATAGAGACTCTGATGTAAGTGGAATTGGATCAGATCTCCCATTTGCATGTAATAGAAATTATGTGATTGTCAAAGGTTCAAACATTCCTGTTTATTTTCTCCTCAGGAAAACTGGGATGAAGATGAAGAGAAAGAGGAGCAATCTGATGAACAGGACATGGACATGACTGTTGAAAAGGAAATCAATGGTGATTCTGATTTGGAACCAGAAAATGAAAGTGAAGAAGAATAACAGCACGAAAGAATAATTTTAACCGTTAAACAAGTGGGCCACCAACCTCTCTAATTCTGGATCATCTTGCAGAAAGGTGCCATATTTGCATATAGGGAGTGCAGACTCGTGCACAGCCTGTGTGCAGAGGCACATGTGGAGCACTGTGCATTTCCGAATCCAGAATGTTTAACCATGGCAGCCTTCTCTCGCCCTGTTTCCCTGCGCTTACTTATAGAAACATTTCTTCCACCTCATGGTCAGATTATGCTTGTCATGTGGACATGCATTTGTATCTCAAGTGAAATAAATCTGCCACCGCTGTTTGTGTGGTAAACTTGGTTCAGCTTTACATTGAATTTGTTCCAAATATTCAAGGATCAAAGTCAGCTGGTCTCTACCTTCTTTCCATGCTTCAGTTAGCAATAGCAAGTGGGCATCCTGCTGCATTTTTAAAAAAAAAATGAAAAGGAAAAAGGAAAAAAAAAGATATTTTTGTAATATTTAAATTCTCTACTGGAATTCTTTTATTTCCCCCCATCCTCCATTGGTTTAGTTATGCCTTGGCACTATCTAAATGCCAACCTGACTTAAAAATGGCTTTTTCTTTTTTTAAAAAAATTTGAACTCATGACTTTTATATGTATGAATCTGTGACTTTTCTTGTGCTTCAAAAGGACATTAGAACTATCACTGGCTCCTAATTTTCTTTTAATGGAGGCTGTATATAATTTCAGTGCTAACCCAGAGAATAGACTGTGTTCAACTGGGTGGGGAAAGTAACACAGGAAAATGAGAACGTGAACGCTTGTGAATACGTAGCGCACAGCTATACCTTTATTACAGATTTTTAATCTCTCAGTGGCAGAACAAGGACAGCTCTTTGCTCAGCTAATGGAAGCTGAAGTGGTGCAAACACATTTTTAAGAGCAAAACAAGGTAAAGGTTTGAGCCATTCACCACTATAATGTACAATAATATATTTGTCTATAAATGGAACTGTTGCAACTAAATACCACCCTCTTTGTAAAGTGAATAAATATACATCTCCTTTACCAAATACCTGTCCTGTGGTGTTTGTTGAGAGAGACCTCAGGTAGTTGAGGGTGGTGGTGAAGGATGAAATGGTTTTTGTAGAAAGATTCCTAGTGGAGGAAGAAGACAACCTAAAAGGTTACAGTGTTCTGCAAAGCATCTATTACTGGTTTCTTAGCTCCATATGTTTCAGTTCTATCTGCTGTTTTGTCCACTGCTTGGGGATTGCATTGGGGGTGCAGCATTGCGTGGAGGTGTAGGGGATTGTGATGGACAAGGCTGGAAGAGGCATTTTGTGTCTTCGGAGAGCTGGACGTCTAAGGGCAGCAGTTGCAGGTTTCCAGTCGTTGGAGGGTTTTAACTGACAGTAGTGTCTTAATAATTTGTAAAACTGGGCTTTTATTTCATTTCTGAAATGCTGTGCAAATAAATGCCAACACTTGTGCTCTGTCTGTACTCACACAAGCCACCAAATTAGGCTGAGGTGACGTGTAAGATTTTAACCGGTACGAATGTTCTATGCAGGCAGGCTTCAAATCAGGCGAAGGAGGGATGTGAATGAAGGTCTGTTGAGCTTTTGGGGCATGGAGTAACACAAGGAGCAGCTGTGTTTTGATTGTGCAGGGTCCTGCATGTATCTGTGTCCCAGCGTTTCCAGAAGCTGATGCAAGAGCCCTGGGTTGGGGTCAAGGAGCAGGCTGAGTGTCCTGTTGGCACTGCTTGGGTGTGGGGAGTGGTTGGTGGCGCTGGAAACCTGCCACCAGTCCTCATTGTACCTGTAAGGTGGGCATGACCTGTGTCCATCCTTTCAGTGCACCAGAAACCCGTTCCAGGAGTGGAGCTGTGGGGGGGACCTGGCAGCAGGAAGAGGAGGGGGATTTCAAGTGTTTTTTGATCATTCTTGGGTCTCACTGACACTGAGTCTGTTTCAGTGTTGGGCAGCAAGCTGGTAGCAGGGCTCTGAGTTCTGGTCTCCTGCTGTGGTCGTATGACAGCTGGGTCGCACTGTCCTCTGAGCCCTCTTGCCTGTGTCATCTTCCAGCAGCTGTTCTGTGTGAAACCTTTTGGGTATGGCAGCTGCAAGCAATTGGACTGGTTCCAAAAATTAATGCTCACCTTAGAGCTGACAACTGACAGTTCTGTGCACTAATCCTTACAACTATTTATCTGCAAAGCCAAGAGTCCCAGCCAGCTGGTGACTAAGCTGTTCGTGTCCTTGTCTTCCAAAGATGCCGCAGCATCTGGAGAATGAGGCTGCAAATGAGGCAGGTCCTCCCTTGCAACCACAATCCTGGTAGTTTTGGAGTAATGAAGAGAGTAAGAAGGACAGAGCAGTTGCTCATTTGGAGCAGCAGAGGTTGGATGAGGGTTTGTGTAAAGCGCCCAAGGTGTGTCCAGAGCAAGGCTCGGTGGTCAAGAAGTCAGCAATCAATGGGGAGGAAACTCTGAGGTGTACTTTTGTTTTTATTTCCCTACTTAGTATTGTATTCTGTTTATAGGTGTGTATTTAACGTTTGTCCGGGCACAAGTGCATAGTGTAAGGGATTTTTGTTTGCTGTTTTTCATGTGGTGTTGGCCTTATTTCCATGTCATAGAAGTAGATAAACTTTGACTGTGGCAGGGAGCAATACCACAGATGGCCAGTGGGTGTCAGGCCAGCTCCACAAAAATTCCTCACATTCCCGGGCAGCAAGAGCCGCCTGTGACTTCTGCCTTTGAGACGGTGTAGTCGCTTTGTTGCTAAATACAGCCTGCTGTGAGACTTTGTGGCTCCCATTCTCGCCTCTTGTTATGGTCCTGCTTCCAGAGGGACTTAGTACTACACCAGGACTTGGTGTGAGAGCTGCTTGTTGCCCCTCTTGCTCATTATTTCAGTGTTTCATCTGGTTCAGGGAGGTCTGGTAGAGGAATAAGCTGTTGGTGTGGGATGTGCATGTGTGTCTGTGAAAGGCTGTGCTGTGTAGGAACTTGGAGTAGGGATGTTTTGCTGTTGGTCTCCCTGCATGTTATGGGAAGTGATTTAATTGGTTTCAAAACAAATAAACTTTTTTTTTGGTTCATCCTTAATATTACTTTTGCTAATATGTTCTCTGTCACAAAATAACACTCTCAATGACCTTGGTTAAGAAGCAAACAGAAGCAAACCATGCTGTTGGAGACATGGTAGAGGAGGAGGAGGACATTGAAAGGGAGAAAAGAAGGAAAGATTTGGATACACAACTAGTTCTTAGAAAATTCCTGGTTACTGGGAACATCAGCATGTAGACATTTGGCAACTTCATACGAAAATTACAGAGGTGGTACATAGCTTGATAGCCAAGTTGTAGTTTAGGCTGTCTTGTAATGAAACAAGGGCTTGGTACTGCATTCTCCCTTCTTTGCGTGGGAGGGAACTGTTTGGTGAGAAGGAAAACTCATTCTGTGCACAGTTTTGCCCATTGCCCTGTAGCCTGTGCATACACCAAGATGAAGTCTCTGAGAAACCCATCTGCAGCCTTTGGGATGTTGGTTCTCCACTCCCTGGAAGGAGGGGGCTGTAGAGAGATGATTGTGACAGACACTCAGTTTCCTTGCACATGTGTCCAAACTCACAGCTGTGGGACCTGGATGAACCATCCAGGAGACTCTCTGCTTCCTTGGTTTGTGGGAAAGACAGGTATTTTGTGAGTTAATTTATGGTGGGCAGCTTAAAACTTCAGTTTTGCTTTAGAGCAAGACTTGGAAGGAAAGATTGACCTTGGAAGGAAAAATTATTCCTACATCTCCAGTCTGCTAAAGGTGTGGGTGACTACTTCGGCTGTTTGCCAGGTGGCCATACACTTCCAGTTTAGGATTGGGTTTGTGATCAGTCTTGGCACCTCCCTGCTGGCATGTAGGTCATTAAGCTCTCTAACTGGGTGTGCAGAGCACCTGGAGTCACCAGGAAAGCTGCTGGAGCTGTCGTTTGGAGGTGATCTTGTGAAGCAGGTGGTGTGTAATATAAAGTTGTGGTGTCTGGATGCCTCAGCTCTTATGTTGTGACAGCTGTGGTGTTTTTCAGTTTATTTAAACACCTATAAAGGATTGTTTTGAACTGGAGAGAGATCCATTCTCTGGGGACCAGATACCATGGGGTATCAGAAATAATGTGTGGGAAGTCACTGCACTCGAGCAGAGGAATTCACTTGCCAAAATATCTTCTGTTGTTGCTGGCATGAATGTTTTTGACTCAACTGCTGCCTAAAACATAGTGTCTTTTTTGGGTCTTTTCTCCAAAACTACCTTATACCCAGACCTGCAAAATCAAGAAGATCATAATGAAAATCCTGCTTGGAAGGGAGCCTAGGCCTTTGCACGAGGAAAATTTTGTCCAAGTGCCTTCATCTCTGCTTCTATTTTGGCAGCAAGATACAAAACTACTCAGCAAGGGTGTACGAGAAATAAATAAGATCTGTGTGAGTGAATCTCACATTACCTAGGAGGGAAAGTGAAGTCACAGTCAGACCAGGAGCCTATCCAAAGCTCTTCTAATCACAGAGATGGGGTTAACTAGGTTATGTTGAATACCTTGGCTCAGTAATGAGCACTCTAAGTTATTTAGGAATAACTTAAGGAATTAATGGTGCATTTTGTCCTTGAGAAGAAAATATTTCCCTTAAGCTCCATGGGGGCTTGGAGGGGAGGGGTTTGTCTCTAGGTTCCTCCTACGATGGTTACTGCACACAGAAGCTTAGAACCTCCTTGATCTCTGCATCTGTGGATTGGAGGACTGTTTGCTTTCATCAACATTAGAGAGCCCACAGGTCTGTGGGTTATTTTAGTGACTTCCCAAAGCCCCTGCAATAAACCAGTCAACAGTATTTTGGTGCCTGATGGCACGTGTCAGAAGGAGCGGGCTTGTGTGTTTTTCATGCTCTCTCACACATAGTAAACTCATTCTTTATATTTAGCTGTTTGGCCAACGGGGGGCAATAAATGGTTTATAACCATGGCAACAGTTGCTGTGGGAAACTGGCATCAACAAGAATCTTTTTCATGGCCACATCAATGAAAGTATTAAAAATCTTCCCACTCTGAGTTGGGTGAGACCGTTTGTGACACTTTCCAAAAAGGTGGTGCAGAGGTAAGTCAGACTGAAATGATACCACACAACCTGTCTGGTACAGGAGCTGATGACCCTTTCAGCTGCCTCAAGTTGAAAGTTCCTATAATCATACCAAATAAATGTTTTCTGCCTCCAGCTGAACCTGATTTTTTGGGGAAGGGTAGTTGACAGCAAAGGTTGGTAGAAACTGCTTTGGCTGGAGTTGCTCTGTGTTTATTCAGAGATATCTGTAATGCAGAGAATATCATGGTGTGACCTCGGGGAATGTAGCAACACAGGTATTTGCAGTTGCTGTTTCAGCTGACTGGCTTCCAGCACCGATAGGTTGGAAGGAGCTTAAATCTTCTCCAAACCTGCGGTTCTCTGAATCTTTATTGTGCATTTGGGCTCCTCAAAGCAACGTGTGTAGCTGAAGTAGAGTTTGCAGATACAATTACACATTTGTAAAAGGGGTACAGTTAGTGAAAGAAACTAATAGGTTGAAGGGAAGGCTCTTCTGGAAAAGATGAACTATGGCGAATTCTTCAAACTAAATGACTTTATTTTTAAATAAAAGGAGTTTCAAAGTGAAAATTCCTGTTCTGCAGTCTCCATGTTTCCAGGGAAGTATTTCCATGTTTATAGGAAGGTTTTTTCCTCTGTGTGTAAATAAATTGCTCTCTAACTAACGTAATTCCACAGCAGACTCCGTTTGTAAGGTGCTGAAACCTGCACTTGCTGCAACTTAGTGGAGGAGTCTGATAACAATTTTGGAGCTCTGTTGGTGCTTCCAGGGTTTGTCCCACCCAAGATGCTTCCAAAATGTTGCAAGTAGGAAACGACGTGGCACATGCTGGTGGGCTGATTAACATCTTCCTCCTGTGTCCCGGTCAAGGCCACCCTTGTCTCTGCAGCACAGGTCAGAACCATGGCCCTCACAGCTCTTCACGGATGATTTCCTTTTAGTCCAACTGTCTCATAGAAGTGTATAATGTTACAGATGTAAGGCTCCTTTTAGTTCAGAAGTGGTGTTTTGAATGCTTTGCCTTTCTGGAAGCTTTGAGTTTGAAATGAGATTTCCATTCAACTTGGCAATGGTACGTTTTCAGAGGAAGAAATTAATTCTGAGCACACTAATAGTTTGCACAAAAAAGGGAGAGGGTGAAGTGAATGATAAGGGAGAGAAAAGTTGAAGAGATATTTTGGAGGTTTTTTGGCTGTTTTCTTTTGGGAGAGGGTGAAGCATTTTATTTTAGTATCCTAACAAACTGCTGACTTTTTCTTTGGAATTGCTTGTTTTTAAACTGACTTCCATATTTTCATTTAACCTCCTTTAGGTACTCACCAAAAAAAAATCCCCAATTATGTCAGTTTTGGTTTCTTTGTGTTTTGTTTGTTTGTTTTAAATTAATAGATGGTCGAATCCAGATCAGATTCCACATCAGATTCCAACCTGGAAATTTTGTTTCCTGACTTGGGCCTGGAGAGAAGAGCTGCAGACAGGTAGTGCAGTGGGCAGCCGTGCAAGTGAAATCTTGCTCCAGCGCCGCTCACCAGATGCAACGCTCTCAGTCTTCCGTGTTGTTCAGAACTGCTCTGGGAAGCTGTGGTGCTCCTGGGACAGAACTTGAGTGCAACGCTGAGGCCAGGCACAGGAGCCGATGTCACTGTGTCACTCAGGAAAAGGAAATGACTGATTAGACAAGGCCTCGAAATTTGAAGCCCAAGATTTATTTTCTCCCAGGGATTTAAGATTAGAGCCTTAATTGCATCTGCTAAGAAATGCCCTGAACGTCAAAAATAGGGCATGCTGAGTGGGGCTCCAAGTGTCATCACATTATGGCTGGTGAAGGATTAGATTACAGTAGATTCTCCTGTACAAATCATCCTTCCATTAACCTTTCCAGTCAGCTCAATGCTTCCAGTTGTTGGAATAACATCTCCTAAGAGTGCCTGCTCTTGTTCCTCTCAGTATCCCTCTCTTTGTGAGTCCTTCCTCTGGTTAATATCTCTCACTTGCCAAGGCCAAATAAATAGCACTGTTTAAAAAACAGCATTTAACACTGTTTGTGTGATAGTGCTATAATATCTTGAAGAGAGGGGAGGCTTGGGGGGGAGTCTCATCTGCTCCAGCTCTCTTAACTGCAGCATTCTGCACTTCTGTACTCTAAAAGAGTTTAAAGTATGATTTCATGGGGAACAATTCCAGCTCAGTATGTGAGGAAAGGCTGACAGAGCAAAAGGGAGTTGTATGTGTGTGCATGAAATCCTTGTTCATTAGAGGCAGGGGGGAAACAAAAATGAGCGACTGTGCAAGTTCAACTCTGATGTGTGCCTCAGGGGAAGAACTCAAGTGCGGCCCTGTAATTTCCTTTTAGAAATATGGATACAGCTGCAAGTGATGAGAAGTCTTTAAACAGCTGCAGATATCTTCCCTTGGTTTTCAGGTGTTGCCAAAGGGGGCCTCCAGGAGTTATCGTAGTGTTTTATACTGATACCTCTTGCTTTGTATCTGAGCTGTCTTCTAGCAATTAGAGTGGGTTTTGTAGAGCGTGGTCTCAGCCATTTCTCTTGGAGTTTACATGGAGATCCTACATCTTTCATATCCTCTTGTCACTATGGTGCCAGTGTAGCAATGTCACGTGCCAGATGCCCACACAGCTGCTCTCTCAGTCCTCCTCCTCAAGGAGACATGGCGGGAGAAAATAAGATCGTAAAAGGCTCATGGGCTGAGATAAAGATAGCAAGATCACACCAGTTACCATCATGCACAAAACAGGCCTGAGCTGGGGAAAATGAATTTAATTTGTTGCCAAATAAAAGAGATTTGGATGGTGAGAAACAAAGGCAAAAGTAAACCAGTACACTTCCCCTCCATCCCAGACTGAACTTCACCCCTTCATTTCTGACACCTCTACCTCCCCCATCACCCTCAATGGGGTGGTGCAGAGCTTGGGAGCTGTGGTCAGTCCATAACAGCTTTCTCTGCCTCTCCTTCCTCCTCACACTGCTTCTGCCCCAGCACAGGCTGCAGTCCTTCAGGATGAACAGGTCCTCTGTTCCTGGAGAAGAGGAGACTAAGAGGAGACCTCATGGCGGCTACAGCTTCCTCACCAGGGCAGGAGGAGGGGCAGGCACTGATCTCTTCTCTCTGGTGACCGATGACAGAAACCAAGGGAGTGGCAGGAAGATGTGCCAGGGGAGGTTTAGGTTGAATGTTAGGAAAAGGTTCTTCACCCAGAGGGTGCTGGAGCACTGGAACAGGCTCCCCAGGGAGGTGTCACAGCCCCAAGCCTGACAGTGTTCAAGAAGAGACTGGACAACACCCTCAGACACATGGTGTGAACTGTGGGGTTGTCACATGCAGGGACAGAGTTGGACTCAATGATCCTTGTGGGTCCCTTCCAACTCAGGACATTCTATGATTCTAGGGACCACAGCTTTCTTTAGGAAATATCTGCCTTCTCCAGTGTGGGGTCCTCCATGGGCTGAGCATGGACGCCTGCCCCACCATGTTGATGTATCCCCCCTGGCCTGCAGCACCTCCTTCCCCTTCTGCTTCTCTGACCTCAGCACTCACAGGACCATTTCTCTCACTTTTTTCCCTCACGCCTCTCTGTTTTTGTGGCATTTCACCCTTCCTTAAGCACGCTTTCCCTGGGTGCCACCACGGTGGCTGAGGGGCCGGGCTGGGCCCTGTGGCGGGACCGGCAGAACCAGCCCCGGGTGGTGCAGGGCAGCCGCGGCCTCTCCTCACAGACGCCTCTACAGCCCCTGGCTCCCTGCGCCTCCACACGGGCAGCCAACACCTCACCAAAGACTATGTGCTAAACAGGTGCTATCAACTTGGAGAAATTCGGGAGTCACTTCGTTTCCAGGGCTGGTTCCCACAGCGGGTTTGGGGGGTGGATACCTTGCTGGGTCATGGGCTGACTGAAGAACTCCCTTGTTTTTGGTAAGCACCAAACTGCTCTCATGTAGTGAGTAAAGTGTTAGGAAAACAGGGTATGGGTCTGTAGCTGAAGGTCGATGATCTGACTGAAAATAAGAAACTCCCTCCTTGACAGTGGTCCTCACCCCTTACCTTCCCAATTAACCCTCAAATACTCTCTGCAGGGTGCTGAGCACTTGCACTCCAAGCCCACAAACTTTTCCTGAGCATTCTGAAACACTCTGCCCATACATTATTGAAATCACTTTGCTAACGATGGTGCAAACACGAGGGTGTATGCACCCAGCTCTGCCTTCAGCATGCGCACCTGGTTTTGGAGCTGTGACGACCACCTGCCGGCACTGGGTATGGAGCTTGAGAAGGTATTTATAGATAAGCTATTGATTACGTGGCTGCAGATGGCTGTAAAATCAGCTGGCTGAAAATTAGGCAGAGGTTTGCAAGAGGAATAAAGCTGCAGTGAATTTAACCAGCCTGTTTCAACAAGGTGAGAGATGAGGTGTGCTTGTCAGGAATGAATTGACAGGTGGGATGGGGGCTTAGGTTGCCTGCCTTGTGCAGAGATCCATCTCTGGCAGTCCTGGGTTCAGTACTTTAGAGGAAGGCACAAGAGCCCAGCCACGGGCAGATATAATATTTCATCCTAAAGAAGGGCATAAACCCAGCCGTGATCTCTGCTTCGGAATGCTTGATGTGAGCTGCTGGTATATTTATGAATTAGACAAGAACTGAAGATCCCCAAGGGATCTGGTTTCCAGTCACACCTCTGTTCAGGTCCTTTGCACTCCCCAGGACCCCTCCTTGAAAATTCAGCTATTTGAGGAAACAAAGCAAATGAACCCGACTCTGACCTATCAAGGCTCTTTTACCTCACTCTCAGTGGAGTCATCCAGAGTGCAGACTCTCTTTAAATCAACTTTATATAAGCTCTTAATTGCACAGCTTAAAAAAAAAAAAATGAAGTGATGTCCAGATGTGAAACAGGGTAAGACATTGACTGCTACTTGGAAAGAGGCACTATGGAGTTTTCCACTGAAAGGTATTTAACTGTTTAAGTGCCATGCAGGATTCTGGAGGTTTTGCAGTTGTCGATCAGGAGACTGCTGGTTTGGTAGACATGTTGGAAAGGTTTTGTGGTAAGCAGGCAAGCCACACTGCAGCCTGATGGTTCTTGCTTTTCTCCCACAATGTAACGGGTCAGTTATATGGTGATGCTGCATCCAGTTCAGGATCTGGTCTATCTTAACTGGTCTGTGTAACCGTCCTGCTGTGTCAAAGCCAAACTCAAATAATGCAATGGCGGGCAGAAAGCTGTTACTGCTGCTTTCCAGCTCCATAGTTTGTGCTTGTACAGCTGTCCCTCAGGAGAGGCGAGTCCAGTGCTTCAACTGGGTGAAACAAGGACTGGGCTGCTAATGGACAGCCGTCAATTCAGTCCTTCAGCTCTGCCACTGAGATAGGCAGCTATTTGGGCCTTGTGTGCCCTGACCTGACCATGAGCAGAGGAGTTTTCCTGCGGAGGTAGAAAGGGGTGAGCTGGGTGCCAGGGGAAGCTCATGGGGTTTGGAACTGCGTACCCCTGTGTTCCTCCGGACACAGGGGTCACGGGAAACAAAACTGTCTTCTCCAGTGTTATCCGAGCAGTTGCAGAGCCCCTGGGTATGTTTAGTAGGACATACCCAGAAAAACCTATACTTTGACGCAGTTATGCCTTCTTTTGCAGAAAATGACTGCTTTGTCCAGAACTTCAGACTCACTAAGAGTCCTGTGATGGAAAACTGCTAGAGTAGGCAGAGTGGGTTGAAGAAAGGTTGGTTTATGTTTGTGTGAATAAAACACATGATCATGTTCTGGTATCTTTTGGGAAAAGCTGTGTTGTTATCGCCATCGCAGGGGTTTTGCCTAGCTACTGGTTTGTTCAGTAAAATATTAGAAATTGCAAAGATTCAAGAATTTATTACTGTAATTGCTTGCTCAAAATTCCAACTGAAAAGCAGCTGTAATTTGGGGTTCAGTTTGTTTCTGGGTTTTTTGCCCACTTCAGTCACTTAAGCAGCGGAAACAATGCCATATGGCTTGGGCACCCAATTGTGCATGTACCACTAGTACAGAGGCAACAGTGCGGCAAATTGTTCCAAGAATAATTACTCAGCTGAAAGTTGCTTCTTTGAGCTATTTGGAAAATATTATTAACAAACAGTTTCTGCATAAAAGTCAGTACTGGTTTGTAGATAGCAAAATGAGCTATATTTGTCAATTAAATTATTCACAAACATTTCAGCCAAAACTTGTTTTTTTTAAACAAAGAAAATATCTGTGTCAGTAGATATTGTTCTGCATTAAAACTCAAGAGCTTTATCAGGCATTACCTGAACCAGCAGCTAAGTTAAAACTTTAGCAAAGCATCTTATCTCCTGAAATATTCAGAATTAAATAGGTGTTGAGAGAAACAAAGAAAGAGATTTTTAAAACAAAATGAGGAAATCATCAGTAGGGTTTCTGAAGTCTGATTGCCTCTCTTTCTTCAGTAGCAATCTAGGCACCCTTTTTCTGTAGAAGTGGCACATGAGGGTTTTCCATCCATAAGAGCAAAGCCTAGGTGAGAAATGGGAATTGCTTTGTTAGAGTGGGATGGTTGCAGTGTCAGGCTGTGCAGACTCCTTGGATGTCGGAGGAAGGAATAAGCACGGCACTGCATGTGTGTTATTTTGCTTTTGCTGTGTTCTCCAGAAACCACGAGGCTGGCATTTGTGTTTACTATAGAAATATAATCAAGAGGATCAGTTCTAGCAAATTGAAGTAACTTGGAAGGAGGTTAAGCACCGCTGTGTGCTGGCCTGTTGTCACTTTTCCATCTGCCCACTGCAGACGAGAGCTGTGGGCAAGGGAACCCTCAGCCTGACCCAGCGCACGGCCACTCGGGTGCCACGCAGGGGATGGCTGTGTTACCTTCTGCCCTATAGCCGCTTCACAGTCTCCTTGCAGGGAGGAATGGCAATGCATGTGGTGTGGTGGGTGCCTCATGAAATTGAGTGTAGTACAGATAGCTATATCTTATTTGATTGGATCATGTGGATAGTTTTTATATATTTAAGTATAAGTATGCTTAATGTGTAGACCATACTGGTCTGGATTTTACTGCTTTCTCACACACCTCTCCTCCCCTCAAAAGAAGACCCATTTTGCAGCCGTGCATAAAATGTCCTACCAAATTGTTCACATAGTAGTATCTTGTCGAAGCGTGTTTCTTATGGAATTGCATGTCTTGTGTCCTGTTGCACTTCAGTATTCTCCTCCAAGTATCCTTCTAGCCTGGTCCTGCTTAATTTGTGAGGTCTAATGAGATCACAGTCCAGGGTGAAAGTACTATGGGCAAGCTACCTGCACAAGTCAAATGTATGCTAATCATAATGTATTCAAGTGTCCTGCAAAACCGTAACTACCAAATAACAGGGCCAGTAGCTATATTTATCAGGAATGAAATGTGAGTCTCTGGGAAGCACAGGAGTTTGAATCTTGCCATTTGTGACAGCTGGTGTGTGTTATGGGACATGACATGACAGAATTAACAGCAAAGATAGGTGCCTGACACCAGCAACTGCCTCCTCTCGCACTGTTTTGGTTTGGTGGCCTCATTAGTTAGGCTGTGTTATTAGGATGGAAGACCAGTAGACAATAAAGGCTGTAAGTCAGTACAGCTGTGTAGCCAACCACGTGTTTATGGATGACAAGAATATTCCCTGTGTGCTCCTGAAGATTAATGCAGAGTTGGTCTGTGTTATTCAGTCCACATGCAAGGAATGGTTGGTCCCTTGGGACTTGTTTTGGTCATGATTAGTGCCACATTGCCTTTACAGTTGAAATGCCCTGCGTGCTATGACACATATGGAAACTGCATCATCTCTCTGGAAGGCAGAAGCAACTGATGACACTTGCTGTCTTCTGCTGTCTTGGAGAAAGCAGTAGGTTGTAAATTCTTCTAGTGCAGCTTTGTGCAGCTGGCACTTACTTTCCCCCATCCCTTTAAGCAAGAACACTGGCAAGCTACCTGCCCTCCCCCAAGAGCCTCATCCTCCAGGTTTGTTTGCACACTGCTTGCCAAACGCCTAAAAAAAGGAA
Organism: Patagioenas fasciata; assembly: GCF_037038585.1. Taxonomy (NCBI): domain Eukaryota; kingdom Metazoa; phylum Chordata; class Aves; order Columbiformes; family Columbidae; genus Patagioenas; species Patagioenas fasciata. Next base: position 18,787,469 of record NC_092522.1, read on the forward strand.
CCAATCAGAGTGAGTTTGCTTAATGCATTAATGAATCTGCTTAGGTGTCATCAAGTCTAATTTCTTACTGAGCTGTGACAGTTTAATGCCTTGGGACTGAGTTGCTGAGGAGAAGGGTGATGGATGGCCAGAGGAGTGCTGAAACCTGAGGACTTGACCATGCCATGTTCCCCAGCCCAGAGTTAAATTTCCCTGGGTACTAACGGAAGCATGTAAACAAAAACACAGATGAAAGTAGGTCTCCCTTCTTGTCATTCTTGCAGCAAATATGTTATTTGCTTTGTGGTTAATGCCCTTTCACACAGGAACTTGAACTCTGAAGCTAGTTACACAGGAGTAGATTTTACTCGTTAGCGTTTGAGTCGTAGTTTCAAATTTTCTTTTTAAAGGATCATATGGGAGTGCAGAATTATTACTGCCTTTGTTATTCCTAGCAAAATGTATGAAAATCAGATTCAATGCATGCTAGCTCCTTCCCTGTCTCCTGTATTGATGCACTGACAGTTCTGTAGCAGATCTGTTCTATGTGTAAAGGCTGGCACACCAAATTCTGACACTTGTGAAAAAGCAGCTGGCAGTCAGCAGCACCGTTCCTCAAAGAAAGGGTGTGCTGCAAGCCCCTTCACACTGGGAAGGCCACTCACTCAGAGGCTGGAGTAAGAGCCGCTGGCCTTGTGGCCAGTGTGTGGAAGGTGCATGGATCTGTCCATGTAATGGTCCACCAGTGCTTTTGAGGTGAGCCTGATCAGATGTTCAGTCCAAGCAGATGGTGTTATTGCTCAGAGGAGCACGTTTGTGGTTTTCCTTCATCACACGCGGTCAGGCTTGCCTTAAATGCCCAGTGTAACTGGGCTCTGCAACCAGCCTCTAACGACATCCCTTTGCTGGCTGAACCGGGGAAACATTTCGCTGTGTCCCAGGTGAGGCTCTGTTGCTGAATGCTGTGCCGATCTGGACTGCAGGAGTTGTGCAAGTCCCTTTCACAGCTGCTCCAGGGCTCTCCTTAGCGCTTCTTTGGGGACCAGTGAGATCCCAGTGAGCCATTCCTTTGCTTTAGGAAAAAAAGGAGTCGAGAACTTCATCTCAGAAGCTGGAACTTCTCTGGGAAATTTCTAAAACTTTAGACTTCCTATAAATGCACTAGGTCTATTAGCCAAAATATGATATTTTTTTTAGTGGAAACTTACAAAGGCAAGCATTCAACACAAAAACGAGAGCTGTTTATGTTTCAGGTGTTTGCATGGTTTTATTAAATGTTTATCGAACACCTCAAACATTTAGCTGAATTTTAGCTGCTGAATATAGTTTTGCTCTTTTTTACCCGTTCTGTGGAAAACAAAATATCACAACCAAACTATGTGTTTGGAGAAAATTCGTACTTTTATTGAAGAATATATTTCCAGCGAAGGTTTTTATTGCATCTTTTAAAAAATGCACAGACAACAGGCTACATAAAGAAGATTTATTCCATTCTGTGTGCTGAAGTTTTTTCCCTAACATTTAAAATCAATTACAGGTTTGCTGTTAGCACTGATGGAAATGAGATAAGACCTAAACTGTCATCTCTTCTCATGCTATGATTAAAAAAAAAACCCACCACAAACAAAACAAAACACAAAAAACTTGAGCAGCCAGAATCAACCAGTCCTATGGTTTATTAAAATTTCATGGTCAGCGTTTGCCCCACAGACCCAGAGCTCTTTGGCAGCTGTAGAGAGGAAAATGACCCTGCCTGAGTCTCCAGCAAACCCTGTCATGGCATTTGGCTTGCACCAGACCCAGATTTCCAAGACACTTCTCTGCTCGGGCTCTTACATTACTACTGCAAGGTACAAACAATGCAAACCTCCACTGTCTTTCAATAACTGCTCAAAAATCACGAAGTTTGGCATTAAGGAATGCCCACGTTGACATGGAGCAGCACTTGTGCCCCACAGCAGAGCACAAAGTTATTACTTGCAGGAAACTCACTTTTTAGTCCTCTCATTTCTTGTGAGGCAGCATGTCTTGTAAAAAGCCTCAGTAAAGTCTCAGAAAATGTTGTTAAGCAGATGATAGAGTTTTATGTTCAAGAAAGAGGGTGAAGGCCTGGCTTTGTTTTAAGAGAATGGTGAAACTGCCAACATAATTGCTCTCACTCAGATGAGGAATTGAATGATACAGCATGAGTAAGGTGTATAAAAAGAAATTTGTTTCCTTAGCAGCTGAAGCTATCCCAGTGGGATCCAAAGTATCTCAGGACTGAGCGATGGGAAACCAGTAACCATCAAGGCTGAAAACTTGTGTTTCCAAGTTGTGTGCTTCCGTTTCCCAACCACAAAGAAGGGATAACTTCACTTGGCTAGTTTACCAAATGCTTTCTTATCTGTGGCTGAATGCCTAGAGCTTCTCACAGAAAAATGTGTGGTGGAGGAAAAGTACACGCTGCTGAACTTCCTTTTTTCTTGAGGAAAACACCACAGAGAGGATCTCCAGCCTGAGCAAGTTTGCAGTGTAGCTGGGCAGGGCCACCAACAAGATGCAGGGAAGAACAAACAGTTGCAGATGGAGTGCAGAGGGGATATCAGAAGTACATACGCACTGCAAAATGCAGCACCCCATTGAGCTGCTGACCCTGTTCTTGGTGAGGCCAGGTGGGGTTTATTTTGCAGGGCCATGAGGAGTGACTGGTTTGGGATCCACAAACTGGTTAGCAATCTCCTCTACCTGGGCACTAGTTCCACATGAGGTTTTCTCCCCGCCCCTAAATTCTGTTTTCTTGGGGCCTATGTCAGTAGGCACAGTTACAAGGCCTAGTTTTGCACAGAGGCTTGGATTGCTCTGAGCTCTGCCAAGATGGGATTTATGGCATTTCAATACACTCATTGTTTGCCTTTTCATGAGCAAACTCCACTTCATACCCAAGGCTCAGCACACAGCTACCAGCTTGATGAAAGAGAGCCATCTGCTAAAGGACCTGTTCCCACTGTGCTGCTACCACCTCAGAGCAGGCAGGGACGATGTCGTTCCTCCTCAGTTCTCCCACCACCGCACTGTGCTTGCAGAATTCCTCCATACTTCATTTCTGGCTTCTAGTGTAAACGATAGTTTGGCTGTTTTTCATTTGTTATTAACATGTGTTGTGGGCTAGTGGCTGGAAATAATTTTCTACCCAAGACTGATGGGGATAACGTGATTCAGAAGAGAAGCCATTTCTCAAAATGTCCCAGGCTGGGCACACTGGCTGCTTGATTTCAGTGAGGTCAGACTTGGTCCTCTAACTTCTAGTATTTCTGCCCTTCCAGCAGGTTCAAGGAAGAGAAAGTGAGGCAGAAATACATCCTATACAATTTTATTTCAAGAGCAGCTATATAAATCAATCAAAAAACCAGCTGCCTCAACCCTTTCACACAAGTTAAAATCCCAGGTAGCCATACACAGCTTTTTCTCCACTGTAGGCATAGAATTTTGTTTGAAATAGTGAAGGTGAACAGGGGAATATAGCCATCAACTGCTGTACTCTCCTCCATTAATTTATTGTAATCTGTAAATACTGGGACTTTGTAGGGTTTTTTTTAAGAAATATCCACTGGTCTGTGCCTATTTTTCTGTTCTGTAGTCCTCAGGCAATTAATTTCTGGAGCCATCGAGGATTTGAGTGGAAAGCCATTAACAACAAAATGGGGTCCTTCCTCATCATGTCTCTTCTCCATGTTTATGTTGTCATGATGTCCTCCAGCACAGGAGAGTGAGGAAGCTGCTGTTACGTCGCTGCCTGTTTGAGACAGGCTGTTACCTGCCTGTGAGTCTGGGTACCCTCCAGCTTGTGGTATGCACTTTGCCAAGTTATTATCAGGGATTGATGGAAGCTGAAAGTGTTTTTCAGGACCTCTTCAAAGCTGATGGCAGGTAAAATGAATTGTGGGCCTAATTTCTCATCTCTATTTCCAGTTCAAGTCTCCATCACCTTCATTACATGGATGTTCAACAGCTTGAACAAATCTTTCCATTTGCTAGCACTTTTATTTGTCCATCCAAATGATCACACTTTTGTCTCTTTCAGAATGAATAAAATAAGGTATTTTCCAGCTTTTTGTAAGACTTAAAGAAATAGCCCTGCTTCTCTGTGTCACTTTTCCCCCAGTGCATTAAGGGCTATCTGCTGTTTGACCTGTGCTGTGCTATGGGGGTTACTGAAAGGGCTTAGCAGGTCCAGCATCCCACACATGGTTTGGTGGCTGCCACCTGGTAAAACATGTGGGAAAATGTGGGCTTCTAAACATGCATACTGTGCACCTTCACCCTTTGTCTCCCTGGTGGTCTATCTCCATTTCCATGAATGTACTTGTTGTTTTGCAGGTTTTGATGTTGTGTGCTCTCTGCTTGTAATCTTTGTGAGCCCTTCAAATCAGAAATGCAGTCCTGAAGCCTCAGCCCCACACCCCAAATTGTGTCACCAGATCTTCTGCTTGGAAGATGAATGGTATGAGGGGAAAATCGGGCTCTTGGGACAAATGCAACTAATCTTTCTGTTGGAGCAGAGGGATTTTTAAGTCTGAAGACTGAACTTTGCATCACTGGGACTCAATTTGTGGATCTTTCCTGGGCTTTAATGTGGTATTGTGAATAAGGGTTTTATTTTTTGTGCAGCATTGATGCTGCACAGCTGCCTCACTATGTACAATAGCTTGCTGAAGCACTTAGAAGCAAGTTGTCAGGGCCTGTTACCCCTGCAGTTGCATTCCAAAGCAGCAGAGCAGGTATAGCAAGGCTGCAGTTAGCACTGTGAGTTGCTCTGCAATAGTGGTCCATGGTGCAGTGTTGGTGAAACTAATGGGCTTTGCCTACCCCTTAGAGGTGCAGCAGCCCAGGTCTGCCTCCAACAGACAGGTACCCATGTTGACATTCAGGACACTGGATGTTTGGTAAAAACTGTTGAAGCCAGGTTACGTTTTCAGAATGATTCGGGCTAACAGGTACCAGTATAAGTTGGGGAATTACCTGTTGGAGAGCAGTGTAGGGGAAAGGGACCTGGGCGTCCTGGTAGACAGCAGGATGACCATGAGCCAGCACTGTGCCCTTATGGCCAGGAAGGCCAATGGCATCCTGGGATGTATTAGAAGGGGGGTGGTCAGTAGGTCCAGAGAGGTTCTCCTTCCCCTCTACTCTGCCTTGGTGAGACCACATCTGGAATATGGTGTCCAGTTCTAGGCCCCTCAGTTCCAGAGGGACAGGGAACTGCTGGAGAGAGTCCAGCACAGAGCCACAAAGATGATGGAGTGGAGCATCTCCCGTACGAGGAAAGACTGAGGGAGCTGGGGCTCTTTAGCTTGGAGGAGCCTGAGTGGCAACCTCATAAATGTTTATAAATATGTAAAGGGTGAGTGTCATGAGGATGGAGCCAGGCTCTTCTCGGTGACAACCAATGATAGGACAAGGGGCAATGGGTGCAAACTGGAACACAAGAGGTTCCACTTAAATATGAGAAGAAACTTCTTCATGGTGAGGGTGCCGGAGCACTGGAACAGGCTGCCCAGAGGGGTTGTGGAGTCTCCTTCTCTGGAGACATTTAAAACCCACCTGGATGCCTTCTTGTGTAACCTCATCTGGGTGTTCCTGCTCTGGCGGTGGGATTGGACTGGATGATCTTTCGAGGCACCTTCCAATCCCTGTCATACTGTGATATCTGGTAAACTTGGGGAGAAGGCTTTGGACTTCTGCATGATAACTAACCCTCAGAATTACAGGGTGTGTTTGCATACACTGGGTTAGCAAACTGGCTCACTGGCCCCGCTTTTGAAATGCCTGTGTAAGAACCAGGTCTTTTCCTTTTCCTTTTCCTTTTCCTTTTCCTTTTCCTTCTCCTTCTCCTTCTCCTTCTCCTTCTCCTTCTCCTTCTCCTTCTCCTTTCCCTCTTCCTTCTCCTTTCCCTCTTCCTTCTCCTTTCCCTCTTCTTCTTCCCCCTTCCCCCCCCTTCCCCCCCCTTCCCCCCCTTCCCCCCCTTCCCCCTTTCCCCCCCCTTTCCCCCCCCTTTCCCCCCCCTTTCCCCCCCCTTTTCCCCCCCTTTCCCTCTCTCTCTTTCTCTTTCTCTTTCTCTTTCTCTTTCTCTTTCTCTTTCTCTTTCTCTTTCTCTTTCTCTTTCTCTTTCCCTTTCCCTTTCCCTTTCCCTTTCCCTTTCCCTTTCTTTTTTTCCCTTCCCCCTTCCCCCTTCCCCCTCCCCCCTTTCCCCCTTCCCCTTTCCCCTTCCCCTTTTCCTTTTTTTCCTTTCTCATGTCCATCTACCTTCAGATTGTGTTTGTGAGGAGTATCCTGAGGTGATGATTAGGTTTTAGTTTTGTCATGTCCTGTCCACTCCCATTATATGGGAACAGTTCTATTATGTTCAATCAAATGAAACTCAGACTTGCACGGGACAGCAGGCACTTGCCGTTGGTTTCCCTGTGTCCCCAGATGAGGTGCAGCTTCATGTGGCTGCTGACTCTTCACGTAGCCAGAGCAGATGGTGAGATGCTACACTTGGCAGAGTTAAAGCCTGCAACTAGCCAACATGTAGTTAACTAGATTAGCAACACGGGGAACCAAGGTGCATCAGTTTAGGTCCACATGATCCTGAATGAGTTAGGTAGCAAAGCACGGTGCCTGTGCATCACTCTGGATCACCAGAAGGTGTTAGAGGGCATCTGGGCAATCCTAAACTGAGCCATTTTTCTGCTGCCACGTGGAGGTCTCTGTTCCAGTTTGTGGCTCCTCTTTGGGGACAGGTGCTGTGATGTCCTTGACTATCAGGGACATCTTGTCCTTGTCCTCTAAGGCACACTTACAGCTCAGGGCTAATTGGTTGCACCTGTTTGTATCGTGAATGTCCAAGAAGTATCCTGAAATCCTTTTTTCAACCCTTACAGAAGTTAAAATATTCTCTATGACTTCCTAGGCATACTGCGATTTCTGCTGTACTGCTATATCGAAGAAGCATTGGAAATGGGCTTTTGTCTCATTGAAGTCTGATATGGAAATATGTCTGAGGTAGGTGGTATGTGGGTTTTCACTGTGTAGAATTAGGGTTACTCAAAATGGAGATAATTTTATAATTTCATGGAAGAATTTGAGACAAAATATCAAATGGTCAGGTCTAAAACTTTTACACATAAATAGTTGAAACAAGCACATTTTCTCAGATCACATCAATTTTGTGGATATACCAGGTTCTCCATCAAAAAAATTTGGCAAGCTGTAGTCAAGATACTCTATCTATCTGTCTGAAAGCCCCTGATCCACACACATAAATCTGTAATAATGCTTAACCGTCAGCTTTTAATATAGTACCTCTGCAAATAAGAATAGTGCCCTTAAACCCCACATTGTTTTAGATTTCTTTTTTAAATGCCTCAGCATTTTCTCCTGCAGCTGACCCAGTCCCAGCTGTTACCCTGCCACAGAGAGTTGTCACTAGATGAAGAGAAGCTGTGTTTTGCTGGTCTCAATGCAGTTTATTTACTCCGAGGTCCCAAGTGAGGTTTGGAGTGCTTTCGCCTTCCTCAGTGTCCCAGTGTATTTTAACAGTACTTGAGTCACCTCCTGAAGAGCTGTGAAGTGCCACTTGAGGCAACGCAAACTGCTCTGGGCTCATCAGAGGGAAGCTGAAATGTAAGTATGAGTCCAAATTATTACTGTAATAATTTTCCCTGACCTTAGTGTTTCATAGTCTGTGTGTTTATGCTTTAATGTGTTAAGTTGTCATTTCCTTTCCCACTTTCTTTCATGAGCTTTGTTCACAAAACACATCTCCTTTAAGGAAACCAAAGCAGTGTTTTTACTGAGATTTTTGTCTCAGATGTTGGCCTCAGCATGCAGTGGTGCAGAAGTCCTCCCCTGCAACAGGAATTCTGAAAGTGTAGATGCCAAAGCTGTAAGTTTCCCTAATGTATGTTTTTATATCTTAACAGCTCCTCTCTGCTTGCCTTTTGTGGCATTGAGGTGCATGCCCTGCACACTTTTCTTGTCACTCCTTGGATAATTTGAGCTATTCTTCATCTTAGCACTTGGTGGAGGAAGGGTTGTAGAAGGTGGTATCCATCTCAGAGCCCTCAGGACCCTGCTCATTAGGGGACAGTGTCTAATGAATAAAGAAGAGCCAGGGTTGTCCTGATGCTCCCTAGGGTTGGAGAAAGGCAGATACAGCAGTATCTATGCTCTCCCTGTTTCTGTCCATTTTTTTTTCTTCTGTTTTCCTATCACTCTGAATTCAGGATTGATAAAAATAAAAGACCTTCACACCCACCTTTTCTGTATATTGGTATTTCAACTCCCATTAGTTTTTATCAGTGGAGGAGTTGTTGCAGCACAGCTTGTACTTGTTACTGAAACTTGGCTCTTTCCCACAAGTCTGCAAAGATTCAATGGAACCTCCAGTCCTAAATTAATAACCTGCTTTGCTGCTGTAGGTCATATAACCAGAAGGTCTGTATAAGCTCACCAGTTCCACACCTGTCTGCTGGGCTCTAATTAACGTTTACTCTGTGCACTTAGGCTGTTTCCCTCATGGGCTCAAATGCCATGTGATATCGATTGCCCTTGTCCAGTGTACAAATGAGGTTGCCACGGGCAAAGCCCAGGGGCTTGCAACCCAGCAGAAGTGGCTGTGAACAAAAAAGAAGCTGCCTGTGCATCAAGAAGCTGCCGCAAATGGCTGCGCTGCTCAGCAAGTGTTCTGTGTGAAAGAAAATGTGCCGAGAGGAATTGCTGAACAGGTTTCTGGATACCAGTGTGTAAGGTGCCATGATTTCCATCCCTGCTGCGGATGGGGGAAAAAGTCCTGCTCAGCCCAGTTGTCCTGCCTGCGGTGCCCTGAGGCTTCAAACCAGGGTGTGGAAGTTTAGCTGAATAAGTCCAAGATGTGTTCGTTGGCATAGAGATGCCATGATTTGTGTCTAGAGAGAGAGAGGATCTCAAGGCAATTTGTTTTGTTAACCTGTGAGGGATGATTGGACTGTTCCCTGTCAGGGGCACTGACAAAGGAGTTTTGGGGTGCTATGGATAGATGAGAGTGAGTTTGACCTTGTAGCAAGGTTTATCCCATGGCTGCCTCAAGGAATGTTGTGATAGCTGTCACCAAGTTCATTTCCAGGGCAGGTGTGAGCACATAGACACTGCCCCTTCTCCTATAACATAATGTGTCCTTACAGGGTGTGTAGGTGACATAAGAGCATGGCCATGTGGGTGATGCTGCTGGAGATGAAGTGGGTCTGACGCAAATTAGGCTCAGGAGGGAAGGTATTCTTTTCCCTGGTTATGGCTGCAATTTTTTTCTTCCTTTTAAAAAGCATGAAATAAAACTTTGACTTGCTGTTTTTAAGGCTAAGCACATAGGCTTTTGACTTTCTCTTTGGTTGAATCTGTCTCATCAGCTCCAGTATTACTGAACCAAAAGAAAAAAGAGTGTAGGTGCTCAGAGAGGGAGACTGGACATTAGATGCTCCTGAGTGGTCCTAGTCTGACCAGCTGACCATCTTGGCTCTACTTTTGCCACTTTTGGTGATACAATGAGGATCACACTTCTCAGTGCTGCAAATGCTGTTTTCCTATAGAAGTGGTCATTTTGAGACACCCAGGATCTTAACTTTTTCTCTAGAGCTGAGAAGGTAGCTCATTTCTGGGCCCTTAATTAGAGACAGACCCAACACTGTATTGGGAAAAGTCTTTTGAAGAGCTGCTGCCACCACTGTGGAGAGTCTCTGGCTGTGTGCTGTGAACAAGCCAGGGCTTGATGCAGCTGTGCTACACGGAAGGATTTCCCTGAGACACCAGAGACAAAAGGAAAGTAAACAGAAGCTGCTCTGCCCTCGACCCAGGCTGCAGGAGGGGCGTTGCCGCTGCCCATGAACAGTCTGTGAACAGCGCCCTGCAGCCAATCACCATAGTGGGGGGGGATGAGTGACTGTGAGTGTAACCAATTGTAGCCTGCACTTGCCGCATGGCCTTTTGGTATAGAGTATATAAGGCTTGGAAAAACGTGGTCTCGGGGACATTGATATTCAGTGTTGTTTAAGAGTTCATTGAAGAGTATGGATGGTAAATTCACATTGAATTAGACTCCTTACTCTCGCCCGGCCCGCCCGTTCGATCAAAGAGCTTATGCCGGCGTCTGGATTCGTCGAATTTACTACCACTACACACCACTATTTTATGGTAACGCCTCTAGCTGACTGCTGCGCCAGCTCTGTTAGATGATGCACACATGTTTAGGAAGAGACAATTCCCTCCCTTAAAGGGTTTATTGCCTTAAAAGAAAACACGGAGAAAGGTGAACAAGCAGCATTTCTGCTATGCTTGCTTTGCAGACAGAGGCTGGAGCAGATTAAGTCTTACCTGAAGCCTGCAACACGGCTGAGGCAGAATTTTTCTTGCGTCTGCTAAGGTCTAAAGCAGTGCAGGAGTCTGAGGGCAGTCCTCTGCCTCTTGTTTGTAGCAAAAGCAAGAAGTCTTTCGGGAGAATTCTCCTGTTTCATGCAGGAGATGGCAGATTTGGAGACCCATTTGCTGCAGTCAGTTCATTTTCTGCCATTCTACAATATATATAGGGTTGTTATTTTCTCATATATGTGATTACTCAGCCTTGGAGAAGCTGAGAGAATGGTGTGGTTTAAGGTGACTCATTGTAAGGCGGAATCCTTTACTCCTACAGTGCTGGTAACAACAGGGTGGCTTGGCAGTGACTAGAAGATAGTTCCCTTTGGCTTTGCTGCTGCTTTTACCAAGTGATGTGACAGTCACCTCCTCAAATCGCAACAGGGTGTGTGTGCTGCCTGTGCTAGTTCGAGAAGGATTGTTAACTCCTGCAGATGGTTTTCTGTGGGTTTCTTCCTCCTGTAGTAGCTGAATTATTGTGCATTTTTACAGCTAATTATCCTTCCCTACTTATCTGTTGGCTTACAGGTTGGGTACACTGGCTTGAGACTCGCTGCTTACTGTCTGAATTCCTTTTCTCATAACACTCATGGGGACACTTTCCATACAAATAATTGTAAAGACAGGTTGAGCTGCTGCTCCTCATGGTTAACAGAGAACCTCAGGTGTGCCCTTGTACTTCTGCACAAAATTTCCTTCTCTTTTTGTATACATGGGGTTTTTAAATACAGCCAGAAGCAACCTTGTTGTGGACGATATCCAAACTCAACATGGACATTATGAAAATATTATAATTTTTACATTTGAAAGTATCTTCTGAGTGAGCATAACTACAGCAAAGCTAAATTTCTGTTCTGCATTGCCTATTGCACAATTATCCACAGCAGAGGGGATAGGCATAAAATATTTGTAATGGGGGTGGTGGAGAATTGCTGTTTGGCAGCTTTTAGTGGAGACTGCAGTGAATGTGGCCATGACACATTGGAGAGGGCCAGGCTGAAGGAATAATTTCTCCGCTTTTCCTAATCTTGCCTGAATACAATGCTTTCTGTAGGGCTGGTATGGACTTAACACGATCTGAGAGGGGCTTCAAACTCACACTGCCCAGCTGAGCCATTTGCCATGCAGAGATGTCATCAAATCCTGCAGCAAGGGGGCTGGAAACATCCCCCTCCCTTTTATCAGTTTCCAGCAGCTGCAGACTTTGCTGTTTGCTCGCACGCTGTGCAAAGCTTTAGGGATGATTCTCACACAGTGGTTGTAGGTAGGCAGGGAGGGACCAGGAGCACAATGTGGTTCAGAGCGTGTCCCTGCCTGAAGCTCTGGGTGCTGCTGAGGTCCCTTGGGTGCTTTTGGCTGCAGCACTCAGGGACCTGCCTGCCAGCCCTGCAGGCAAAACATATTCCTTGCATCTCACGCTCAAGATTTCTTCAGAGAAGGGGTTGCTATGCAGCCTTGTTTATTCCTGGTATGTGACACTGTTTGCTTGCTGAGCTTGTACACCTGGAAGGGGGAGCCTGCTGTCCTCCTGGAGAAGGGGTCCAGCTTGACAAATGGCCATCCCTGCTTCCAGTTTTGAAAACACAGGGTCTGGAGCAGAAGAAATCCTCGTTCCCTTGTGGGTGGCAATCCGCAGCAGGGCTTTACAGCTCCTGAGGGCATTGCAAGCTTAACAACGTGGAGCAAGATTTCCAAAGTGAAGGACATGTGTGTTTGTGAAGGAGGTTGGTGGACAGCCCTGTCTCCTGTGCTATTGGTTTCTCAGCAAGGTGGTGCTCCAGGGGGGCTGGCAGTAGCCAGGCAGAGGGGTTGCTTTTACTCTGCTCTGGTAGAGGTTGCTTGGTGCAAGCATCTTTCCCAGAAAGCAATAAACTCTGGGAAAAAGAGTTGATGATTTTTTCTTTATTCCTTCTCTTTTCAACAAATTATTTCAAAAATTCTTGAAACTGTTGCTGTGTGACAGAGAGTTTGGGTGTCAGTTAAAAGAGACACAGTCCTGGGAAGTGTGGAAGGAGAGCGATGCTTGGGGTGGCAGATGGAAGGAGGGGAGAGGACAGGTGGGAGCTGCAGTGCAGATGCGGTGGTTTGTTGACAGGGAAGCTCCTCTTCATAAGAAGAGCAACAGCCTGGCCTCTGCCACGCAATGGGGAGCAGAGCAGGAGCTTCCACCTGGGCTCAGGTGCTGCTCCAGGGCTCCCTTTGCTGGTATGTGTGGGCAAATGGGCAGGTCTCCGCTCAGCTCCTGCTCCAACTCCCCTTGCTCTGACTGGGGCCAAAAAGCAAAAACTGCACTGTTTGTCCTTCCTGGCTCATACTTTTATTTTCCAGGTAGAATTGAGGAAAGTTAAAATCAAATCAACTTTCTGACTCAGCCCCTGCTAAAGATTAGGTCACTGTTTATGGCTTCTGGGGTGCTGGTTCATCTGTGCAGGATGGTAATCGAGTCTGCTCTTGCCAATGGTTTAAACTGTTGTGTTTCACGAAGTTTAACCTTGGTGATTTGCTTCAAAGGATGTGGGGGAAAAGTGGAATCTTTTTACTCCAAGCAAAGAGAGAAGTGAACCTTAGTGAGCTTACAGGCTCTCTGATACGTAAATGCCTAGTCCCAAAGCAATATCACTCTGATCAACAAACTTGCCTCCAGGTTAGCTTCTGTTTTCAAAGCTCTTTATTACTTAAAGTATAAATCTCTGAAAATTTGATCTGGGAAAGATGTAGGAGGAGGATGAGGAGGGAAGATCCAGAGTATGACACATCTCAAATTGCTTCTGGGGTGCAGAGATGTCAGCCTGCCACAGCAGCAGAGGGACGACAAACCAAACTCTCTGAAGGATTGAGATATAGGGACCCTGCTCATTATCAAAGTGTTTGCTGGTTACTTTCTCCCTCTGCTTCTCTCTTTCTTTCTCCAGAGACAATGCCTTTGCTTCACTTTTTTTTTCATTTTATTTCTTCTTGGTAATACACCTAACAATTAGCTAGCTGGGGCTCTGCTGCAGAGACCACTGCTATAATGACAACAGTAACTGCTCATATTAGCGTAATATCCATCATCCCAGGGCCTTTGAGAGCTTTGCAAAGCTTCCAGGCATCATTTGCTATTTTCTGTTGGAGGATATGTAAGAAACTAAAGCTGACTTTTTAAAAATCTGTGTCCTGCAGAGGTCACATTTATAAGCTCCTAACAGTTTTCTGGCCCTAAGATTTATGTTTCTGAGCCTTCTTTTTCTCTGCAGGCCAGTGAATGAATCGTCAGCAGAGCAAGCCCTGCCTCTGCATTCTTCCACTTGTCATGCCGTTCCTTGGCTTCGCTCACTTTCAGACATTGGAAGTGATGGCAGTTGGGAAACATGGTGTTTTCTCCCAGGTTAGTAAACCCAACCATTGCAAGTTTCGTCAGCCAACTCTACAGCGTTGCATGTCCAGCAATGGCAGCTCCTTTTTATCCTCTTCCCTGTAAGTTCTGCGGTTTGTTGCAGAGACAGGCTATTACTCCTTGGCCTCTTAGTGGCCTCGGGCTCATGCAAGGTAGATGCTGCCAGCTGGCAGGTATTGGAAAATAAACATTTGTCCACCTTGACTGAAGGTCCTGCTTTGGGTCCCCTGGTCACCGTGGTGTGGGGCTCTGAGCAGCAGATCAGATGCAAGAAAGCCCCTGTGTTTAGCAGGCATCAACCCGTGGACACTTGGGCACTCCAGGGATTTAAATGCCTGTGGAGTTAGGTGATGCCTTGTAGGTCAGAAGAATGGAGATTTTAACTATTTCAGTGATACCTGAATGGTGGACTTAGGACCTGAACAAGACAGAGGTGCTTGAATACTGTAACAGTGGGAACTGTTGTATTTCAAGGTTCATACGGCACTAAGAACAGTACTGGGACTTCAGTGGAATAGATGTAAAAGCAATAAAACGGACAATTAAGCTGGTCTTGTTACAGGATATGGTCTTGTTTTAGTATGTCAGCCCTGCACCTCATGCTCCCAATGCTTGTTACTCATAATGAAAAATTTCAATACAGACCTCAGATCCCATGCTGCAACTGAACGAAATTGCTTCAGATCATTGAGAATTTCCCTGCCTGATGATTACACAGGAACAGGACAGAGCCCTGTCATGGTTCAACCGTGATAGCCACTCACTCACCCCCTCCCTCTCCCCCCCAACAGAGGAGAGAATCAAAAGGGAAGAGAGAAACTTGGGTTGAGATAAACACAGTTTAATAAAATAACAAAATAGTAACACACTACTAGTAAATGTGTGTATATATATATAGAAGAAAGAGGAACAAAGGCAGAAAAGCTCAGAGGTCTCTGCAAAATGGCAAAAAGCTGAACTAAACATCCTGCACCAAAAACTCCCCCGGCTCCGAAAAAAAAAAAAAAAGAGAGTACGAAAAAACCCAACGTGTGCAAGAGAAAGCACCAGAGAGAAAGAGCAGAAGAGCCCGCAACCCGGAAGATCCTGACTTTTCTTAAATATGTGGCAGGATGCTAGTGCGATGGAATACTCTTATTGATCGGTGTGGATGTCAGTCAAGCTCTGCCCCATCTCTGCCCCCTTCCTCACTGCCTCACACCTGTGGGCAGAGCTCAGAGTGTCCTTGGCTCTCAGCCCAGAGCAATTAAAAACATTAACTCTGTCCTGGGGTGTTATCTCTTGCTCTCAAACTAAGTCCAAATAATGAACATGCTAGTTATAAAAAAAGAACGGTTTCTAAATGCATGAAGAAAATTTACCCATTTTCAGTCAAACCAGCAGGGCCCTTAGAATGCTCACTTGCAGTTATCTTGGATTTATGCAGCTGTTTGTGGAAACCTGCTGTAGTTAGCATGCTTGGCATTGTTCCGTGCTTGTATGAAAGATGTGTGGAACACTATTCAGGGCCCTACCAGGAGAAAACTACTGTCCAGGGAATGTATTTTAGTAGCCCTGAGAGATGGCTTCACACAGGAGTACGAGGCAGGAGATCCCTTTCCCCGAGGCTACTGAGAGGAAGGCACTGATGAAGACGAGCCAAATATTTCTAAGGAAAATGCTTTTAGAAGAAACAGACGTGACCTGAGAAACAGCTGATCTAACATTTCAAGACATGGGCCACTGGTTGGACTTAATATGAGGATGCATCTAGTTCAAGGTGCTGATTGTGACTGCTTCTGTACCCAATCCTTGAGTGTTGGGCATCTAGGGCCTTCATCCACGGCAGAGTAGGAGGTGGAGGAGTACAAGGCCTTGCTGCAATATGAACAATTTCTGTTGAAATTTGCTTGAGGATAGCATTTTATCTGACTATAAGTTTGACTGATAGGAGGGTACCTAAAGTCTCTGTACAGGCATTCTTCGTTATTTGTTTGAAGCTTACAGAATACATTAATAGGAACCTGCCTTTGCTTCTTCCATCTAGTGCAGAGGCATTTTTCCTTCTGTAATAATTTAACTGAACTGTTCTGTGATTGATCCTTCTGGCTGCACTTAGCTAGCATGTGATAGTTGTTCTGTTTGCAGACCTTTAGAGGCACCTATGAGTGGATTTTCAAAAGCAGCTCACATTGGCATCCTTCTATACTCACTGACGTTTGTAGGAATTTTACTGCTGGTTTATCATCCTGACCTCTTATCCTAAGGTACACTCAGCAAAATCCCCTCTTACCTCTCATTTAGGCCATAAGAAACGGGTTAATCCATTTAAGGAAGCAAAAGCCCTGTATGGTGACTGAAGTACCTATCAGAAGGTGAAAAGAAATCTCTAGAGTTTCGAAGTGAAAGCAACCAAACTGTTAAGGAAACGGACTGCAGAGACTGAGGCTGAAAAATGTCACATTTTGCTGTAGCACTAACCTGAAGGGCTAAGCATAAACTTCCTTTACTCTCATATACCCTGTGCACTATAACACTGCCTACAACTCCTCGAGCCCCTTGGGATGTGTGCTTGCTGATGTGAGAATGGCAGGTAGTTTCTGGATAGCTAGCAGCCCTGACTATGGGTTGTGCTGTAGCCTCAGGCTTGCTGAGGTGCTGCAAGCATGATAGATACCTCAGCAACGCTATAAATGTAGGCAATTCAGCTACAACAGCAGTTGTTTCAGCTGCTTTTCTTCTTCCTTTCCCAAGGAGTGGCAGATTTGGAAGTATTTGGCTTGTGGTTTGAGTTGTGGCTCAGAATTACTCATGGATGTGTCAGAAAATCTTACCTACCCCTTTCTGCAGAAAAGGAGTCTTGCAGACTGGTGGAAAGTGCTACAGATATGAGTTACACACCAGTCTCCACTATCATCAGCCTTGTAAACCCCCTAAAATCCAAGTACATTTGTATTAAAAAAGAGCAAACTATTCTATCCCCCATTTTTCCAGTTGTTCTTGGGGTAAGTCCAGCATGACATTACAGCTCTTTGTACCAAATGTGTGAAACGATGCTCCTGCTGCAGTGGCAGCAGCACTGAGGTCAGTGGGAACAACCCTGAGACACTGTGCTGGGCCCAACAGCACTGGGCCTGGTGAGAGACTTGCCTCTGCTGCCGTGCCCATACAGCCATGGGGAGAGCAGCTGCTGGGGTAGAGTTACGTTACAGTAGTCTTTGTCCAGCGTTTGTACTTTATGGCTATGATTTTGACAGAACGTGGAAAATGTAGCTTGAATATATCTTAATGTTGTTTTGTACGCAGGAACCCTGTAGGCAAGGCAATGCCAGGAATCGGTGGCTGTCACTTGCACTAGCAGTGTTATTTTTCCATCCAGGTTCCTGATGCTGCAGGGGAACCCATCAGCAGCTGTATCAGGCCCACCGACCAGCAGCACATCAAGTAGAGTTTCATCTGCAAAGAATCCATTGCTCCCCCCCACCATGGCCACACAAGATGATTTCACAGCAGGTAAAGGGCTGCAGCAGACTGGAGACTCCTTCAGTTGGGCTTGTTGCAATCCTGTTTCTGCAGCTTTTGCCTGGAGGATGTTTGTCTGCAGCGGCAGTGCCAGTGCCCAGGAATGCTGCTCAGCTCAGGGAGGCAGAGCGTGTTACAAAAGCTGCATTCAAAGTGCTGATCATGAGACCCTGGAGATGCTGCAGCAGCTATTCTTCATGCTGTACAAGTGAGAGGCCAGCCTTAGAGGCTGGGGAATGGGGAAGACATTGAACAGGACATGAGGCAGGGAAACATGCTGTGTATAATCTTGAATTTTCAGGAACAGCCAATATCAGAAATTTTGGGGGGCAGGCTATGTTTTTGTTGCTTTTGGGTGTCTCTGCAGTAAAGAAAGCAGGGAGTAAAGCCCTGTAATGGTGAAGCAGAACAAAGGAGAAGATTTGGATGGACAGTTTGTGTCCTGCAGATACAATAATCAAATACGCCAATGGGGACATCTAATGCAGAGTGCAAACCTTCTTTTAGTTATGATACCTAGTGATTAATTGTTTGTGTCCTAGTATTTTCTTTGTTGTGAAGAGAAATCTAAAACTAAACCAAATCAAAACTCAATCCAAAATGGAGTGGGAATTACAGGAACGAAGGACTTTCAAACTATTATAACTTCAGAAAGTATCTACTTATTAGACATTGCCAAACTCTAGAGACCATTGTGGGTTGTCTACACTTTGAAAGGAGAGGAAAGAAATCCTGCAGTCATGGATGGACAACTAGCAAATCATATGCAAATATGTAGAATGTTGAGCTGTCACAATGCTGGAATGCAAGTGCACCAACCAACGGAATCATTTGAGGTTACTGTCGTGGGTGACTGCCACAGTTTGCCACGGTGCAGTGTTTACCTCACTTAGAGTGCAGCTTAAGAGAGCGACAAAAGGTACTCTGCTACCTACTGCGTGAAGGAGATATCAAGGAGAATTGGGTGAGAGTTGTTTAGAGTGATTCATATGGGGGCAGGAAATGTGAAAGGGTAGAGGGAGGCCCTCCCGTTGAGTCATGAGGTTCAGAAAGGATCCCCTTGCTTTCTAAACTCCTTCTTGCAGAGGAGTCTAGGTGTGGCTAGATCCAAACTTAGCCCCAGACTAGGTCAACAGTTTATGTCTAAGAGACACAAAGGGTAAAGGAAAACAGGCCAGGGATTATAGGTGTTTATGGCGAAAGGATTATATGGGCACATGCAATTCTTTATATTGCTTGCCTAGGATTTAAAAGTTTCACCATTCTGCATCTCAACCTGCTTATGTCCCCTCATGCAATTATTCAGTCCAATAGCATTATTTGAATCTGAGGTCTTCTTGCTTCTCATTGGATTCTTTCATCGTCTTCAGACAGGCCTTTGTTTTGTTTAATTGCAGACATGTTTATAGTCCATAGCCACTTTGTGCTGGCCTTGAAGGCATTATTTGGTTGAAATGAATCCTGTTTCGCTCAGCAAAGTACAAAACCGGCCTTGTCTTACGTGTCCATGATTGTCTGTATCTGCTTTTGTTTTCATTAAGTAGATACAAGTTCAGTGAATATGAGCAGAACTTTACAACATACAGTTTAAGATTTCAGCAAATTTAGCTTACTAAGTAAAGTGAGACAGACAGTATCTTAAAAATTACACAACCTTATAATCTAGTGATTAATTCTATTTCAAATGCATTTACTTGAGCTAAATGATTAGTATAAAACTTAAATTTGTGCTTATCCAGTGATCAGTGAATAGTAAAAGATCATTGCCCTACAGCCACGCTTGTCTAGCAGAGACAGCTCACTGTAGGCTCACCCAGGCTGTCATATTTATGGAATAAAGTGGTTGGCTTGAAGTCAAATTGCATACAGTGGGAAAGGTCTGCATGAGACTCCTTGCACCCACAACTTATCATTGTTCACTCTGCCATTCTATTTTCTTGTGGGTTTCCTAAAATAAGTTCTTGGCCTGGCTAAAGCTCAGGCCTTTGTCTCCTTTGGAGCCTGTACCATATTGCTGCTGGTGTGGCTGGGTGTAGGTTGAGAGCACACATCACAGTGACCATTCCAGAGGCCAGGACTAGTGTGTTAATCTTCTGTGAAAAAAAGTGTCTGGTGGTTTTTTTTTGTCTCCATATCAAATGTTGTGAATTTGAGTCTTTTGTACTGTTCTTATTTTAAAGCTAAATACCACACCTCAATTGCTGTCTACTACAGGAGCGTTCCCAAATTCAAACCCAGATACAAGGCTCTGCGAGGCAGAAGCATTGATTCAAACTTGCGGTTTTGTGGCAGCAGTTGGACTACTGAAGAAGGAGGTGAGGATGGAAGGGGGTTGAATGTGCAATGGTCGCCTCAGCCAAATGAAAAAAAATAAAAAATCAGGGAGAAAGGGTCCGTGGAGGTCAGTCCTCATGTGCTGGCTCTGCATCAGAGTAGGTGGCTGACAGAGAGCTGCAGATGATCCTGTCCTCCTTCAGTGGTGCATATGGCATCACATCTCGCTATCATTAGTTCATTACGCTTTCTCCTTCATCAACAGTAGCCAAATCACTACCACTGCCAGCCAGGACAGGGATTGTGGCCCAACTGCCATAAATCAGGCATCCTCTCCCGGATGACTGGGCCAGTGAGGCTGATGTGCATGACTTCAGCATTGGGCAAGGAGGTGACCACCCCCACCTTTCTCACCAAGCCTCGACCCAGGACCCCCAAGAGAGGGAGGCAAGCAGCGCTGACCCGGGTACCATCCAGATCAAAGACAAGCTGAAGATGAGGAGGATGTCTGACGGTCTGTCAGCCTCATACAGTGGTAAGGCGGGAACCTGCCTGCTCTCCTGTGGGAAGAAGGGTCTTTTCCCAGCCTAGAAAGCTAGTGCACATTCCCAGGGAACAGTTGTGCCCCCTGCAATAACCTTCCCTGTTGCTGTAGGGGTGTACAACTGTGAGGCAGGGAGAGGAGCAGGAGAGTGAATGTGCAGGTGAATAATTCTGGATATGCACAGGTCCATGGGCTCTCTGTTATTCGACAGGAGCTCAGAGGACCAGGATGCTCCTCTGGTGGCTCTGTGGGAGTGCCTAAGTGTTGTCCACTGGCCTGCTTCAAGTGGCTGCCAGCATGAGCATGTTTCCCTGTGCAGCTATTTAGAAGTTTCCAATAAATCTGTCCAATGAAATATCTAGCTTCAGGTGCTTTATGTTTGCAGTGCTGCTTCTATTATGCTTTGTGTCTCTGCTTTGCAGGCCTGACTGACTGTGATGACCCTGAGGGGGTTACCCTGAAGCCAGTAGTTTCCGGATCACCTTCCCCGAAGCTCCTGGAAACCTCCAAGACTATGTCTCCCAACCAGAACAGACCTATTTCCTCAGAGACCTGCATGTTAAGCGATGGAGAGCAGGAGCATGAGGAAAATGACACAGACTATGATGCCAGTGATGAGGATAACACGGAGCTGATGTCAGAGAGTGAAGGATGTAAAGTAAGGAAACCAAGCCAAATCATGTGTAGTGGGTCTTCAGTTTATTTCCAGTAGGCAGAGCTCTGAGATCTTCTTTTTCTGCAGTGTGAGCCCAGGGAAACAGCTGAGCCAAGAAAGTGCTCAGCTGGACATTGTGCTTCAGGCTGTTTCTGCAACATGCATGCTGCAGACTTGATGTCCTCAGTCTGTATCAATAGGAGAATAGTTTCTGTGCTCTCTAGTGGCTCCTGCTGTGTTTTCTGACTGAGAACACACCAGCAATGAATCAGAGCAACTAAATGTGTCTCACGTGGTCAAGCATGTTCTTCTACAGTTAGTAAAATCCACGTTTCTGTATACATGGTATAATAGTTACTGTTGCAGACACACCAGTGTCTTTGTGGCTTTTTATATCAGCTCTGTCTGGTTTAGACAGAAACAGATGTTTGCTGGTTTTTGCTCTAGGTTCTCTCAGTTTTTGAGTTATACAGCCACGTCCTTCTACAGGGTTATCTCTAATAATGTTTTTAGAGTTCAGTGGCTTCCGTGCAGCTTCATTATCTCCCATGGTTCTGCCCAGGGATAGGTGAAGGGAACTGCCAACTCTGGCCATGGGTAATGGAGTCCAGACTCCATCCACTTTTTCAGGATGGATAGAAGCTGCAGTTGTTTTGGGTTTGCTGTGGTGGTAAGGAGAAGGCAGATGAAAAACAATTTTTGTAAACTGGATAACCAATAAAAGGCTAATGTATTTGATTTCAGCCTTGCAGATACAGGGCCGACTGTATCCCTGACATTCGCTCTGTTGGTTTCACTGGAATTTGAACAGGTCTTGATTTGGCTCTTTATCTGTGACAAGAATGATGGGATACTAAGGAAGGGTGCATGTCTGCCTCCACTCCCTCCATCCCCTTCCTAGCCATGGCAGGGAGAGCCTGAAGTAATTTCAGCAGGCAGAGACACAGAGCTGCAGGGTGGGAGCTCTGCTGAACTTCAGAAAATGATGGTGAGCCTGAAATTAACTGTGTGGGAGCTGGAGAGCACCAAGTATCCAGAGAGCACAGTAGAATCTGGGCCAAAGGGCTAGTAGGGGAAAGGCAGAAAGCAGAAAAAAAAAGATGGGCTTGAGGAAAGCAGGTTTTGTCAGCCTGCAGAATGACTACGTGGGGACTTGGCTGGAGTTCAACAATGCCTGGTAGGTGCTTTAGGGACGAGAGGCTAGTGATCTAAGCCCATTCCCTTACCATCAGAAAGGCTTATAGAAGCAATGGCATGCAGAACATCCTTACGTCGAGCAGATGGATACCAGGTGGGAAAGCAGCCACTGCTAGAGAGGTGAGTGAGAGGAGAGAGCTGGCAACAGCATGGGGACATTGTCTCTCCCTCATCACTTCCCTTTACATCGCCCATCCTAGGTCAAGTTGCTCCACCAGTTTGACTTTTTTTTTCCTGGTATGTCCTAGCTAAGAGCATGGCTAAACTACTTCTGGCATCAACGGGGAACGCTGGATGCTCCAGCTGAGCACTGTTCTACTATTTCCAGGCTTCCCTGCTGCATTCGTATTGCAGTGGTGAAAATGGGAACAAGCCACGGGGAATGGCTTTGCTTTCCCCGATCCCCGAGTCAGCAACATCTTCTGATGGGACTCCTGACAGTGCTGCAGGCTCTCAGAATGCGGATTTCGAAGAGGCCCCAGAGATGAGGTAAGCCAAAGTGTGCGCTTCTCCAATATGTTTTTCATCTCACACTTCTCATCTTGTGAGATTGTTTTCCACGGTCAGTTCTTCAATATATTTATGCAAACTTCTGTACTTTCACCACTTTCTGTATCTCTGGTGACCAGCACTGTGTCAAAGCCAACATCTAAGATTGGCTCTAAGCAACTCAACCAACTCTCACCAACTCTAAGATCAACTCAAAGCCACCTCTAAGATCTTGGGTAGTGGGGCACAGGAGGAGGCAGGACTTAAGAGGAACTTAAAAGCAAGTCCTCTGCTGAACTCTGATACTGATTCACTCTGTAATCTTTGTGGCACCCTTTGGGAACTGTATTGCATGGATCTGAATACAGCATCTGGTTTTGTGTGTGATCTTTGCCAATACCTGTACCTGCAAAGTTATGTTAGGGCAAATATTGACTATTGTAGAGCTGTCTGTAAATTCAGATGCTGCTTCTGTAAACATCAATTATAACTTCTCTGTGTCTGGGCCTTCACTGTAAAATGGAAGCCCAGATAAATCTCTGTTTATAGATGTCTAATTCTATAGATGCCTAATATTTGCATATGGTTTTAAGATCAAAGGGTGGAAAGTACTAGAGAACAGTTATGGGGCTGTAACTGATGGAAAGATGTTTGCTTCGATATGCGTGAGGAAATCTAGCTGTCAGCTTTATCCTAGTTATAACAATAAATAAGGAGTCATAGAAATATAGTTCCAATTCAAAAGCTTCAGCATAGCTTTTACAGTGCAATCTGAGTATACTTACCTACCAGCTGAGTTGGAAAAACCCTTCTTCTAAAAAGAACAGGGAGGTGTAAGATTATTCTCAGGAGACAGCAGTGGTATTTCCACGTGTAACAAGATACTGCCATCAGTTTAAGGCATGGCCAAGCAATGTTAGGCTTCTACAGCACTATAAAGGTAGCTGCACTCAATACAGACTTATGGCTGGCTTAACATCTCTTGCTGATTCAGAAAGGATGCATGAACAGTGAGAGCCACTCAACTCCGAAAGCAGAGACAGCAGAATTGGATAGTTAAGGCCCAAATTGAAATCCTGTGTTTCAGCTGGAGCTTGACCAGTTCTGTGTGACTCCAGCAGCTGAAAATTTAGTGACAATTAATCACCTTTGTGTATTGTTGGTTTTATGGGTTGCATTTTCTCCTTCATCAGATGGATCTTGCTAAGGAAGTTTGCCTCTCCTTCTGTATCCTCATATATTATTTTGTCCTCAATTTTCTTAAGGTCAAGATCAGGCAGCAGAAGTGAAGAGAAGACATTTAAATCTCAAGGTGGGTACAGGGCATGGTTGCCCTAAAAAGAACATAGGTGACTCATGGATGGCAATGTGAAAATTCAGCTGAAAACTGTCCTGTAACTTTTTTCATTCTTTGATGCACTCAGATGGCTCCTCAGAGACCAGCCACTGGGAAATGTGCTCTGTTGATCCAGTGAAAATGACTCCAGCATGGAGTTATGAATGGCAGGAGCTAGAAGAGTACCTTGGGGCCCTGCAAATGCACAGGAGGAAAAGAAAATGTTCCCCTAACTCATGCTTATACCTTTTAACCCCCAGCATGCTCTCTAATGTCACAAAGATTAGAGAAAAATGAGGCATTTTGCATGAAATGAGAAATGTGCCCACTCATTCCTCCAACACTTGAAGGAGAAAACCTTATCTTGAGCAGCTTCTGAACTGAACCCTTTCAGATCTGAAGTAGATTAATCAGCAGAGCCTATTTTTGCATTGGAAGAAATAGTGAAACCTTGTATGATAGCAAGTCCTTGTGAATTTTCCTTTTACAAAGAGACTTAAGGATCCAGCCTACGCAGGACCTGAGCTCTCTGTCCTTTTAAGTACAAGCCTAAATTCAATGCTGAGTAATGAGGTTTCCTTGTTGCAACTCATTTACCCCAAGTCACATATCCTGGGTTTACGATTACAAATCTCTTCCCCCACTCTATGTGCATATGTCAGTATTGCACACTGAGGCTGGGTAGGAGATGCTTACTGACTTTCCTCTGCTCCCTGCCTTGCGTTGTCACTAGCAATTAGAGTTCTGCAAGACAAAATCTGGTGTCTGGTGCATCTGTGTCAGCCAGTACTTCTAACCTGAAAACCTCAATGACACCGTTGCTGCCCCTTTGCCGTCTGTGGGTTTGTAGCAATAGGAGAGATGGGAATTTGAGAAACAATTGTGCTGATGCAGAAGAAGCAATAAGATCCACTGGTCCCTCAGCTCAGTATTAGTCCTGACAAATAATGGGCATTCCCAATAGGAATGATTCCTTTATTGCTGATATGCAGCTAGGATGCTGGGTGCAACTAGGGAGAACTATTGCTGAGCAAGTAATGTGACATTTTTGATGGATACATTATAGACTAGAAATGAGATATATCATTAAACCATCTTTCTCTCTCTTTTGTTATTGACCTGACCATTCTGCAGGGAAAAAATTCCTGATTTAAGAAAGTTATTCCTTTTTTACTGCTTGGCTATCACATGATTTTATCATCTGTGAAGCCATGTAAGGAATGATTAGTTCTCCGAGTTTTAATAGCTCTTTTTGGAGAGTATTTCAGAATGAGCTGTACTGTGCTATTCCCATTAAGAAAATCAGCCTTTGGTGAGTCTGCCCAGAAAGTGGGCTGACCTACTGCAATTTAGAATGAAACCCCTTGGGGAAAATGAATTCTGGCTTCAAGAGCACAATTCTGCTTTTGGTAACACTCTAGCAATCCTAAGCTTTTCTTTTAATGCCCTCTAAAATATTCCAGCAAAGAGGAGGAAATGTTAATTCTTACCTCTACAAAGACTATTAAATATAGCTATTAAAACCCAGTAGTTCTTTAGTAACTGGGGAAAAGAGGATGTTTACTAAAATCAAAATGGATAGGAACAGAGACAAACCCTTTTGGCAAGAGCAATCTCCATCTCTCTGTTCTTCTCTATCAAACACAGCTGCTCACCAGAATCCAAGGGCTGAGGCCTTTATCGCACAGTAGGTTTGAGTCTGGTGGCCAACAAAGCAATGTCATTTCTGCTGCCAGTGCAATATGGTAGTACGCCATCTGTTTGGAAAGGTGCTATCTTCCTTACTGTTATCATACACGATCTATATCCTTGTCTTATCAGAGGTCCAGACTTTGGAACCCATTTTGCCTCCTATCAAGCATCGCGTTGCTCGTGATGTGAAGTCTGCCAGACGTTTGCGTGAACCTGTGGTCCCATTGCCAAGCCTTCCACTCAGACAGGCCAAGGAGACAAACCATCGTGAGAGGCCTCGCCTTCTGAGTGTCGATGACTTCAAGATCAGCAATGAAAAGGTAATGGCTAAGGACAGGGGTGAGCAGGCTTCCTTTTCAATGACTGTTCAGTGCTTAGCACAAAATGTCACTGAAAATCATAATCTTCCCCTCTTGTGGAGCAGATTCTATTTGGAATACATTTGACAACTACAGAGCAATTACTTGAGTATTTTCCCTGGTGCAGAAGTCACTGGTTGAGAGGCGGTGCTAAGGTTAGGCAAAAAGCATTCTTTATGTGCGGAGGCCGATTTAGAGCAGATCTGAATGGCAGGGCAAGTTACACATCAGTGAACATGTGCACAGTGCATGCTTGGAAGCACAGAAGCAAAGATTATAATGTTGAATGCAAGGAAGGCTGCAGAATAAAATAGAAGACCTTGCTTTTCCTTAGTTACCTTTCTTGCTGTATCTCACAGCCATCTCATTCACAGTTTTTCTATTCAATAAGACCAATGTTCCTCCAACTTGTTTTCACATGACTCCTTTTTTGGACTCTGGGTTCTCAGAGAGCAGCTGAGTCATTCAGAAGCAAGGAAGTGAGAAGCAACTGCAATTACTGGCCATGACTGTTAAGAAACAGCAAATTACCTCTCATTGCTGGTTATTGCAGATGGGTTTTGTTCCCCTGCCATAGCCTGTAGGAACTGAACCACCTGCTCACAGTAAGGTGAGCTCTTAATCTGTCTTGGAGCGCTGCTATGACTCTCTTGGTTCAAGCAGGTCTTCTTGACATAGATTGAGAAACAGCATCTTGGGCCAGTAGAAGGTTATGGCAATGGAGTGTTACATATCACTAGCTGTAATTGTCTGCCAAGGTGAGGGAAGGAGGAATTCTTCTGAAACTATTGAGATGTATATGGAGCTGCAGTAAAGAAGATGACACGCTACCACTGTGTTCCTGATGAGGTGTTGTGTGTGGTTTGTGCATCTTTTTTCATGTGCTATGATTTATTTCCATTGCAACTAGATCCGCGTTGTCTTGTGCAAGTCAGCTTACAATAAAATGAGAGAGAGGAAGATTGTGCTTAGGGAGAGGGAGGAAGAGACAGAAAAGCCCTTGCAGCTCCCTGCACTGAACACTGACCCCAGGGATGCAGCCAACAAAAGTAAGTGGTTGCAATAGTTGTGAGCCTTTTTGTTTGCTTGCTTGCTACTTACATAGTGTTGCAAATGTCTATGAAATTGGACTGGAAGGCTGTTAAACTTGCATCTGAGTGGAAGCTTACACAGGACTTATTTCCACTTTTCAAAGAAAAATACAGAGCCATGATGTGTCTTGCTCCCGGCCCATACTGAGTCAGTCACAGTAAATCACTTTCCCCACTTCTCCTATGAAGTCTTTCAGACTGGATAATTCTGTCTTGCAAACTACACTGGGGATTCAGACTCTCTAATTGAGAGTAGCCTCCAGGAAAGGTGAATGGGTGAGTCCAAAAGAAGGCTTTTCAACCAAGGTGCCCCTGGAAGAAACAAAATCAAACTGTATCTAATTAAAACACAAAATATCTTGCTCACATGATAGGACAGATTATCCTGCTCACCCCACTCCTTGCTGAGGAGCTCACACTATAGAGCTGTGCTGGAGCCCTTAGCCAGAGCTTGCGTTTCACCCACATGAGCAAGCAGCATTGCTGACTTAATTGCAGCTGACAGACTCTGATTGTACAGCTGCACGCACTACCTTGAGCACAGCAGCAGCAAACTTAAGTGTCAGCACTCAGCCCAAGGGCATCAGACAAGGTTCTCTGCTCTTTTTCTTGCTATTATTTTGTGAAGTACTAGTGAGGAGTGCTGAGGTGGGAACCTCTAGAATGTAACTTCCCTATCCAGCCTCTGAAACAAGAAAGCAAAAGAAAAGCAGCACTGAGTTTTCCTCATTTCTTACGGAAAGCATCACCACATTGTGTGATCATTGTCTGGGATAACAAAGAGATGTTACCCAGCTCCAGCAAGACTTCTAGCCCTTTCCAAGCCCCCTGTTGAGGGATAGTCCACCCTGTTCAGATGTTTCCTCTTAACAAGATCCTTTTTGGTCTCTGCAGGCTTTGGCCCACCACCTGTCAATGGGACAGCTCCCAGCATGCGCAATACAGGCAAAGAGAGCACTGGTACTGCTTTGAGGAAGCGGTTCAACAGGCTCGCACTGCCCAGCATGCCTGTCATCAACAAGAACAGCAGCGTCCCACGCAACTCCTCAGGTGAGCCTGCTCCCCTGCAGCCCCCACACCAGTACGTAGCACAAGGAGCACAAACTGCCTCACTCCTCAACCACAGGTAAGATCTCAGGTCCAAAGCCTGTTCAGAGGACTGAGAGCAAACCTCCTTTGGATCCATTCCAGCTCAGTGATACTGGAGCAGTTGGTGCTTACAGATCCACTGGGAAGTTGAGCTGCATGAAGTAGGGGTAAAGCCTTAAGCTATAGCTTTTGCCAGTACTGATAGTCCAAAACATAACACTGGTGCTGGGAAGCAGCTGTAACTGCAGGACTGAGCTCCAGTACTGTCTGGCAGGGTGTGCTCACCATGCACATATGTGTACCACCATGGTCAGTTAGCCTGTGCTGCTGTCTGGCTCTGCAGCCAGTTTTTCTACTATCGCAGCAAGGGCTGCCTCTTCATGGAAATTAGAGAAGTGATACATTCATTCTATTGCATCTAGAAGTGCTTAACGACTTGTAGCATCTCTCATCCCACTGCCTGCAATGCAAACTGGGAACAAGCAGTGCCTGTATTTCCGACTGTATTTTGGTCAGCCCACCCAAATACAGTGGCTCTCTGTAGCAGAAGACGTACATGAGAGGTTACTGGTGCTCCCAGGCTGCTCACTCCCTGCAGCAAATATGCAGCAGATAGTGAGCATACTGATTCTCAGCTCTCCTTTGTGGGTGGCCTACCTTGTGTTATGATCCTGAGCACCAAGAGTTAGGAAAAAGGGAACTAAGAATGATATTTTGAATGCTCCTTCCTAGTGATGCTACTCCAGTTTTCAAAACTGATCAGAACTAGCCTGACATGGCTCTCCGTTCACCTCGAATATAGTTGTGTATATGCACATACTTGTGCATATGTACATATGTCACTGATGTCAGTGATAGTAGTATTGGTAACATCCAAATTAGTACCCATCTGAATATTTTTGATTTTACAGTTCCTCCATACTTCATAGAACACGTAAGGTAGCATAAAAACACTACAGAGTCCATAGTAGTGCCTAGATTCTATGTAATATTTATACTCAGTACTTTTAGACAGCTCAGATGTTTACGTCTACACTTTAGGAAATGAGCTTTTGCAGGCAATGCATGAAGTTTTTGACCTACAATGCTTTTGATGATAAATAGGTTTCATAACAAATGCATTTGTCATCTGAATGTTCTTATACCTGGTATATTTATCATCAAGAAACTGTATTTGCCAACAATTTGCATCTATATTTACATATTTTTATTCTCAGTTCACATTTGGAAGGCTTTTTTTTTGTCACAACTATCAAGACTAGAAATTGCCTTTTTCCACAAGAGAAAGCTTAGGCATTGCATAGTTTGCAAACAAATACATTTGATGACAAATAAATTTCACCTCAGCATCTTCAAAATACAGCCAATGGGTACCTCTGAAATAGTAAATATTCCTCATGCTCGGAAAATAGTGAAATCCATAAACTACTACTTTCCCAATGGTATGCTAAAATGTATGTGCACTTAGCTGCCTGCTGTCCAGAATAGTTGAGATAAATGGGAACAGAGGTGCTGTCAGGCTCAGCAGGTCAGGTATCACTATTCCCTGGCACTTGCTCCTTGTGGATTTGACCAAGCCCAGCAGGACTTGGTTGTTCAGGCTTGGTGCTCGCTGGGGACAGCTGGAGATGTTTCCTCAGAAAGTTACAGGGTCCCTCTGTCCTCACTGCCTCAGGTCACAGCAGGTGATACAGGGAGGTATGTGCACATCTCAGGAGCTTACTCCTGGGGTAGCAAGTCCTGCTGAGCAGCACTGGCTCCTGGTGAGTGTAAGCCCTGCAGCACTATCAATCTGCAAGCTGGCTGTGGTACCCATCCAGATGTGGGAGCTGGCTCAGTGTGTGCAATTTTCAGGTTCACACAAGGAGCTGATGCCCAACTGGGGATGAATGTGAGATGGTTGGGTGCTGGAAAAATGAACCAGACAGCAGGGAAGCCACTGAATCAATGCCAGTTTGCGCGCATATGTAATCTTGGCTGGGGACTGGGTTGCCATCTGCTCGGTGGCAGGGTGCCTCACCCTGGGGTACGCAATGCTGATGTCTGACACTCTCCTTACAGTGAACTCACTGTCGCCCATTGCTCTGGACTCCTCCAAGGGGAGAGATGAGCCAGAGTGCGGGGACGCCCGGGAAGCCAAACCCTACCCTAATGCACAGCAGGTGCTGCTCAATGCTCTCACATGGCTCAGCAGCGATGACTGGTAAGAAAGCCCCCTGTTCAGTCTTTCTCCCTCTCAGTGTAAAGGTAAGTTAGAACCTTTTTTCTAGTGCCTCTGAGCCCAGACATCCCAGATGTCCCAAGGGAACTACTGAAACCACTCCAAAGTAATCACAATATAAAGATGTGAGAGCAGCCTTTTATTTGCCTTGGTCCATAGCAGTCTTAGAGCCACAGCAGGTCCCTGCTGTTTCCTAGGTTGGTTTTTTGCTCCACGTAGCTGCAAATGAAACCTTCAGGGAAGAGAGAAAGTTGACAACAAGATGATTTGCTGGCTGAAGCCAGAAGCAGGATGGAAGTGGTCTTGAGTTTACAGATTTGGGTGCCTCAGGTCACTGGCCCGGGTGGGACTGAGTAAGGATTTATCTCTGGTCCTCCCGCAGCTAAGTTCCAGAAGCACCTATGGGGAGTTCCTATTTCTGAGAAATGGACTGAGATGTGGTACGGAGTTTCTCAGCCTGTCATTTCCCCTGAAAGCCTTGTGGCAGAAGACAAGTAAAAAGAAAAAAAAAAATCCTTCAGGAATCTTGCACTTTTAGAATGAAACTTTTTCTTCTTCACTGCTTAATATGGGCCAAAGATGTTTTTGTTGATAATCACAGTGTGTCCTGAAATTGAACACAGACAGGAGGAGACTCAGCAAATTTCAGGTGATATTGGTTTTCCCTTTGATTTCTGAGTCAGCATATGTGCACTAAGGCTCCATTCACACTGGGATAACCATGAAAAGTCTTCCATGATGCACCTCCTTGTGCAATATCACTTTGTTTTGCCCCTCTCTCCTTTCTCTTTCCCACTCCTGTTTGATGCCCTGTGAGGTGCAGGGAGCTGCTGCAGGGTCTGGGTTACACTCAGGGACCCCAGTGGGGGTGGATGCCCAGCCCTGCCCTGCCGCCCTGGTGAACCAGTGACTGTAACATGTCTTCATGTAGCTCAGGTCCTTCACTAAGAAAATGCTGAAAGAGGTGGGTTTTTACTACTTTTAAATAACATGTTGCTGTTGTAGGTGTTATTTTAAGTAGGGATTTTCTGGAAAATCCAGCTTTTTGTCTATTCTTGCCCAGGTATGGAGTATTTTATGACATGCTGTCTTTTTTGGGGGAGGGGAGGGCGAGGCTGTGGGGAACAAGACTAAATTGTAGAGTGCAAACTCAAGCTATGGAGTGGCAGTGAAGGCTCTCCCTCCTGCATTGCCCTATGGGGATGGCGAAGAGGGAAAACGCCCCAGTAACAGCCAGACGGGACTGTTTCTCAGACACAGGGTACAGGGAGGATGCAAGAAACAGAAACATGGCACAGTCTTCCAGCTTCTAGGAAGCAGTGACATAGAGACTTTGTGTGCCAGTGATTTCAGGAAGGGTGTCTTGTTTAACAGCTGCAAATTAACCCAGCCATTCTGAAACCATCTATTTGCCTTTTGCATTTATGTGTGCTTTTGAACACGACCGCATCCTGTAGCAACGAGTCCACAATTTAATTAAGTGCTGTATAAGAAGCACCTCCCTGTGCTTGTTTGAGCTGACACCCTGGTAATTTTAGAGGGTGCTGCCAAGTTCTTGGGTGGTGAGAAAAGTCGATCTTTTTGGTAATTGCCTTTCAGGGAGGAGAAAGTGAAGGGACTCACCAGCATCAGACGCCTGGCTGTCTCCCACTCAGAAGTCCTTCTTTCTAAACTTCATGATGTTTCCTTGGTAGTTATCAAAGAGGTAAGAATGTTATGTTCGATTGTGTCCTATGCACCTCGTACATGAGAGCATAGAGTTGATACGTGCTTCTTCATTTACGTGGGTGTCTGCCTTCATCACTATTTTATTCACTGTTTTTCTAAGGGCTATGTCACCTATCTATATGATCTGTCTGCACAATATAGCTGTATTTACAGGCATGCAGGGCTTCTGTGTCTCTTCTCTTTGAGGTAGGTGTCATTCTCATGCAATATACAAATACAGAAACTGCAGGTGATTTGCCACAGCCCAAGTCTCTGCCAAGCTGTAATTAAACACTGCAGCTTTTGCCTCCCAGCTTCCTCCCACTTCTTCCTCCTCCTCAGCAACCTGGGTGAGTGACTGCAGGTATTTATTTTCCTGTGTTTCCTGATGATGTTTTTTCCTCCTTCCTTTCTGCTTGCTTTTTGGCAATTTGCCCTTTCCACTAAACTGCTGACTCTGTGTGCCTGTGGAATTTTGCACAGCAGCAACTGGGTGCTTAGACCAGCCTGGCTGTGGGGTGAGCAAGGCAGTCACACACAGCTTCACTGTCTCATCTCTCAGTGAACACAGAGGTCTCACCCTAAGCTAATTAATAACATCTGTGGCTGTATTTCCAACTTGGCACTTAGCAGCCAGTTCAGGCCACAGACTTGTACTCTTACTGCATGATTGCCAAATATATTAAATTTTCCTTTGCTTGCAGAAGACAGTAGGACAGCTTATTTCCATGAAAGCAACTCCTCCTCTCCAATATTTAATGACATTGGAAGCTTGAATGTTCCTTGTGTTGTTGGACTCTTTAAACCCTTCTGTTTAGATATGCAGGACTCAGATTCTACCCCTGTGAGATCTGGCTTAGGGCAAGAAGCCCTTTCAGCTTAGCTCATCTGATTTTTATATCACTTTTATATTTCTGAGGAAATTTCCTCCTCTCTCTTCTACGATCATGCACAGAGACATCTTTCAGCTTTTGTTTCACTCCAGTCCCAGATTTTGCTTTCACAAGCACTTCTAGCACTTATATGGTTTTCTTTTATTAAGAGGCACAACTAATTCTGGCAGAAAGAAATACTGGTCTGTCCTTCAAAGTATTTTTCAAATGAAGCACGTGACTCTCAGTTATTTCTTCCTTACCCTTATGGGAGAGACTTTTGGAAGCAAGGGTCACCCAAGAACAGCCCTGAATGCTGCAAAACCCCATGGGTTGCAGCTGTAATTATATGTGACCTCCAAAATGCTTGAGTACCTTGAGTTCAACAGCTGGGGTTCTCCTGACCAGGCAGAGCAGTAGATGGACTTCAAGTCCATGCTGCATATTAGCCTGATTGTACACTTGAGCCTGCATTTTCAGTTTCCTCGTTGAGTGCTCAAACTGCCAGTGCTGCGATTTTGGACAGGAAGAAAGTACTACTTTTCCTCTGTCTTGTCTTTATGAATTGTACCTTTATAGTTTAAAAACAGCCATTGCCTTTATTTTTTTTTAAGGTCTAAAATCAAAGCAGTGCACATTATGGGTTGAGTAGCACACTTAGTTCTAGATTAAACAATATTTTTAGGCCTTCAGTCTCATTAAAATTGTATAAGTGGGCCTGAGAGAGAAGAAGTTGGCGTCAGAGTAAGTGTGTTCCTGTACTTGTGGTCCTCTGCTCTTACTGTGCTCTTATATTCCATCTGGACACAGTGAGAAGTCATGTTGTTTCATGGGACTTTCACCTGGAGAATTGATTTTCTCTACAGGGTGGTTCTTACATTTCCCCTCATGACTTCCCCAGGTGAACAATCTCCGCTCAAAGGTGTGTTGCTGTGCAATGAACACTCTTGGAGATCTCTTCAGGACCATGAAGAAGGACATGGACCACAAGGTGGATGAGATTGCTCGGGTCTTGCTGCAGAAGATGGGGGACTCCAACGACTTCATTCAGACAGCAGCCAATGAAGCCCTGGGGCTCATGGCGGGGAGTGTGACTCCTGCACGAGCAATGACTGCTCTCATGGCCAGTGGAGTCCAGTACGTCATTCTTTTCTTAGTGCTATCCTTCACCTTGAATTGTGTCGGTAGAGGGAAGGGATGGGAGGCAGAAGGGAATTGATGGGAGGGAAGGGTCCTGTCTCCTGCATCTTCTGTGAACTCGGTGATTAGATTCTCTGATCATAAACCTCTCTCCCTTCCTCTTGCATCTACTTCTGCCCTCCTGCAGCCTATTTGTTCCCACAATATGTCAATGCTGGTGAGATGTGGTGAATGATGGGGAAGCAAAAGTTCCTGCAATGCGTGGTGGTATAGTCTTGTGGCTTTGCAGGAAGAGGGACAATAGCTATTCTAGCAGTGAGTGCCTTTTGATATTTCACAACGCTAACCACAGAGGCACTGAGAAAAGCCATGCATCATCATTATGCCATTAACTTGAGAAATAAGGAGGCTAATTGCTAACACATGGAGCACACTGGGGAGAACGTGCTGGGTGCGGCTCAGCAGGCACAGCTCCTACTAAGTGGGCTCTGTCTGACCGTCATGTCCTTAGATCTCTACTTTCTATTCAAATTGATGTTGCAAGTCAGCCTTGAGATAGTGAGCAGCTTTATAGGTGCCTTCACAGGCTGACTCCCATAGGATAACTGAAGCAAATGCTGCCTTAAATCATAGAATCACAGAGTACCAGATTGGAAGGGACCACCTGGACCATCTGGTCCAACCTTACTTGGCAGAAGTGCAGTCTAGACAATGTGGCTCAGCACCCTGTCCAGCTGAAACTCACTTCCCTGGGGAGATTATTCCAATGACTGATTGTTCTCATTGTGAAAAATTTCCCTCTGCAGATTTGGAGATAAACAGGTGGAATAAGCCCCAGGACTGCTACAGTTCTGTTTGTGTAGTGGAGCCCTCTGATGAGTCAGTAAAAATTGTCTTTCATTTCCCTCTTTCCTAGACTAAATTTCAGGAAAGAAATTAAGTATCAAATAGTCCAGGGAGGTAGAATTCCTTCCTCTTACTTGCAGGTAGCCTCTCTGTACAATGCCAATTTTGTGTTTATCTGAGGACAAATCACCTACAGGTGGCTAAAATGGCAGTGAGAACTTGTGTGTCCTTTCCCTAGCAATGACAGGGACCATGCTGTGACCGAGGCCTGTGCTTCTGGCCCTCTTTTTCCCCCTACCCCAGTCTTTGTTGCCTTGTTTGCAGACACCGCAATGTCCTGGTGCGCAAGACTGCAGCCGAACACCTACTGACTGCGATGGAGCGAACTGGAGCCAATAAACTCCTCTCGGGCATAGTTACCAGTACTGAGGTGCTGGTGCACACGCTGGTGAATCTTGCTCTGGACTGTCATCAGGACACAAGGTGATGATCTTCATTTCACCTCCTAAAATTTGAAAACTGTTTGATGCCTGGCTATAAATTATAAAACCACAAAAGAGTGGAAGGTAAAATTTAAAAAGTTACTTCACAGTGTGGATAACGTCTGGGGAGATGACTGTACTGAGTAAGATGAGGTTGTCCAGCAAGAGAGGCCATTGACAAATTCCTGTGACTTGAATGATTCTTTATTCAGATCAGCTGAGCTCAGATTAGGCAGTCAAATAATTCTGTTTCACCTTACGTGTGCAATGTAAAGCTGAAGCATTGGCCACTGTTCGTCACTGAATGGTCCCAAACATCTATCTCTGGGAAGGTTAAGACTGTCCTAGAAAAAATCCAGCTGTTTTCAAGTGATATATTCAATCATTCTAAATCCCTTCTGCAGATTTAATTGCCTATTGTAGTCACAAATTTTTCTTCCCAATCATTGTATAATGTTGTTGGCTGTGGCTGAATGACGTCCAAATTTCCTCTTCACAGTAGCTGAAGTTTCATAGTAGCAAAACCAAAACAACTAACCAAAAACCAAACCAAACCATTAGTCTGATTATTAATTATATTCCCATTAATAGATGTGAAGAACACATGATCAATTAGCTGCCCATGTGCATACATGTCGTATAGAATAATAAATAGTAAGCATGAGGTCATCTGTCCTAGATTCTCTGTCAGTTAAGGGGAAGTAAATTATTGTGCAATGGCAGCAAGACACTGCAAATAAGCCATGACATCCAAGCAGGAGGTGGTCTTCACTTGTCCCATGGGATCTTCCGCTTCCACAGAAGCATACCCTCAGTTTCAGAGTGAAATTGTATTTTCCTGTTACGCTATGTTCTCCTCTTGTGTTCAGCTGGTAGCATTGTGCAGTTGCAGTAAGAGGAGGTAAATCTCTTTGCTGAAGAGGTAATACCTCCTCATGCAGGTATTACACATGATGAGTTTAAAATATCAGTTTATTAACGCTTTTCCTTCGTTTATTCACAAGGCCAGGGAGAAAAGACAGTAGTAGTCTGTATTAATTTCTCTTTTTCCTATGTTAGATATTATGGACGGAAGATGCTGAATTTATTGATGAGTCATCCAAAATTTGATAGTTATTTGAAAAAGTCTGCCCCCTCACGGGACTTGGAAGCTGTTATGGCAATGATTAAGCGGAAGGTAAGTGCTTGGCAGGAGAAATGTCTTCTTTATGCTAGTACTGAGATTGCTAATATGAGATTAAACATATATAATCTTTCTTTACCTCATTCTTCTTCTGCTGAATCATTTTGCTCCTGGGAATGAGCTGTTGATCCTTAGCCTGTTTATCTTCAGACAGTGAATGAACTAGTATAGTTAGAAAGAAAGTGGGTGTATTTTGAATATCAGCCACAAACAGGAAAGGAAAGTAGGAGAAAATGGTTCTACCATCAAGCATTAAAAAAACCCAATGCTACTCCCCACACCCCCCAATAAAGCAAGGAAGGGAGAATAGTGCTTCTGAAGGTAATAGAGTCTTTGCAACAGATGAAGTATTAGTGCCAAAAAAATTTCCAAATATACAAAAGATGCACAAGGCAATCATAATTAGTACGCATATTGTGTGTATTCTGGGAACACTGCCCTGCTGTTATGCTCTCTGAAGCCGGAGGAAGCTTCATGAATTCAGCATCCCATGGAAAATCATCCCTATTTTTT
The DNA here is from genome assembly GCF_037038585.1 of Patagioenas fasciata. NCBI lineage: Eukaryota > Metazoa > Chordata > Aves > Columbiformes > Columbidae > Patagioenas > Patagioenas fasciata. Next base: position 18,824,419 of record NC_092522.1, read on the forward strand.
TTCATTCCTTTTCATTTACATTCTAGACAGGCATGTGCCTTTGTCGGGGATAGGGAGAATGAGCGTAAACCAAATTAACTCCCAACACAATGGGCCACCCTCCAGAAAGTCCAAATGTTTCCCACCAGTTTGTTTCCTTAACAGTTTGCATTATTCTTGTGCACAAGACTAATGAATTCTGGATTTTGTATTGCTGCCCATTATGGTAGCACCTATAACCTACCTTATGTTATTGAAAACAAATAGTAGACATCACTGGATCTCTGGCCCATCTCCCTCTCTAAGTTAGGAAATGTTTTCCTAAGCCTTTCTTGGTAGCAGTGATCCTTCCTGGTTATAATTTGTGTTTTAAACAAATAATTTCCTCTTTTATCTTCTATAGATTCATGTTTTTTTATATATTTGTGTAGGGGACAGAAGACCATGAATGTGAACCTCCTTCTGCCAAGGAGTCTGAGGAATCTCCTTCTGACAAGGAGTCTAAGGAACCTCCTTCTGCCAAGGAGTCTAAGGAACCTCCTTCTGCCAAGGAATCTAAGGAATCTCCTTCTGCCAAGGAGTCTAAGGAACCTCCTTCTGCCAAGGAGTCTAAGGAACCTCCTTCTGCCAAGGAGTCTAAGAAAAATGGCTTGATGATGCCCCAGGACAACTTGCCTTCTAATGAAGGGTACTGAGCACTTCTGTTATATCTGACAAAGCACATGACAAGCTTTGCATGTCTCTTCCTCAAATAAATCTTTCTGGTGGAGACAAGGGGTACCAGAGATTGTTTCCTTGCCCCACAAATATTTCGTGATCAAAAATGTCTACTTCTACATTAGGCTGAACACAAGTTCTCTGGAGGGTTTTCCACAAAAATTGAGAGAGAGGAAGAGACACCCACCAGTTTTAGTTCAGAAAATCCAGTGCGGTGGCGAGGACAGTGTTGTGGAGGCTGCGAGAGGGCCATTTCTCTGCTGTTTGGTTTGGGACAAGTAATTTCAATCAGGGTATTATTATCTCAGTGGAGTCTTTTTGAGATGGGTGATTTGATGAGAAGTCCCATTCTAGAACCAAGATGCCATTCCCAAAAATAGCACTTCCTATGCATTTTGTTTGGCCTGTCTGAGTCATTGCTTTCTGACTCAAAAACAGTACTGGTAGTTCTGGTCAAGAGACATATCAATGTGGACTCTGTAGCTATTCATGTCATTGAGACCCATTATTGGTTGGTTGATGGACAGCATATTTTTTTCCCTTGTGCCTCAGTCAGCATTCAAGATAGGAGTTTGGTCCTTGCTGTCTCCCCATGCTGGTGAGAGAGCTACCTGTACCTGCCCTTCTCTGATAACAGAGTGGATTTATTTAGCTCTGTTGTGCTCAGCAGTGGCAGGAAGATCACCGCACACCTCAGTAGTGGGGTTAGGAGCTTCTCGTGCTCATGGCAGAGAGAGGCTGATCCAAGAGAATTGTTCCCATTGGGTTTGTCAAGCTGTGGATCCAGCTGCTAAGGAAGCAATAATGTGAGCGCAGTAGCGGGATGGCTGGCTTCAGTTTTTGCCTCTGTTACTGATCCTCTGGATCCCTTCAGTTATGCCCCTTGATCTGTCTGGGTAGGATTCATCTGTTCAGATGCATCTGAGCTATTTATCCAGATTCCCATACCTGTTGTAGAGGCACTTCTCCAGGACAATTAATTTCCTTATAATACAGACACCTGCCATAAGATGAGGCATTTAGACTTTGTAGTGCCTACTTTTCCACACATAGGGAAGCTGGATGAGTACCTGGGAAGACACCTGAAGATAAATGAGATGCATCCCATCCTTGGTGCCTTGGTTTTCCTCAGTAAGCACTAGTGATAATGTTAAGTCCAGATTGTCTCCTGTAATGATTGTCATGAGATCAAAGCTGCTTTTCAGATAAAGATCTAGCTGAAATCACATCATTAGGAAGTCTTCTCAAGTTGCATTCCTCACAATTAACCAAAGGGAGATATTATCACCAAAAGGTCTAACTTTGTTTTTATTTTCCATTTTAAGGTCTGTCTCTTATGTACCCATGCCACCCTCTCAGACAGCCCGTCAGAAGGCCCGCCAGACAGTCCGCCAGACAGTCCGCCAGACAGCCCGCCAGACAGCCTGCCAGACAGCCCGCCAGACAGTCCGTCAGACAGTCCGTCAGACAGTCCGTCAGACAGCCCGTCAGACAGCCCGTCGCCCATCACAGGAAGAGACTGAACAGCGCCAGGAGCTTTGCAAGCTCCTGACAGCTAAGGACTTTCAGACAAGAATGGAGGGAGTGCTGCTCCTCCTTGACCACTGCAAAAACAACCCCCAGCTCATCTCCACTAACATTTCCCAGGTAGGTAGGGCATCTCCATCGCTCCTTTCCTGTTAGGTCCCTTCCCAAGCCTGTACCAGTAAAGTTAAAACAGTGCGTCTTATGTTACCTACTAGCTGTCTGGGACAGGCTGGTCTCTTCTCACCCCAAATAATTTCATTCAACTCCAGGCATCAGGGCAAGCAATTTCAGTCCAACTGTATTTCTCTGGTAGGTGTCTCTTGGTGCTGTTCATGAGACAGAATTTCCTGTTGCTGTAGCTTTTGCTGTATCTTACTACCAGTTAGGTTAAAACAAAGGAAATACAGCCACTGAAAGGCTGGAAATTATTCCCTAGAAGAGAAATCAGTTGGGGTGGAGGAGAAGTATCAGGATGCATTGATTAAAAAAACCAAAAATTAAAGGATACTCCTGTAAACTTTCTCTTCTATTGCAGACACAACTCTGCCTATTTACTTCTATCCTCATCCCTTTCCTGATTGGGACCATTCTCACCCTTCCTGTGGGCCCTTTTTTCCCTTTGGAAAGAGGAAGACAATGGCTAGAGACAGATCTCTTCCTTTTCCTCCCAGCAGCTGTTTTTTTTCCCCTTTTCCAGCAAATGGTGCCTGATAATGTGGCTGTCTAGGGACTGAACCTGCTCTAATGAGAACTACACAACACATTAAACTTCAGAAGTCTACCTGTTAGCTAGACAAATGGTCTGGGTACTGAAGAGTTCATCAGAGCCCTGCACTCCTCCAGATGCAGGTTCTGAGACAGATAAAAACAAAACTTGGATCACATCCAGCCACAGTTTTGGCAAAATCAATACTGCCCTCAGTACTTGAGGCAACTTTATGGAAAAATGGGTATCATAAATACCTGTTTTCATACCTCTGCACCAAAGATATTGCATTATTAAAATGGGATTAATTTAATGATTTGTAGCGATGATTTATGTAAATAATAATGTAAATAATATAGAGAGAAACACCATATGAACTATCCTGTCTGCACTCAAACCTCTTAATAAAATATGAAGATCTTTCCAACCACCATTAGGTGCAACCACTACAGTGAGTAGCCCATAAGAAAACAGTGAAATTGTGCTAGTAAGTGCTGACCTAACAGAAAACATTATATTTTACATTTCTGGGTGCTTGTTTCTACATCTCTCCTTGAAACAAGAACATTTTAATCCAGATTTCCTGTCCTTTGTTTTCTTAACAGATTTTTGACTCTTTTGTCCTGAGACTTCAGGATTGCAACAAGAAAGTGAACCAGCAGGCGCTGGAGGCACTGGCTTCGATGACACCCATACTTGGAGATGCCTTATACCCAGTCCTGACCTCTCTGATAGCAGCAGTCACTGAGAACCTGAACTCAAAGCACTTGGGGATTTATGCTGCAGCTGTGAAGGTGCTGGAAGCATGCATTGATCACCTAGGTAAGGCTGACCTCTGACACTGACTCTCCCCAGCTGCGGCTCCTCCATCTCAGAGCCAAGTGAGTGCTAAGTCTGTGGATGGCTGTTGTTGTCTGTGGGAACATCCAGCTGCTGCAAGATGTGTATGAAGTCCTGCCTGCATTCTTTTTATTCCAATCGGTTGTATCATGTTGGGATGTGTAGCTGAATGGACACTGCTTATCACCTGGGTCATAGATCTGATTATTACAGAGAGGACATTCTAGGGATTATTTTAAGTTTCCACTATAAGAGCATGAGGGAAGTGACTAGCATCTGTCATGACTGTTTTTCCTGGGAAACTGCATGCATTTTGTTTTTATTGAATTGGATTTCTAATATGTGCACTCTGTTAAGTTTACAACCACTAAAACAAGATGAAAGGAATGTGCTTTTTCCTTGAAACACATAGGGGGAAGTGTGGTGGAGGCTCTTTGCTCTTGCTGGGCTTCTTTCCCACTTCTTTAGAATAAACAAGTATAAATCAAGATAAATCAAGCTGTAAATGATGGCTTATTCCAAACGTTGTTCTGCATGGGGCAAGATTGCTATAGCCAAGGTCTGCTGTAAATTCTCTTGCCACACAGACTTATGTCAGCTGTGAAAATGCAGCACTGGGTGAATATGCCTGAAAAATTCAGTGTTGAAGAGGCAGGTGTTAAAGTGAAATTAACAACTTCTCCACATCAGCTGCTTTGCAAACTCAGTGAATCTGCTGACCTGCTGCCTTTCTGTATTCCAAGTATTGGGTTGTTCCTAATCATGAAGCAGGAGAGGAGGGTGAGACCTTTACTGCTCTTGGCCCTTACTGATTTTTTTGTGGTGCGTGGGAGAAGGTGTGGGAAAAGTTGCAGAATCCTGCTAAGAGAGGATGTGGCAAATAGATCCCTTCAGGGTTTTGTATGAAGCTTTCCGTCATTCCCCTCTCACCAATTCTGAGAGGTCACTGTAAATTTTCCATGCTGGCAGATGCTAGAACAGGAGCAAGGTGCATCTGTCTCTTATCACAGTGGCTTTACTCAGAGACAGGTTCTCAAGCAAACAAGGTGGGATATATATTTTTTGTTCTGCTCATTTTTGTGGACATTTGTAAAAGTTCAAACAGGTAACTGAATCACAGATATTTCAAAATTCAAGACCCTAGGGCTTTACTGGGGGAAGGAAGGCTCTACTGGAAAAATGCATGAGCAAAACCATACCATATGCTATAAAGTGACAAAACCACCCCAGAACGCTAAAGGATTGTTCAATGCTCCTAGCAAAGAGTAAGAGAGCACAACCTCTTGCCCCATTGCTCCTATGAGTTTAATAGCTAAGAGCCCAGCTATTGCACCGAGGCTCTGTGTTGACATGCCTCATATTCTGAGCTTTAGGTGAGACTTCCTCATCTGCCACCTTTAATGATCCATGCAAAAATGCAAGCTGGTTAGAAAATTGTTTGATCACTTGATGTGAAACAAAAAAACCCCAAATGACATACAAACAAATAAAGAACATAAAACACCCCCCCCCCCATCTGTTAGACCAAAATTCTACCTAAAACCAAACTAATTTGCTTCCCAATAGTGCCTGAATAGTTTGTTTACCTTAACCCTGGCATTGGTTTGGATGTCCCCAGCTGAAGACCACACACATTCATTAGCTGTGACCTGGGACCATAATCCCACTCAAGGGAGCCACCTTGTAGGTGGAGGTGAATCAGCAAATCAAGCTCAACTGCAATGGGACCAAGACATCTTGCTGTCTCCTCTGACATCTGTCCTGCCCTGTTCTCTGTCATGAAAGAAATGCCCTTCAGATGGCCACTGCCTGACACCAGGGCATGGAGTCAGACCAGCAGCCCCAGATGGTTCCCAGAGGAACCATCACTCTGAGAGAGGGGAGGGGGAATTTCCCTGTAGTTGTCAACATAGCAAAGAGGGGAACGCAGTGAAAATGAGAGTGCGGAGAAGCAGATTCCTCTGCTCAATACAGCAACTGCGGGGCTGCCTGTCCTGTGGCCAGCAGGTTTAGCTGATACGTAGTACAGGGAATTAAAGCTGGGTTAGTAAGAACCAGACTGCCTGTTGCCTTGTTTTCTCTAGTAGCTATTAAAAGCTCCTCTGTCTTTAGGTCTCTCAAGGCAGCAAAAGTAACTGCTGGGTGAATTTGTTATTTACTTGAGCTTTAATGTTTCAAAATGTACCGAGCATTTGAAACTCTCAAAGTGAAAGTTGAATACTGCTAACATACTTATCTTCCTACAAAAACAAGAAAACAAGCAGCTCCCCCTCACCCATCCCAAACCCAAGTGTTCCCCTGAAAATCTATGTAGATACCAATGTTAATGACAAATTAACATTTTGTGCTTCCACAAGACCTCCAGATCTTTTTTCAAAGCAGCAGCTGTAAGGTAACTCCCTGGGGAGGAAGAGCAAATGTGAAACAGCATCTGACAATACTGCAAGAGGGTGGGACAAAAAGTGAAGTGTCTGTTTGAAAAGATGAATGAGAAGAGTGTAATTACCAAAGCAGAAGCTTAATTAGCGTAGCAGAACGGATTCATTACTGCACACTCACAAGGAGATTGTTAGGGACTACCTTTTTTATATCTCAGGCAAAACGGAGCACTTAATAGCACAGTACTACTTAAAACCCCTTTGGGATTTGACTCTGTAGTGGTTCACAAAGAAGCAGGTTGCTTACTCTACCTATTGGTGCCACTCCCGGTGACACTGCGAGGTATCGTAGTGCATCCCACAAACATTCTACCTCCAAGAAAAGCTTTGCTTGGCTTATCAAAGCAGTGAGACTGGAGGCTTGCAGACCAATTCAGGCAGCAGTTTATTAATTAAAACAAGACCTCAAATCCAAAACAGGCAGCACAGGAGACGTTAAAATATATATGGCAGTCAAGTATTGGGAAATCAGGTTGTTTTTCAGTCTCTCTACCGAGATCTGATTTCAGAGATAGTATAAGAGCACCTGAGAGTGGATGGTGTTGGCAATGAGCAGCAATTATCTCTTGTAAGAGTAACTTGGAGTGTTGTCCATAGATCCCAACAGGTAGTTTAAAGATTTAACACCAGCTTATCCTTAAAGTGTGAATGGATGCGTGGACTCTTGAGCCTTCTCATCCTTTTCCTTAGACAAGGGAGGAGGTCACTTCTGCAAAGCTCCAGGATGCAAAACATTTTCATTGCTTACAGGTGATTTAAATTTTGAGGGCCCTGATGTGGAAGCTTTAACACAGCTCATTGTACAGCAGTTAACTCTGGATTTACAAATGTGAAATGAGAACTTTTCTTTTTGAATTTAAAATCCTCCCAAGTAAGCTGAAGGAAAGAAGTAAAGGACTCAGAAACTGGCATAAATTTCCTTCATTTTACAAAATGCAGTTACCTCTGCCTTTTCCCCTCCTTCCCTTTTTAACTATTTTTTTTTTCTTATAACCTCGGAAGAGTGAGCAGAAATACATGTTTCTCTTTCAGATAACACATTGCTGCTGCAAATCTTTGCCCACCGAGCGCGTTACCTCAGCGGCAAAGCTCTGCTGGATGTCATTGAACATCTCACAGGTATTGCCTTCTTCAACTAATCTCCACTTCTTGAAGTCTTCAGAGGGAATATTTAGAGGGAATACCTCAGAATAGACAGTGCAGTCGCTTATCAAACACCAGAAGGTCCTGAGCTTGTTCCTCCTGCAAAATACTTGTACTTGGTGTATTTGGCAGGGGTTTGCCTGGCCTCTGCAGAGGCTTGCAGTGTGTGAGAGAAGAACAGCGCTTGGGCTCCAGCGCTGAGCTCTCACTGAGGCATCTCAGGACCCGCCTCCAGGAAAGAGAAGGCCTAAAAATACCCTGGCTGACTTCTCTCTTTGAAGTACAGTACAGTAAAGGTCATGGAGGTCTCTAAGAGGTCCCTGTTCTACAGCGAACCAACATCCTTTAGAAAAAAAATTGTGGCAACTGGTATTTCTGAGGATCGGTTTGTTTTGTCATCATAGGATTCTTGTTGTCCTGTTGGAAACTTTTGAGGCGGAGTCCTGCAGAGCCTGGGGGGTCACAGTGTAGGTGAAAACTCAACACACATATTACAGGCAAGGACTTTGTGCAAGGCAGGATTTAGGGGCAGAAGGAGGCAGTTCAGCCCAACCCACTGAGGCTCCCTGCCTGTATTGCAGATATCATATGGACTCATTTCAGGATGTACAAACAGTCTACTGTATCAGCAGTGTGCAACACACTGGAAGTACAGCTGATAATTGATTTATAATAGTAGCTTGCTCTGTCCAGCAATAGCCAATGAATGGAAAAAATTATAATCTCAATATATACTAGAGAAGAGTATTTATAGCCTTGCTTTAATTAGGACTAAATCCACTTCTAGTTATGCCAGCATCTTTTAATCCAAGGTTTAATACACTTTGCTTCTTCATTATGAATCTCAAAAGGGCATGTTTAGCCATAACAAATATAAAAGGGCCTTTAAAGATAATTTGGATAAAGTAAATCTCTGTAAACATAAAATTTACTTTTACAGTTATTTTAATCTCTTTTTCAAATACAGCATTTGAACATAAATTGGAACTACTTTAGAAAGCGCAGATGTTCTCTCTGGGATTCAGTGGGAACAGACAGCTCTTTTTGTTCTGAAGCTCCATAGTGACCACTGTGTTTAATAGCATTTAAACATAAATTAACTCCTATTTTAAAATAGGTACCCTTTTCCTGCTTACTAGAGTTGGTTTTAGGTACTGTCAGGAGCCGTTTAAATGTTGATGACTGATGCTAGATTAACAGCATAGAGGAAATGAAGGTCCTTCCACTACAAAATAATAAATAGTTACTGCATAACGTTTCTACTGAACAGAAGATAACAAAGCTCTCTTCAGACCATTTCAGATTTTGATCTCTCAGCAAAATCTGCCATGCAAGGAGCTTATTGATAGTAAATTTTTGTTTGTATTTAATAGAGCTCAGTTCAGAAAATGAGCTGAGAACAGACGTCAGAGAGAATGTGCAGAATGCGTTAAATATCAGGCGCCTGTGTAAGATTTTTCTCTGTTCCCCTATTTTAGGGAATGTTGTGAGGGCAATTGCCATTAAACTCGTGAGATGCTCAAATGCCATGGCAATGGGGTTTGGGTAATTATCTAAGACATTCTGAAGTTTGAAACAGCTGTTCATTAGAAGCCACTAAGTATGAGGGGAAAAAACCTCAGTTTGGACCCTTCTGTCACAGACCTCAGTTAGTCACTGATGTTTGTAAGAAAACTGTCAAGCAACACACATCTTTTCTGGGCTGAAGTTTTGAAGTGTGGTGTCATACTGCTGTTTGCTGTGTGCCACTAAGCAAAAGGAACAGCCACACGGGACTTCTGTCATTCTTTGTCAAAGGTCACAAAAAAAGTAATCATCCTTTTGTTAGAAATCTTTCAATTACCTCTCTGAGCTGCATTTCAAAATCTTCAGCAGCTGGTTTAGACAACTTCTTAACGGAAATAAACAGCGATTTGCCATTTTTGGCATTTGTAATGCAGAAGCAGATAGTGAAATTATTTACAAAATGTGTATTATTCACTTTGATAAGTCTATCATGGATACAAAGCCTCTGATTTGGAGAAATTAAGGTCCTCAGAGGTTGGTTATGCTGTTCAGTGGATGATCAGCCACTGTTGCCTGTTTCTGGACCATTGGGCCCTTTGTGCTTGTTGATATTAGCCAGAAAAGCCTTCCAAGAACCAAAACTTGTAGGTACTTGTAGGTACAAGGAACGTACTTGTTTACATTACGGCTGTTAATCTGTTTGTCTCTCTCACCTGGCAGTGCTTGTGGCCACTGTTTATCCCCGGAAACCTCAATTCGTCCACCGCTATGTCCTGCCTGCGCTCTGGTTCCTTTTGGGAAACAAGGCCCTGCCTGTCCGAAGCGGCAGTGTCAGGGCTGTGCTCACCAAGCTTGCAAAGAGCCTTGACGAAGTGATGGGCCCCAGCCTGAAGAAGTATGCCACCAACCAGCCTCAGTATGTGACAAGAAACCTCTGGGATCTTTTGAACCTGAATGTGAAGGCTTGATGTGCTCCAGGAAACAGAAGGAGGGGTGTGGAGTGGGACAGCTGGAGGCAAAGGTGGATGTGGTGGTGGCATTCGTTTTATTCCGTGTGTTTGAAGAAGAGGATTTACCTGATAGAGTTTATAGTTACACATTTACTTAATATATTTTGATGTTGGTTTAAAAAAAAAAAAAAAAAAAAAAAACAAAAAAAACCTTAAAAAAACTTTAAAAAAAACTTAAAAATCTTAAAAAACTTAATAAAAAAAATTTAAGAATTCTTTAAAAATAAAAAATATTTTAAAAAAGAATTTTTCTAAAGTTTTATGTCTTGACCTCATGTTCCCTAAGAAGTTTGCACAGATACCAAAAAAATAAAACCTGTGTGTAAATGCAATTTGTAACTGTAAAAAGGAAAATACTATATTTATATACATAGAAATTAAGAGATGTGCACATACATATATTTTTACTTACAAAGTAAGAGATGGGCTTTGGAAGCATTAGAACTGTAGGAAGAGATGGTTTGATTTCAGAAGCATAGAATGAGAAGCCAGGACCTGCTTGCCCAGAAGGTACGCAGTGGGGTTATGGGAGGATGTGCAGCTCACTGTATATGCCAGTGTATGCAGCGGATGCCGAACTGCCGGGCAGCCCCTTTACAAGTCTCTGGTAGCTGCTGGTGCAATGGCCTGAGATGTCTAGGTCAGGCTCACAGCCCCAGTCCAATGACAGCAGAAACCTCACCAGATGCACTGAAATTTTCTTCCCGTTTCAGGGGATGCGTCCTGTCTGTGGTCCCCTGTGCACCACATGCAATGGACTGATGTGGTGAGGTGACGGGTGCCATCTGACTGCCACCCAGCACCCTGAGGTACCCCTGGGGAGGGGCAGGAGAGCGGTTTGTGGCAGGGGGGCTGTGACACCTTGCACATGGGGTGCTGGCTGGGCAGTGAGTGGGCTGAGGGTGTCCTGGGCAAAGGTAAGCTGTGTGCAGGCATTGTGGGACAAGGTATATTTTTTTAAAACTATATAGATTTTCTAAATGTCTTTCCGTCTTTTGAGATGTGAAGAATTTGCCTTCTATGCAGACCAGTAAAGCACTTCTGAACCTGAGATTCAGGAAACAGTGAGGAGGAGATGTGCCAGTCCTTCACCATACACAGATTTGGAAGCACAAGAGGGAGGAGTGATGAGAGAAGAGTGGAAGGGCTGAAAGCAGCAGATGTTGGTGCATCTGTGTAGTCAGATATGAAAACAAAGCAGCCTTATCTGTGTTCACATAATCTTCCATATACTGGCAGGGTTTTGAAAGAAAGAAGAATAGAAGTTTTGGGGAGAAGAAAAAACAGGAAAATAACAGCATGAGACACACTGGGCCCATGGAAGTTTAAAAGCGCCTTGACAGGTTCTTGACAGATACAAGGACCTTGTAGGAAGCTGGGAGGTCAAAGAATAATCCAGGGAGATCTGACCATTCCAGGAATTTTATGGTCTTATGTTTATGTGCTGCATTGTTCGGTATGTCTGAAGCTATGCAGGACTCTAACTTGCCAGATAAAATGGTTGCACTGTGGCACCTCTTAAGGAATCTCTTTTTAGTACAGTATTAAAGTGGCAAAATTATTTAGTAGACTCTTCTAAAATGTTTTGTGCTGCTGTTTGTTTGTTTTTTTTTTTTGAACTCCCAACTTTTGGTAGCAGGGAGTACTCAGGAACTCATCTCTATGAAGTCTTGGTATGCGATCTAAGCCAGGGACCTGGCTCTGAAACACCAGTGTTTCTGGAGATCCTGCAGCGGAAGCCACAGTCCTTGCAGATCTCATATATAAGTGGAACCTCTTGTGTTCTAGTTGGTACCCATTGCCCCTTGTTTAAATTGCAGATCTGGAACTATGTCACTTCCTTAAGCACCTGCAGTTTGCTACTGCCTGAGATCTATTTCAACAGGTTGCTTTTCTGCCTTTTTTGTTTTGTTTTGTTTTAATTAAGCAACTGGCATCTCTCGAGGGCCTCCTGGTTTTGCTTCCTCTACCTCAAAAGTTATTCTTGCTGTTTTCCTCCTCTGCAGGTCTCTCCCTCCGGAGCCCAGTAAGTGCTCCCTGCACAGGCTGCTTTTGCTGGGCTGAATAACAGTCCTTTAGTTTTACTTTCTCTTTGGCTATGCTTGGGCCTTTGGGAATGTGGGGGGAACCTTCTGCACTTGGGGGGGAAAAAAGCTTTTGTGCACATGATATGAGGTCTCTAGAGCGTGTTTTCATGCATTTAGCTGTAGCACTTGCAAAGTTGGTTTGAAATGTAACCCCTGTAACTGGTTTCTTAACTCTCTGTTGGCCTTGAGTGGTGCTTTCATGCATACTGCTCCTCACAGCTGGTGAGAATAAAGCATTGCCTGCCAGTACCTATTCTGTCCAGGTGTTTTATTTTTTTAACTCTCCAGCTGAGGCAGTTTCCCTGTAAGAGGGGCAGTCCTACAACAGTGAGATCAAATCTAGCTGACAATGTCTCTGGTGACAAGCAGAGGGTTTAATGGGTGAAGGTTAATTCAGCTCAGACGAGCTCTCCTGCCACAGGTTTGCACAGGGGCACATCTCAGAAGCCATTAAGAAGCTACTAAGGTTTTTGGATGGCACAAACAAAAGGCAAATCAGTGTTGAACCTTCTTCCAGCACTGATAAGAATTTAAATATTTAACTTCTCAAACTTATTTTTATTATAATTTTATTACAGAAGTCTCACCAGAGAGGAAACTGCAAGCTGCACTTGCAGGCCCAGTTTAACTCATTTAATGTGCAGTGCAGTTGCTAAACCATAGAAGTTAGGATAGGAAAATAGATGAATGGCAACTTTGTACATGGGCTTACTCTTACCCTACATCCTTCCAGAGGCCCAGTACAGACCCTGGCTGTCACAGAAGGTTCTTCCTGCTTGATGAAGGTAGAGTTGTCATAAGGGAAGGCAGGGGAGAAAAGGTAAATATGGTGTCTACCATAAAGGAGTGAAGAAAGTTTACATTCCCCTGCAGAGTAGGGAGTGGTCTTTTGCCATCTCCCTGTGCAAGGGGGCATTAGAACTCTGAAGCTGCATGAGCAGAGAGACTGGTGCTACATACACTGAATCCAGCCTGCAAAATTCATCTTTTCCTCAAATGGGCACTTTCTTCTCACCGAGAGTCAAAGCACACACCTGATGGCATGACTTACCCGCTCTTCGGAGTGCATGTGCCATGCAAATGGGTTAGCTGGACCCTGAATCTGCCTGTGGAAGTGCAACCACAAACCCCTGCAGCAGAATGTACGTGCATGAACTTGGCAGTGCCAAGAAGACTTTGGGAAGGATATGGAAAAATGAATGGCAAACTGGGAGGACAAGGAAGGAAGGCTGGACCCAAAGCATGGTGCAGAGGCTGAAGGCTCCTGTTGTAAAGAATGTTGATTCTGCTTCATGGTGCTGCTGTGAGAGGTGGACCAAAGAATTAAAGAATGCACCTGAAGGGAGCTGCTTTTGCTGAGGTGCAGCTGGGGCATGGATCATAATAAGGTGATTCTGGTAGAGTTTGCTCTTGCCAAGGTTAAAGGTGAGCTTGGGAACCAGGTGCTGCAATCCCTCTCTCAAGCAGAGGGAGGGGATTTGCACTGAGGTGGCTATTTTAGTCCTTGGTAAATAGTGACGATGGGAATAAAAGTGGTTGCATTGCTACCAAATCTCTGACAGCTGACACTGAATCCTGATACTGTGATACTGCCTTTGATACAGACAGAGGTGAGAAAACCACTCTAGTTAAAATTAGAGTTGACCCGAACCATTAAGCCTCCACTCTGCCTTGATATCTTTAGCTGAAAAAAACAGTAACTCTGGCCAACAAACTGCCCCTGTGTTTCCTTAAAAGCCCCCCAACAGCTTTGAATGCAGTTGGCAGAGGTAAAGGAGCTGTAAAAGCCATGCTCTGTGCTAATAGCTGTGCCCTGGATAAATAAAGGCTGTGCTATTTTCATGGTGGTTTAACATGTTTCACCTCTGCTGCATTTGAGAGCAGCACGTACAACCTCGGCCCCCTTTGGAGACTGGGGTGAAGGCTGCAGGATGTGCAGGTCTGTCACTCCCTGCTGCTGGCTCCTGGAAGGGACGTCGTCGGTGCCCTGCGGCCGGCACTGCAGCTGTGCCCCGGCTCTCGGGCACGGCCTCAAATGTCACATTCCCTCTGATTCAACTGCTGCTGCTGGGGCTTCCTCTGCAGATGCACACACATCTGTACGCACACATCTATACGTAGAGACACTTCCTTTTCACAATAGTCCTCGTCTGTGCATGCTGTCAGCGTATATAATAGATCAGACTATAAAACTGCTCAGTGTTGACACATTTCTGTCAGTGCAAACATACAAGTAGTAGTACGTGTTATTTCAAGAAGGGAAGTTGGCTATTCTAATAAGATGACTTTCACATGTGCATAATTGTGCCAGTACCAGGATCTCTATTGCTTTGATTGCTGTATTATTCTGGCAGCTTTTTATTTTCAGTATCACTCAGTGAAAACAAAACATGCTCCTGTTTCCTCAGGGAACGGCCACCCACCAGCTAACTCAGCCCAGTGGTGCTGGTGGGTGGCCCTGCAGGCTGGACCTCCCTGTGATCCTGCCATTAATGCTCCATTTGACGGTAATGGTAACAGCGTGCCCCTCTTTTGGTCCTGCCCAGGGGTGACAGTAGTTCATGTTTCATGCCTGTAGGAAGCTATAGTTTTTGTTTGTTTGTTTGTTTGTTTTCAAAATTACAGATTGCACTTGTCCCAGTAAAAGCTGGCCTAAGATCTTCCTTAGTGCATTTCCAACAATGCATAAATCTGTCCCACTGTATCCTTTCCTTAGTGGCCCTCTCCTCCTCTTTGTCTTTTGCCATGGCTTCTTTGTGTCATCCGCTGCTACTTTTCATTATTTGGCATTGCAATGGCATCATTTATTTACACGTTTGGGAGACAATGTACCCAAAAGGTCCTATATAGAATAAAGTTTTCTAACTAGATATATCCTTTGCTCACAACAGACCTGAAGAATACTTGGCCCAAATCCCAAAGCTTTGCACATTTGCAATCCGAGTAATTTCTGGCTTATAGCTGCCTTCAATCACAATTTTATATGTAAGAAGAGGAAACGTATTTCATGGGGAAAACATGCCCTGCTTTTCAGACGGCAGATATATGTGCATTTACCCAGAACAGCAGTAGTGTTGTTTGTAACTTGTTTGTAGAGGATGACCTGACCATAAGGCCAACAACAGGTGAGAAGGGTTTCACAAATCTATTTATACTCCAGCCTGGGTGCCGTTCAGCCCAGAGCTATGTGACAACTCATTGCCATGGGCCAGTGCTTCCCAGCGTAATGAATTCCTGTGTAGCTGGAACAAGCGCTTCTATGTTTGGCTCTGACTCCTGATGAACTGCGTGATCATTGACATTGCTGCCTCTTAAGAAATTGTTTAACAGTTTTGTTTCATAATCATTTGAATCTGCTAAACTTACATTTTAACGTGTAGCTGCCATTATTCCTGTGCCTTAGGAAAAAACACTTCACAGCCCAGTGCAAACCATAACATTCTGTCAGCATATTCTGCATGGTTGCCAGTTTCTGATGTTACAAAAGAAAATGCATGTGTGAGGTATGAATTAGGATTTTTGGAGGAAAAAAATCTATTTTATGTGGCTGTGTGTGTTTGCTTAGCTATCATCTAATCCTGGCCTAGTAAAGCCCAGGCAGGGTAGCATGATGGAGGGAAGAACAGTCCGTGAGCTTACAGGGTTGCCATTACCAGCAAAGCGAATATGTCTTTTTTGTTTTCCTTGGAGACAAAATCATGGAAACAGACTGCCTGTTTACCCCCCTCTCTGCTCTAATATTTTCTCAGATCTTTTTAAAACACCGTAGTAAAGACAGTGAAACTTGCTGTTGGAAGGGTAGTATTTTTCCCTCTCCTTGAAGTCACTGCTCTTTCACATCAGAAACATTTCTTAGTCTTCAAACATGGTAATAAACAAACGTGGATGATGCATGGTCCTCCTGATGGTGCTTCAGAGTACTGCTAAGTGCTTGGCTTACAAAATTAAATTTAGATATAGCTCAGGTCTTGGCTCAGTATTATGCAAATTTAGGAGGAAAAAACAATTGAGATAGAAACCTCAAGATAACTGGATCCATTGGGCCCTGTGCTAGCTTTCTGCTTACCTCTTTGCTGGGCTGGCCTGCCATCCCAAAATGGGTGGTGGGAGATGCTCAGCCCCAGAGCTGTTGCCTTGAACTTCTGGAGCATGTCAGTCTCCTGGGAAGCATCATCTGAAGAACAGAGACGCTCGCACAAGTTCTAGTCTCCTTTTCACTGCAAGGAGTCTAAATCAAACCCATCGAAGGACTCCTAAAGTTACTAGTACACTGTTTATTTAAAGAAGTGCCTTTCTATTTTTGCTGGTTTGTAAACAGCCTCTGTGGCAGTTACGACAAACTTCACTGTGTGGCTGGAGCAGACAGGCTGCTGAGCCGTTGTGTTGGGAATACACTGGGCATCTAAATGCCTACTGCGCTTGTTGTGTGTTTCCAGCAGCTTTTTTTTCTTTTATTTCCCTGTGGAAAAGCTTTTCCTAGCTCTTTGGCTGTCAAGAGAAATCTGCAGGGCTGGATGGGGAAATTGTTGCCTCGCCTGGGCTGGCAGAGCTCAGAGGTGCAGTACGTGCTTTCTCCCACTCTTGGCTATTGGTAGGATAAGTAGTTCTGAAGTCCTGAGGTTTTCAACATGAAGAATGTAGCATTGTAATTTTATTTCAACTGTCCATGGTGCTTTCTAGATTATTTCTTCATTTTGCACCTTAGAGATATCCTGTTACCAGCTGTTGTTAATGTGATACGTGGATCGACATTATATTTGTCTCAGATTCAGAATTAGGTAACTGCTTACCAGGAGCCCTGTGTCTGTCTGCAGAGCGCTGAGCGCCAGCCGAGCAGCCCTCATGCTCCCCATTGCCTGGTTTATCCACATGAAAAAGCGTGCTATGGAAGCCTACTGGTATGCCATTAACGCATGTACGTATATGCATGTGTTTTCTCTGAAATATGAGGATGAAAGGATCTGCATTGGATATCAGGTTATTGATTAAAAAACATCAGTATTAAAAAACTCCAGAGAGATGCATTACCTTGTGCCCTCAATGTCTATGGTAACTCTATTTACAAGACAAGACACAACACTTCGAAGTGGAGGAAAACATTAAAAATATTAACAAAAAAAAAAAAAATTGTATTATACCGACAGGTTTAATTTAGAGTTTGAATATAAGACTCTTACACTGATATTGGGTTCAAGAGGCAGGAAGGCTGCAAGGTGCAAATTGCCCCATTAGGCTGACTTCTTAGAGTCACACTCAAAAGCCAAGCAGCCAGTGAATTTGTTGGTTTAGGTTTTACCTGTAGCGCCATGTCAGCCTTGCTATATATCTTTCTGTGTCTACTGGAATGCCTGGAAAGTTTTGTTCCCAGCTTTACAGTCACTGCCCTGGGGAGTCTCTTCAGTTTGGAGAAAAGGAGGCTAAGGGGGGACCTTATTAATGTCTATAAGTATATAAAAGGTGAGTGCCGTGAGGATGGAGCCAGGCTCTTCTCAGTGGCAAACAATGATAGGACAAGGGGTAATGGGATCGAGCTGGAACACAAGAGGTTCCACTTCAATTTGAGGAGAAACTTCTTCTCAGTGAGGGTGCCAGAGCACTGGAACAGGCTGCCCAGGGAGGTTGTGGAGTCTCCTTCTCTGGAGACATTCAAAACCCACCTGGACATGTTCCTGTGTAACCTCATCTGGGTGTTCCTGCTCCGGCAGGGGGATTGGACTGGATGATCTTCTGAGGTCCCTTCCAATCCCAAACATACTGTGATACTGTGAAGGACATTGCTGTGTTGGCAGCCCTAGGCCTCAGCTTTCATTCATTCATATGCTGAAGACCCAGTGGTTTAGTAATAGTAATAATAAATGAAGAGCAGCCTTTAACACTGAAAGCTTTCAGTTTCTTCTTAATTGCTATATAATCAATTCATCTATGCCTCAAGGAAAACTTTATTAAAGCAAGAGGGATTCATACAGAGTAAGACAGGCTTATAACCCCTTTCTCCTTTAAAAGAACCTTGATAAAGGGTGTACTCTATACAGTCTAACTCCAGAAATCCTCACAGGATTACTTAATGCAGTCACAGAGTGGAATATTACTAAAGAAAGGATGAGGACAGGTAAGCGGCCAGATTTTGAAATTCAGTATGTCAGTAAAGTGGAGAGCAATTAGGGATGGTGAAGGCTGCAGATAATTTTGTGCTTGCAGTGGTGGAACAGGGTATATGCAGGGCAGGCAGATGTGAGATGAACCAAAATGAGATCAGAGGGATAACGTGGTCCTGGGTCTTGACCACCTTGTCCAGCTGAGTGCCTACTGTCTGTATCTGCACATCTTTTTTTTGACATTTACATTTTCATTATTCATCCAAAATGGGCAAGAAATGGAAAGTTGGGATCTTTGCTCCAAACTTTCAGTTGATCCAATATACAGTAGTGAGTTTATATTTGTCTGAGGACAACATGGAAATGAGTCCCTAATCAATACTGCAAGCATTATGAAACCTGCAGTATCTTGCCCAGGAAGATCAAAATCTGAGTTTGAAGTTCATAACTGCAACAAGCATCTATACACACTGCAGTCATGATGGCACCGAGTGTATCTACTGTGGATGGATTAATGATCTGCTAATCTAGAAGGATTTCTCTTCAGGAGATGTTGGCAGCTCCTTACTGATGAGACATGACAGTAAGAACAGGTTACTCTATCTCTGTGCTGAGATTTCTTTCCCTCCTACATAGAGCAAAGGGAACAACTTCTCAGAATATTCCTCTTAATGACGAAACTTCATAAATGATTATGAAATGCTTTGGGTGTTCAGAGGTGTGGCAGCGCAAACACTGTGACACGCTGGTTTTATTGATAACCTGCGTAGTGCTGTCAACCAGATTGCTAATATCTGGAGTAGTTCTTGTCAAAGAAGTAACTGGAGTATAAGTAGTGCTTTCATGTTCTTGTGGTCTTCAGATACTGAGGGTATGGAATGACAAGTCCCTGCAAGGTCTGAGATGTGAGCAGCGTCACTGGAAGCAAGGGCACCTGCCAGCTTTTTAAAGGTCTGCAGATAAAGTGCCACACAGAGCTGTTGGCCACTGTTCTTGCAGCAGTGAAGCCCTGGCTGGAAAACTGATACTGCTTCACTCTGTGCTCAGCCCCTCTGCAATGAGACTCCACTGCAGCAGGTGCACTCTGGTTTTAATCCTTAGGGGAAAACCACTACCTGCTGCTCAAACTAGCCGTGGTTGCATGCAGGAACTCTACTAAACAGAGTACAAAATTGCCAGGTAGCTCAAGCTTAAATCAGGGCACGGGAAGGGTGGAAGCACAGCTGATCTCTGCTCTGCTCTGTCAGTGTACAGGCTTGATCTTGTAGCCTAAAGAAGGCACGTTTGTGTAGTGGAAATGCAACCTTAATTGATGTACAAGTAAAACATAAAACAGGCTTGCACTGTGGTGAGGAGGAAGCAAATAGACTTTTTATAGCACAGGGCACTAGTTAGCGTACTAAGGAAGAAATCAGTAGTATAACATTGGGGTAAGATTTAAGCTGTTTGCATACAGAATGTAAGAGAGCTCAATTCATACCTTGCATATAAAAACTCTGATTTATTTACATCAGTAAAAAATAAATCTTAAATTTGAGTATGGTCTTATAAAACAATTGTATTCCAGAAAAATTACATTAATGAAAAATGAAAGTGTTGTCCAAAAAAACTGTATAAACATTTTTTTTTAAAGTGACCACCCAAACTATAATTTCCTCCATACTATAGTTACTCTTAATCTCATGCTTGCGATACAAATTGAAGGTAAACACTTTATTTGCAATAGTCCTGTACATTAACTGTACTGAAGAGAATCTGTTAGCTGTATGTAGTCACAAATTCATATTATAAAGTTGTAGATCGCTCCTGGAGAAGCTCTGTTTCTTGAATATAATTCTCTGTTTTCTGCAGCGTCCTTAGAGCAGCATCCGAACCCTTCAGCAGCTGCAGTGTTCAAGTGGGGTTGTGTTTGCAATGAGCCTCCTGACGACCATGGGCTTAGTCAAAGCTGGGAGAGATGCTGTGGTAGGATGACAGTTTGTGTGCCAGGTTTTCAGGGGAGCCTGGTTTTTGGGGGAAGATGCTTTGGCTGACTCCACGTCTAGCTGGCACATGTGTGAGGAGGTTTCCAGCCTGATTGCTGAATTGAAGTGTTGCTCCATGTGCCGCTGTAGCTCTTGTACCACAGATTTTGGTGCCTGGGGTATATAAATGAATACTTTCTCTCATCACCCATCATGGGTGCCGGGACATTTCAGCATGAAACCATAAAGAGATAAAATGATTGTAGCAGCTGAGCAGAAGTTGTCCTCCCACTCTGTCACATTTTCATCTTCAAAGCCACATTTAGGCATGCAAAGCGCTGACTTTCTGCTGTCATGTTCCTGATTTGGTTCCATTCTGGGTAGTTCCTGCCAGCAGAACAGACAAACTCAAAGTGCACGCGAATGTATTTGTATCTCTGTGTATCTGGGAGGGAGCTACACTTCTGATGAGGGGGAAGGCCAGCCTGCAGTTTGCCCTGCTGTTGATCTTTGCAGTACCCGCAGTGATTTCCCAGTTCAACAGGGGACGGTGCATCTGCCTGTGTGACTGCAAGGTGGATGTGTTGACATCTCCTGGCTGTACACTCTGGGTAAGGCTGCTGTACCACCTCAAGCTCACAAAGCCCTGACGATCCACAGCATCTGCTTACCGGGAGTTGCTTCTTTCTGTTCAATACCTCACCTTAAATATGACAATTAAGGTGTCAGAAGATGGCACTGAAATAATTGAAGAAGGATCGTTGTGATTAAGGCACCAGACTAAAACCTCAGGAGCTCAGTATCCAAAGGGGTCCCTTGTACAGCACAACACGAGTCTCAGTTCTCCCACCATGAAGGTGGCAGGAAAGGTTAAAAATCCTGTGTGAAGGCGGAGTGCCCAGATGCCACTATCATGAAAACCATAAGAAAAATTTAAACTATTCCTATCAAAACAGGACCACAAATGGCTTTTTTTTTTTTCCTGGATCTCATTCTGTGCTGAAGTTGCATATAAAATCACATCAAATTAAAGTAATTAAAATTACATTAATTCAAATTTGCATCTTAATTGTGATGATAAATGAGGTGAGCAAGATCCAGTAAATTCTGAAACTGTATTCCACTGTAAAAGCCTGGGATTAATCGACTGTAAAGAACTTGTGTTTTTATTAACAAACATCTGTCTAGACTCTTCAGTGAAATGACAATAAATCCCCTCAAACGGCATAAATCAGAAAGAATATAAATCTGTTTCAGGGAGAGCAGGGTTCTCTATGCTAGCATTCTCTTCTCTTTAAAAAAAAGAAAAAAAATACATGTCCTTAGGTGCCTCAGGATTCATAATGTTTGATTGGGCTATTACAAAACTACTCTAATCAGGATTAAGCCTTGTACCCTGGAAACTAGAGGTGATGAGATTATATGATGATCAAGGGTGATTTAGAAGATCAAAGCCTTTTTTGAGGGAATAAGGTCCCTAATTTTACTCCTTTAAAAGAGGTTATTTTGTTTTAACTTGTATTGGTCTTATTCTTTTTCTGCATGTTGACAAATACCCAGTGTAAAGATGTGGTTTTGCTGAAGCCATTGATGTTTTTGCAAGAAAAATCAATTGGTTCAGGATTTTACCTCCCCCCTGGAAATGTCACAACAGACACTTTTTACATAACTGAAACTTTGGTGCCTCCTGAATAAATAAATTGTCAAATATTGATAATTTCTGAAAGTTTTTGAACTCCTTTAGCCAAACAGCGAAACAAAGGACTTCTCTCTGGGTCCTGTCTTTATCAAATCAAATTGCCTCAGACTTGACCAACTGCGAAGTATTTCTTTTGCTCAGTGTAAATCTTCGAGTTGCGCCACGAAATGCAATCCAAAGAAGAAGCAGCTGCCTACCCCTCTACTGATATTTCACTAGATTGTTGGGACCAGTCTGGGTTTTTCCATGTGATGCCGTCATATTGTTTCCTAAAAAAAACAATGGAGACAGGCTTTGGAGGTTTGGTTAAGGCCCCCTGGGGCCTCTGGCTTTGATTCTTTGCAGGTGCTTCTGCTGTCAGTCCCTCTGCAGCCCCTGGCCCACGATGTAGAGCTCGGGGTGGGACGCGGATCTGTTGGACTCTTTGATTTCGGGTACGCAAGGGCTGTTCCAAGAGTCGCCTGCTTTCCTAGGGCTCTCCTCCAAGCTGCAGAAGGAAAGATGCTTAAGTTAAGAGGCTAATGAATTGTGACTTTTTAAAACAGCACTGATTAGACCACATTAACCCTCAAAGCACAGATGCTGCACAATACTATGTAATTCCCTGTCTCCTGTGTATATGCACTGTACTGTTCACTCCCAAAAGTCTACTGGGAAGCAAACGTTTCATATGTTGAACCGGGGATCAGTATGAATCTGGGTTTACTTGCAGGTGGACACAGACTTGCACAAAAAGTCTTGTTCCAGACCCTGCTGGAGGAAAGGTCTTACCTCTGTTACACATCTGTTGAGTGAGGTTACAGTGATTTCTGAGTATGCCAACATGACTGTGGGATGCTGCAGTCAGGAGAACTGAGACACGGAAAGTGTAAATGATGTTCCTGAAGTCACACTGGCAATCTTTAGGGTCACAGGGACTTTATGAATCAAGATCTATTATAGCAGTGGAGCTAGTCATGTATGTCTCACGCCTTGGGCCTTCATGCTGAAATGTGCCCTGTGTTGCTGTAACTAATTAAAGTGGTTTAAGCTCAACATGAGTTATCTGGGAATCATTATTGTGTTTTAAGTATATAAACTGTTAAACTGTATTAGCTTTCAACTACAGACAAGCTGTCGTGTTCCTATTCTGACTGCTAGGAGTTTAATTATTTGAACTGAGGAAGAGATTTCTGATATGTGACCAGTCATGAAAATAATCCAGACCCAAATATCAC
Source organism: Patagioenas fasciata (assembly GCF_037038585.1). Classification (NCBI taxonomy): domain Eukaryota; kingdom Metazoa; phylum Chordata; class Aves; order Columbiformes; family Columbidae; genus Patagioenas; species Patagioenas fasciata. The sequence goes on from NC_092522.1 coordinate 18,847,347, forward strand.
CCAGTTGCAGAAGGTCTCACTTGGGCTACTTGCTTTCGGTCTGATTCAGTCAACACAATCCATCCTCAAGCCCTCCTCGAACAATATCTTAAAGGCATGTAATCTTTTATCTTTGTTCTACCTCTTGGGAGATTAGGAATCTTAATAAAATATTATTTTGTTTAACTGCACACACAGAAATCCTATTACAGATCAGCAAGATTTCTGTGAGCAGAGCGATTGTACATGTTATGCCTTGATAAGATGCCAATAGCTGCTGATCGCTGTCAAACGACCAAGCTTAGAAACCAGCAAAGTCAGCTCATTCTGTCCATGTACTGGCTGTCCATGTGGGAACCAGTTGTACTGACTTGAGCACTGAAACCTGAAACTCTCATCAAGTACCCTAAGACTGGACACAAAAGCTCTAGCTCCCGCCTTAGGGCTAATGATGTCTTAAGTCCTGATACTCCTTAGAGAACAGGATGGGCAGGAGACAATCTTGGGAAAGAAATGCTTTTTGCCTTCTAGGGGATCAGCGAGTGTACAGGAGACATGCAAGTCTGCGTATAGCACTGACATTTAATGCCTGGCAACACCAGTTAGCAAGTGAGATGGAAGTCACCCCCCTTTTTTGGTGTTTCTTCTAAAATGGAGTGGGTGGGAGAGGATGCTCAGCTGCCTAATGAGAAACATGTTGCTTGTACAAGCTCCTCTCTTAAACAATCTGTTTCTCAGCAAATTGATGTTTTAATTGGGCATGGAAAAATTGGAGGACTCTATCCTTGAGTTTGGGAGCATAGTAGAAACTGGCTAACTCACTGATTTTCAAAATGTTTTACCTGTAAAAGAGTGATGCTATTGCAGGTTTGCCTCTGCCTCTCCTCCCTCCTGTGACTAGTGCTTGGAGCTGCTAATAACACACAAAACCCCCACACAGACAAAAAAATAGGCATTGTTATATTTGTAGAGGAGAGGTAGAGCAAGGGAAGGAATGAAGGAAAGGAGACTGACAGCTGGTTGGGAATAGCTTGTGAACTTGAGACCAGATGCAAACATGGCCAGAACGAGGAGGTTTAGGAGCACAACATCTGGTTTGGGGACACGTTTCGAAATTTCCCTCCGTCAGCTGAATGAATGGCAAGGCAGAGGAAGCCTTGTATGCTTAATGAACTTGAAGGAGAAAGACGGACCAGGGTATGGTGGTTTGTCTCTTATGGCATCTGCTGCAAGAGCAGGGGTCGGCATCTGTGCATGGGGATGTGGCGCTCACAGCTGTGGCAACCGTGCTGGTCCCCAGTGACTGGAGATGAGCAGCAGTGATGGGAGGAGCTCTTGGAGCTTCTGCCTTATGCTGGTTCCTAAAACAGTTCTCTGCCCATCAGTGTATTTGCTGTGATATTCAAATAAGGCCATTTGATGTAAGGTCTGTAAAAGCTTCCTCCAGGCAGCTTATTTTAAATGTAAGAAAACACACGGTAGTGTATTGCATTTTAAATCACTGTATGTGGCAATTAATGGGCCAATTTTCCCTTTTGCTTATATTGATATAAATTTGGACTAACTCAGCAGGACTACTTTTGATGTCCATTTGTATAAATGGTAAGTTGAATTTGGCTCAGGATATATGTCGTTCTTCCAAAATGCTGTATATCATAACACTAGCATATATAATTTTTTTCATGAAAGGGAAGATTTTATTTACAGTGGTTTGTTTTGGTTTTTTTTTATATTACTCTCTATGCTCTGACAGACTACAATAGAAAGATAATACACCCCATTTAAGTATAAATTAGCTAACAATTTATAAAAGACTGTTTTTCACATTGATCCATAAAACTGCCAGGGCTTTTGTCTTGCAAGGTTTGATATAAAGCCTCTTCTGAAAACATTTATATCTGCTAGCAGGCACTGGAGTAGGCAAAGCTGACTTCACATAGTACACAACAACAACAGAAAACACAGCAACAACATATAGGACTTTTAGGAAACTTTCAAATGTCAGAATATATTGCAATATTAGAACTGGGAATGCAAACCGGTCTGCATTTCTCCGTGTTCTTCACATGTTTTGTTCAGCACTTTTCTCTACTGTCCCTGTGGGAAACTTGATCCTTTTTCTGTCTCTAGGGAGGGAATTCCTGGACACCTTGCTTCAGTGCCTATGACTGTCCCTTTACTCATTCAGTATCCAGGACTGTCCCAGTATTTACAATGTGCGGAGTGCTTGTGCACTTACAAGTGCAGTTTTGTCTCCTGCTAGTGTTGGTCTTGCAATCTCTGCTCATGGGGATGATTCACATGATTTCAGCTGTTCTCTGGCAAGAGTAACAATATTCCTCACATGAGGAAAGGCTGCCTGAGAAGGGTCTTAATCCTCTTGCGTAGCTTAGAGCTTAATGGACTTAAACATCCTAAGATGCTAAGAAACTAGAATAACAACCCTTTTTACTTCCGGGCTGTTACACTGATCTTTGAGTATTCCCAAATACCATTTCTGTTTCCTAGCTGGTTCTGAGTTGTTGTTTTGTTTTTGTTTTTGTTTTGTTTTGTTTTGTGTGGGTTTTTTTGTTTGTTTGTTTTTGTTTGTGTTTTTTTTTTTTTTTAAGTGGTAGAGAGAATTTAAAGGTAAGCCCAGATTTTTTTAAAAATGGCCACCAATGCTTGCAAACATGGAACTGGTGTGTTGATGCTTCAATTTCTTTAAACTGACTTTTTCAGAGCAATTAATCTTCAGTAGCCATGGGAGGTTTCTCCACTTTGAAAACTGGGCTTGGGCTGTGGACTCATTAGACTTGAAATTGGCACCTAGTTCTGAAAGCCTACATGAGAAGCTCAGAAGCTCACATTATCTGTCATTCTTGCCAGCTGATTTGAAACATTTTAATAGAGATATCAGGTGAACAGTTTACTGGCTTAGAAGCTGAAGTTAGGAATGATACCCTTCCTCTTGGTCCAAGCCTACCTCCTAATGGTTATTTAAAGATGTGTGTAACCTGATGGTTACTTCAGAGCTTTTAAGAATTGAATGTGGCTATCTTTAGCCCCCATGCAAATAAGAGAAGTTCTGTGCCATGAAACCAACACTGAATTTTCCCTGGGGTACCTGTCACAGCAGATATGTAAGTGTAAGGCTTGAGCAACCCATGGAAGCTTAACTCCTCCCTGTATTCATACTGGCAGACTGAAATCTGGGGTGAGAAAATAGAACAGAATATTTCAGTTGGAAGTGATCTACAACAATCACCTAGTGCAACTGCCATGGTATCTTTGCCCAGCTGTCTGTTCTGCACATGAAGAGAGCACTTTTCTGGGAAATCTCTCAACGACATTAAATTCTCATCAGGAGCTCAGAAAGCCAATGCAGTGCTACCCTTCCGCTTCCTTGGCCTAGAGTGGGAAGTTTCTTACCTTGCGTGGTTAAGCGCGGGTTCACTGCCAGATGTCACGGCAGCTGGAAGACGAAACAGGACCCCTGGTCGGCGGTCAGAGAAACTTCTCCTCACAAACGGCTGAGGATTGGCAGCGCTCAGGGATAGCTTTCTGGTCCGGTCTCCAGGCTGCCGGAAAAGCAGGCTGGTCTTTTGGGAAAGTGATGAAGCTTCAGGCTGACTGGTCGCTTCCACAGAGGGTTTGGTGGGTTCCTGTGGAGGTCTGGCTTCAAATAAGGAAGAGGTGGCTGGGCAAAATATCGAATGAACATTGCTGCCTCTCTTGGAGGAGGAGAGCTGGTGCTCATCTCCAGCATCCAGCCCAGGTCTTGGCCCCTTGTAGGAGCGGGATGGGGAGGTTGGTGGGGAAGGAGCGGTGGAGAACGGTGGGGGACTTGCATCTCGGCGGTAGGCTGGGGAGCCCAGCATCCGGTATGGTGTTGGCGAGCTTTGCTTGTGTCCCGTGGGAGGGCTGAGCGGTTTTCGCTGGGGTGGTGGAGAAGGCAGCTTCTTCTGTGAGGGTGGGCTGGGCACCCTGGGACTTGCGGGGGGACTCGGTTTCCTTTGCGTGGTGGGTGAGCTTGGTTGCGGGTTGCTACAAGCCTGCAGAGAGTGTCTGTGGTGTGTTGGGGGGCTAAAAAGCCGTTTCTCCATTGGTGGAGAAGGAGGAGGAGGAGTTCTCGTTGGGGAGACCCTCCTGGCAAATGCTGAGCCTTTTTCATTTCTCCTGAGCAAATCAGGAGAACCTTGCTTCTGGTACTGCACCAAAGTCGCAGGTGAATTGGGCTCTTTGCTCTCTGAGCTGTTGATGTGTGGTTTTGAAACCCCACTGGGATTTTGAAGAGGAATGATTTTATGGGTTTGCTTGTACAAATCTGCAGCCTCTTTCCTCTGGGTTTCCAGTATCTCCTCCTGGCTAGGTATGTGCACACTGGTAGGGTTCAGCTCCAGAGAGTACCTCTGCAGTTTCTCGTCCCCTGCTCCTGTATTCCTTAGACCTTTATTAGTGATCGCACTGGGGCCACTGATGTTTTTACTTGGCAGTAAGTCAATGGACTGGACAGAGGCTTTCATTTTTGGGGAAACTTGTGCTCTCTTAGCAGCATGAAATTCTGTTTTGGCAGGCTTTTTGGCATCTTCTGAAGAGTTTCCTTCTATTTTTGCAGTTTCTTCAGGCTCAGATAAATCGAAACACGTGTCCATTAACATTTCAGGTGGTGGTGGTGGCAGGTTCTCAAGGTCTTCGTCAGCTTCTTCCTTTGTGTCCTTCTTGCTTAATTCTGCAGTTAGTGCAGGAGGAAAGGCATTTGGAAAGCTAGAAGAAACTCCATTGGCGTCTGAAGGGTCCGTGTCTTCTACTGGTGAAATACGATGCTTAGGATTTAAAGGTGCCAGGCCTCTCTGGAAAGGAATGGTGGGTGGAATAACTGGAAGTCCAAATTTTCTGAGGCAGGCCTTCAATTTGCTAGAGGACCTGGCTGTAACTTGTTCATCCTGTAAATAGGGTGCTGCTCTTGATTTCCAAGGCTCTGGGTTGCTATGTGTATCCTTCTTCTCATAAAACATTTCAAGCCTTTTGCTGAGCTCTTTCTGAGTTCTCTGCAGCTCTAGGAGGGTCAGGTCCTCTGCCTGGCTTCTGAGGGACTCCTCTGACCTGGACCGTCGTTGTTTCCTGAAGGTTTTCTGTCTGCCCATTGCTGTACTGGGCCTTGTTGTTAAAACCGCTCTTCCACTCTCATCCTCTGTCCATTCTTTATGTCTGGATTTAGCTGGGACAAACTTGATTTTTTCACTGATGGCATATTTCATCTTCAGAATAATTTCCTCTCTCTCTGCATTCTCTGTCCTCTTGATGGACTGTCTTTGCGTGTTATCAGTGACTGCAGGTGAAGACAGGGGCCTCCTCGGCAGGGCATCCTTCCCCATATCTGATAAACTTGTGTTGTCATCATCCTCGCCCAGGGTGCTTCCCTCATCATCTTCATCATCATCATAAGGAAAATCTGTTGATTCACATATTTTGAAATGTTCATCTTCCTGAATAGAGTCAGACTGGAAGGAGTTATAGGAATGACTTTTTCTCAAGTTTGCATATTGGGGCGTGGTAGAAATGCCTTCTGGTACTCTACCCTGACAAGAAGTTGCTTCTTTACTCCGCACAGATGAGTAAAATATATCTTTAAAATGCCTTTCAAGTGCACAGTCATGGGATGTGGCTGTGCCTGGCAACATTGTCCCATCACGCACTGTTCTGGCATACTTTTGGGATGGATGTCCCTGTGCATAGGAATCACAGCTTGCTTGTCCTCCATGCTGGCTGAGAGCACTGAAGTCTTTGAGGGATTCGTTGTCCACGCAAATGCCACTGTCCTCAGAGCAGAGAGTCCTGTCATCACCCTGGGACTGAGAGGATCTCACTGCTGAGGCTTCAAGCAGCCTCACCATCCTCAGCAGGCGCTCATCAAAGCTTTGCTTTGCTTTCAGTTTTCCTTCCAGGTTGCTTGCAGCAGACTGCAGGTAGCTGCATGTTTCCTGCAGGGCGTCAGACGTGAGAGAGGCCAGTGTCCCACTCACTAACTGCATTTTATTGACTGTGTACTGCAGTAGTTGTTGCAGAAGATCAGGGTGCTCCTTCAAATCACCTTTTTCTGCTGGCCATGCCAGATTCCCACCTATGTCTTTGAGGAGACTTTCACCATCACTGGCAATTTCTTCCAAGAGCTGGTTGATTTCATCAAAACGAAGCACAAGAAAGCTTACCAGCTGCTGTAGGAAGAGTTGAGTTTGGGTAGCCTGGTTGGCCATATGAAGTATAGTTTCATATTTCGAGAGGTTGGGATTTAAGTAGGTGTATGCACTCTGATGAGCCTTAACAAGCAGTTCTGGGAAATCTACTTTTTTCTCTGTCTCGCACGGTGACGAAATGGACTTTTCTTTACTTTTGCTAGATCGACCTTGTTTTGCCAGCTTGTGATTTTTTGCTTCTTTCCTTTCTTGGGAATTTGCTTTGCATTGCTTTCATCCTTGTCATCCCAAATGAAAGGTGACGCTTCTGATTCACAGGAGCTTTGCTTTCTGATCTGTATGGCCTCAGTGATACTTTTTTGAGACTCAATCAGTTTGGACATAACAACTTCAGCATCTGTGGCTGTCCTCTCAATTTCCTTGTCTTCCCTGGAAACTTGAGGATCTGAATGGGCCTTGGAAGATAACTGCAAATCATCTTTGTTGTCCTGGTCCGATAATTCATCCTCCTTTTCTCTCAGGTATTCTTTCCCCTGGATCCCATACTGGTGGAATTCATCAATATTGTAGCAAGATGAACCTTTAACAAGCAGTGGGATTCCTTTATCTCCCGGATCAATACGCAAAACACTTTTGGGTTTATTGAAAGCCTTAAGACCACTTCTTGCAATTGTATTCGCAATCTCATTGTGAGAGGGTGTGCAGCCCATCCTTTCTCTGTCTTTGGCTTTATCTTTGATTAAAAATCCAAATGAAATAGGAAAAATACAACAAAAATTCAAACTTACTGTTTCATCCTGAACTGCAGACTGGCATTCTTCTCACAGCTTTTCCATCACAATTCCAGTTTTGTTGTTGGTTTTCATTGCTGTTTGCCTCAAAATCTCAGGTGCTCACTGCCCAGGATCTTCTCTTGAGTTGTGCACTGCCTCATTTTATGTTCCCACTCAGGTTTTCTTCTTCAATTCAAAAAAAGAAGTGTGAAAGCTCTGCTGGATTTAGAGCTAATGGATTAAGAGGACTTGTGTGCCTCACTTCTGTCTTGACAGATGTCCACTACAAATAAGAGTTTAAGCTCATTAGGGTAAGCAGGCACCAGCCAGTCAGCACCCGTGTTGTATTTATTAAGGCAGGTTTTTTTCTGCACTATATTGGGAGGCAAAGGGACTTGGTAACTGTCCCTCCTTTATTTCCCTTGTTGCAAAAGCATAACACACGCTGAATGCAGAGATTCAAAGGAAGATACTGTAGTTTAGAGGCCTTTTTGAAGGGAAACTATTTGAACAGGTGCATAAATGATACTCCTGAACTAAGAGAAAGGTGACCTTGACCAAGTATACTTCTATGGGAGAGTACAAGACACGAAATCAAAGGGGTTAGAGACACCTGTTAGACTTCTGCCTTGAGGGCCTTCAATTTTTTCCCCTGCTTGCCAGTGACAAGCTGTTTACTCTTCCTTCTAAGACTTCCAAACAAGATTTTGATTTTTTTTCTTCCCCTCAGTTGATAATTCTTGGAAAGTGGTTTTTTTCCTCTTCTAGATAGTTTCACAACCTGAAAAGGTGAACTGCACGATAACAGTATTTATAGAATAAGTTTTGCATATGTTGTCGAGATGGTATTTGCCTCTAATGGATCTAAACTGTAAAATTTTAGATGAAAGAAAAATTAAATGCAAATTCATATTTTCCTTCCTCTGAGTGTCTTGGGATAAAATCTGAATGTTTTCTTTGCAGTCACAAAAGTGATTTGCTTACTTTTATTTCTTTTCATCACTTAGGGCTTAGTTCTCTGAACTGCAAAACTTTATGGGTTAAAACTATAAGAAAAAAGCTAAAAAATTAAAAACACAGACCCATTTCTGAAAAAAAAACACCAACCAACCAACCAAACCACAAAACTGTTGTTTGGTTCACTTCTGAGATCAGAACAGAATAATCCTTTCTGAAAGAGAAATTTAAGAAGCCAAAGTAGGAATTGAATGAAGCAGAAGATATTTATCTTTTCCAAGTATTGATTTATGAAGGGTGGTATGTGGATGAGGGTGAAAATAGCAATCCCCCCCACGCCAGTTTCCCTTTTCATTACTCAGACTGGCCTAAGTGGATTAGTCTTCTAATTTCCAGATACAGCTTTTCTGCCAAAGGTGGCCATTTCTCAGTGTCACAAGGTCACAGACAGCAGTGGCCAAATCTAATGCTGGGTAGACACCTGCAGCTTCTCTCTAGATTTCTAACTGCATGGTTGAGGGTAACATGTCTGAATCCTAAAAATCTTTGCATGCTACCAAGGCTATAAAACATTCTTAGACTTTAACGAACAGCTTACATGATTCATTCCTTGGTGCTGGACTGCAATAGCTGCATATCTGCATGGAAAGTTGTTATTCTCTGTAGCCTTGTTGTTGAAATCTCTTTTTATGTTCAATGGGGGCAATAAGATTATTGTGTTTGCTGAGGGTTTTGATTGTGGGGTGACTATAAAACCGTGGTAGATGTGTTGCTAACCCCCTCTCCCTTCCTCTTCCCCCTTTAGCCCCCCCTCTCCCCCCTTCCCACTAGGGACAGACAATCAGGAGGGAAAGAAGGACAGAGAGAAGAGAGTTGGAAAAATTAAAAATGTTTTACTAATGCTACTGATGAGAATAGAGAAAATAATACAAAATACACAAAACCAATCTTGAAAGTCCCAGCAACTGCAGAGCCAGCACCCAAAGTCCTGGATTGGACTCTGCAGCCAACCGGAGCTGGATTCAGTCTGTCACTGGGCCTCAGTTCGCAGGGAAGGCCCACAAGGTCCTCTCCTAATGTCAGCCATAAGGAAAAAGGGACGAGATCCTCTTGATCTCCCACTTTTATATGAAGTATTCACGTGAATGGGATGTTATACTCAGTTGGTCAGTTTCTTGGTCACCTGTTTCTCGTTGCCCCTCTCACGAGATGTCCATCCATGCTTATCAATAACTTTGCATTCCATTGCTATGTTTACCAAAACATGTATCTGGTTCTCCAGGAAAATGCAGCTAATATGAAGGCTTTAGCTGACAGGCAAATTCACTAAAAGAGAAACTTGGTTTTAACAAAACCAGGACAGTGTTTTACCAGGGACAGGGCATGTCAGTGATTCCCAGCAAAATTTTTAAAACGACGTGCTTTCTCTAAAATAATTTTCTGGAACACAGAAATTGTACTTAATATACATGATGGCATAGTAATTTCCTTCAAAGCTTTTCTGGAAGGTATCAGGTAATTACTTCTTGGCTCTGCTTCTTGCAAGTCATGTAGCTCACTCTCTGGCTGCTTCTGGGTCTCACTGTGATGTGGTTTCTACACAATGGTCCCAGCTCTTTTTCCATTCCCTTTTAAGCACATATCTAGTATGTTCAAAGTGGAGAAATGGAGCAGATTTAGGCAGCTGCTTCACAGTCAGGATGCTGTAGCCCTCCTTCGTAAGTCAAGGAAAACACAGTAAACCAAGCAGTGAGCCTTAGTGCACCTATTTTGGTTACAGTGGAAGTTAAGAGACATCTTTGGCTATAAAATATCATCAGACATTCCTTTGAAAAGCAGCTCCAAGAGTTCCTTTGTTAGCACTGGGAATTTTGACAATTAACTCCATGTGAGTTATTTGTTGTATTTGGGAAGTCATTTTTCTTTACTTTTTTCCTTTGATTATCCATTCATGTCACTTTTTTTTTTTTTGTTATTGTCAGGCCATGTGTTAATATCTTCCAGGAAATACATGCATGGTTAAAAAATGCAAAATCCTGGTTTATGCTTATTTATTATATAGTCTTTTATTATTTTAAATATTAATATTAAAACAGTAGTAAGTTTATTATTTATTTACTATTAACTAGAGAATCATGGTCATGGAAAACATGTTTTTAATAGGCACCTGTTTTATCCTAACTGTAATTGCAGTTCACATGTATATGCAACATGATTATTTAATGTTCTGTCCAATTTTTTAGCTTATGTGACAGCGCAGGAACTGCTTCCAACCACTTATGAAACTGTATTTCCCCCATCAATACTTCTGTTACTAAGTATTTATATATTGTTTGGAATGTCTGAGGTGCTTTAGAAAAACCAAATCCTCTACTTCGTGGAAAATGCTAAGGAAAATGCTTTGGCTCATGGTCATGCAACAAAAATAAAGACAAAATGGATAAATTAGGTAAAAAACAGTGGTAAAAGAGAATATCAATGAAGTGAACGACAGGGAAATATTTTTGAGTGTAAGGGGATTAGATGAATCTATAATCTGTGATTTAGGATAGCTGTATTTTGATGTCATTCCAAGTGCAGTTACTATAGTAATGTATTTTGGTTTACAATGCTACCACTTGCAGAACACAGGCTGAAAAGGCAACAGCTGGTCATGTTCAAGTGGATGCCCAAGTGGTGTTACCTGTAAACTTGCTAACTAAAGTGATTTTTACAAGTGCACCAGATGAACACAAAACTGTGTTTGAGGAAGGGACCCTATGAAAGCACCAAATATAAGATAATTAAGGATAAAAGGAGGCTTTTCCTTGCATGTGGATTGTGTATAAATTGCCTTTCCTCTTCCTTTCATATACTTTCTTCCTACTGTTAAAATTGGCAGTACTGTCATTTTGATGGGGCTGCCTGGTCATGCACTGCTCCTGAAGGGAAGAACTTAAATATTTAAACCCCATCAGACATAGTTGGTACAATAGATTATAAAAACCAAAGACTAGTCTGAAAGTGGCACTGTAAGTGCCTTAGAAAAGGCAAGAAAAAGGCCTGAATCTAGGCGAAGATGTGTGATACTCAGCCCTCAGAGGTGTTGCCAATGCTGTAACCACGGGATGGATTTTAGAGCCTTATGAAGGAAGAGTCAGTTGACTAAAACTGTATGAAATGACAGTGTAAAACCAGTAACATAAGTTTAAAAAATATGGAAATAAGGTAAATAATAATGAGGGACTGCTTGTGAGAGTGCCCTGGTTTCAGCTGGGATAGAGTTGATTTTCTTCCTAGTAGCTGGTATAGTGCTGTGTTTTGGATTTAGAATGAGAATAATGTTGATAACACACTGATGTTTTAGTTGTCACTCAGTAGTCAAGGACTTTTCAGCTTCTCAGGCAGTGCCAGGTGCACAAGGAGCTGGGAGGGGACACAGCCAGGACAGCTGACCCAGGCTGACCAGAGGGATATTCCATACCATGTGATGTCATGCTCAGTATAGATTCTGGGGGAAGCTGGCCAGGAGACTGGCTGCTCAGTAACTGGCTGAGTATCAGTTGGTGGGTGGTGAGCAATTGCATTGTGAATCACTTGCATCATCATCATCATTATTAGTATTATTATTATTATCATCATCATCATCATAATTATCATTATTATTATTGTTGTTGTTACTATTATTATTTTCTCTTTCTGTCCTATTAAACTTTGTCTTCACCCACAAGGTATACCTTTTTATTTTTTTTTCCAATTCTCTTCCCCATCTCCTGAGGTCGGGGGTGAGCAAACAGCTGTGTGAGAAGTTTAGCTGCCTGCTGAGCTAAACCACAACAGAGAAGTTGCAAGATTTAAAAGAGAAATGTGCATAAATGCTCATACTGGATCTTAAAAATTTAAGGTTTGTATTGGTGGATGATTTCTGAGGAAAGTGCACTCTGCTCGCTGAGGAATTATGAAGCGCTTGAGTGATAACAGCAACTTTAAAGAGCTATTTTGCTCTGAAAGAAACCTGCTTTTTCTTCTTTTATATCAGCAAATTGAATATAACAAGGGAGCTGTTCATATTGTTGGCCTAGATATCACTAAGTAAATAAGAAATTGCTGCTTTTTATTTCAGCTTCTCCTGCAGAGCTGATGCTGTCCTGGGAGATAGAGTAGATTCTCTCTTTTCTGTAACCACTGACAGAAACACTTACAAAGCTTCATAGTGTTTCCCCTGTGGAAACCTGTTGACAACGGTAAGGAATAGGAGTAGCAGGGTTTGAAGGAAATCTGGTTGCAAATAATTAAATGAACCCAGTGAGTCTATACAGAGCCTTTATTAGTGGTGATGGTGCAAGTGAAAGACAAAATTCATATTGACTCTGGGTCAAGGATAAACTTTTCACAACTGGCTGTCTGAGGCTCAACTTATGCCTTCTCTTCTTTTATGTCTAACTTCTAAGCAGGTTGCTTCAGACTGATTGCATGACACAATAAATATGAACTCAATGTTTTCAAAAACCTGTTTTGCAAAAGCAGAACCTTTTTTTTTTTTTTTTAACAGCAGCAGGACAAGAAGAAACAAGTTGTTGAAAACAGGCAGGGGAAACTGGTTTTGTGCTCCAGCAAAAATACTTTACAAAGGAACTAACAGAAGAAGAAATATATATATAAAAAATTAAAGAGTTCTGGGTGTTTGCTTGCTCAGAGTTGTTGATACACCCAAGACAATCCAAAGGAGTAGAGAAAAATTGTGAGTTTAATGCCACTTGAGGTCAGCAATAGTTTTGTGAGATATATTTACATTTGTCTATTATTTTTGGAATATGTATTCTGGTCACTTGGTCATAGTTTCTCTTTGCTAAGAATGCCATGGATATTTAAAAGCTTGCTATCTGTTGTAACTAATACATTCACTGCTGCTTTCAATGGTTAAGACAGCAACTGCCAAAAGGTAAGAGTTAGGAGTAAGAATTGTGTGAAAAAGCATAAAGCTTTAAGTACAGATTTCCAGAGTTATGCAAATCTAGAAAATTGAAAGGGGACAGTCTCATTAGCCCAGGCAGTGGTTGGATCAGTTCCCACAAGTGGAAGCAGGTTTGTGCTTGCAATTTCAAGGAAAGTGAGTTTCTACAAGGTGAGGGACTGGCAACTCAACAGGTAGGCAGTGTCATTTCTAGTGGAAGGTGGTACGTGGACTTGAGATCTAGAAATGAGGTCCAGGTGACTCATATTCCTGAAAAATATCCCAGGATGCTATAGAAAAGGGAACAGATATTTAGCCCCGTGCCTCTTCTAATTCCCAGTGGATTCCCTCACCTAAATCACTTGGGGTTTCCCTGAGAACAAAGATAAACACGGCATTCCTCCTGGCTCCTCCCGCAGAGCTTTCTCCAACCATGCTGTGCACTGACTGCTGCGTGAAACCACATCAAACCCACGGGCAGATGCAGCGTGGCAGCTGCGAGTCCTGATGCATGTGTGCAGAGCAGGTGTTTACTCTTTCAGTGCTGGGGCACTAATGAGAGAGGAACCGAGTGGCTCTTGCGGTGGATCCAGAAGCAGTTGATGTGATCTGAGAAGCTGGCACACCTGGCAGAAACTGGAAAGGGCAATGTACACAGCAGGGCACTGGCTAAAGCTCAGAGGGAAGAAGGGTGGCATGTTCCTTGGGAAATAATGGGCAGGGCTGGAAAAACTGACAGTAACCAGTGGCCTTTTTTGTAGGAGAGAAATATCCTGATTGTGGGTGGATGCACAGCTTCCTTGTTCCACGTCCAGCTCTGAGGGTAGCTCCTGCAGTATCCATGGTCTTTTGAACATGCTTGCTGTCCCAAAGCCACATTGAATGTAGTATATAAGTGTGCTCCCTTTCAGAACCTCTCTGCTGCCCTAATCCTCACTCTCTCTACTCAAAGCTGCAGTGTCTTCCAAAGCCACTTAAATTATCCCTTTGCTCTGACACATACATTTGTGAAGATGAAGGAACTGGTTAGTAATGTCCAAGAAGTGAAATAATATTTTAGTTAAAATAAGCTTATTGTTCACAAGCATTGTTTCCACGTCTTCCCTCTGAAGTTGCCAGAGCTGCTGCAGTCCATTGTTCTGAGCTCTCCAGGTGCTCAGCAACTCTGCTGCCCATGGCAGCACTGAATGAGTCAGACAGGATAGGCTGAACAGGCTTGTATTTAGACTCATATCCTGGCACGTAGGAGGTGCTGAAAAAGATATTGTGAAAGGTACAGAATGAGGTTTAAACATATTTTTTAAAAATTTCCATTGCAGGGCCCAGGGGTGGAAGTCAGGACAGGCAGGAATTTTCTGAGGCAATGGTGTCCAGTACCCTTTGCGGTTGCAGAACTAAGTCACAAGATTCACTCTATAAGCTAAAATGTTTGGGTTTTTTGCCTTTAATTCTCCAAACAGAAGGATGTTCTAGAACCCAAGATGCTTTGTTAGGTGCTTGTTTTCATTTTCTAGCATGAAAGTATTCACACACTGTTTTATCCTCACATTCAACATTACCTTTGAATTCACAGAGCATTTTCCATAGTTTATGGCAAATAGCAACCCTACCCTGCCTCAGCTTTCATTCTGCTGCATTAAACAAGCCATGTTCTGGTAACCTCCTAAACCAGATTTTTCTTTTCCTTGACTGTGCTAGCAAATAATCTCTGGACGTGCTAGATTAGCTGCCTCCTGCTGAAAAAGGGTGGTCAGAACTGCATGCAGGTTCCCAAGGGTATGGCAGAACCTGCTGGCATGAATACTTCCCTGCCATGAGCCTCCAGCTATGCATCCTAAGATAAGTGTTTGCTTTTTATGCCATTGCATCGTATTGGTAATGATTTGCATTGTGTAACTGTTGACTACAATTGCATCTTCCTCTTCTCCCGTCACTTCCATAAGAAGATCCCATACATCAAACTTCTTAGTTCATTGCTTTTTAATAGCAATTTTTTTTTGTCTCATCTGTTTGCTGTTTCTTCTGTCAAAATCTCTAAAGGAAAATATGAAAAAGGTAAGTTCCAAGAATAATATCCCAGGATGTCATTGGTAAATTCCCCCAGTCCAGTACTTTCCATTTAACTTACTCAACACTGTTTCCCTCTGCACTTGCAATTCAATTGAAATTCTCCAGAATTGCTAATAGTTTCCATTTCAGGCACTTCACTACAGTCCATTATTCAGCATCAGCCATAAAATATTTCCCTTTCCCAGAACATCAAGAATCTTGAAAAAAGCAGATACCAACTGCCAATAGTAAGCTCACATTTGATCTCGCTGACATCCATGTCTTTGTGCTTCAAACTCTTTCTAAAGTACCCTGGAGGTGAAAATTGCGGGCCTGCATTTTCCTGGATTACAATTTTTCTTTGCCTTTTCTAAGTATGAAACATTTCTAAGAAATGGAAGAATTCTCTCAGCTTTTCTCTAGCCATCTGGTCTCATGTTTACCATCACAGCTCCATGTTCCACTGCCTTCAGTTTTCAAGTCTCTGTGATCTGAGAGCACTTACAGCTCTTGACTTTTCCAGTACTTCACTTGAGGTAATTTCCACTTGTCCTTCCCATTATTTGCCCTGCCTACCTTCCACAATTAATATTATCACTGGAAAAAAACAGCAACAAAAAACTGGTTCTAAAAATTAGTTGTATTTACTCATTATGACCCACATTGAGCATAAAAACATAGCAAAACTTGTCTGAGTTTTTATCCAGGTCAAATTCCCCTCAAGTAGCCTGGGCTCAAGCCATAAGAAAATGGGTTTACCACCGCACGGGTTTCTTAGAGATTACCGATCTTTGGATTTAGATCCTTATTAGGTTTAGCGGAACGGATAAGCACCCTCTGAAATGCCTTCTTGGAAGCTGCTACTTTCGTTCCTCCAGCTGGTTAGTGAAATGCACTGGGAAATGAAAAATTCTGAGTTCGGTGCTTAAATCTAGCAGCGATTACGTGTGACCTTCGGCCAGTCACTTTCACGCAGCTGTGCGGGCAGGAACACGTTACGGTGTTAAGCACCCACGAATACCGGGCACCCGAAACCATCAGTTAAGAAGCCGCCGTCTCCCTTTGCTCTCCCTCTTCTCCCAGCCACCACTCCTATCCTAGTTTTTCCAGTTTTCCCTCCCGCTGTTCTGTCGCCGCTCCGGAATTACCCGAACACCCACGATTCGGGCCGAGCATCCGCCGGACCCGGCCCGCGCTGCCCGCCGGCACCACGGGGACAGTCCCCGCGGCGGGGCGGGGCGGGGCGAGGCGGGCGGTCCTGGCAACCGATAGGCAGGTGGGCGGGGAGGGGCGGGGCGAGGAGGGCGGTGCTGGCAGCCGATAGGCGAATGGGCGGAGAGGGGCGGGACGGAGGCCGCGCAGGGGCGGGCGCGAGGATGGGCCCTCGCTCGGTTCCCTCAGCTCCGGGCGGGCGCGGGAGGTTCTGGCCGCGCCCCTCCCCGCCAGGAGCAGGTAGGGCTTGGGGGGGCGACCGCGGCTCCGCACCTTCTGCGGGGGAGCGGGACGGGAGCCGGCGGCCTCCCGGTGCTCTCCCGGCCTGCTTCCGTGCGGAGTGGGGGCAGGGTGGTGGTGCGGGGGCCGCCGCAGCGGGCGGGCCGAGCCCGGCCCTGGCCCCCGCCGCTGCGGGCACACGCGCGGCTCCCGGGGCCGCCCGGTGGGCCGGGTTGCATGGGGCAGGGCGGGAGCGGGGCTTGGCGGTGCGGTGGCCTGGTGGCTCGGTGAGGTTATCACCGGGTGTTCCGGCCCGCGAGTCGGCGGCCGCGGCCGGAACCTCCGCTCCCAGGGTTCGCTCTGATAACCAGCCCGTGGCCGGGCCGGACCGGCGTTTGCTGCGGGAGCTACCGAGGGAAGCTCGGAGGGGCAGAAACAGCGCGGCCCGCTCTGAAGCTCTGTGAAGCTGGCAGCTTCTCCAGACCAAGCGCCGTGTTGCAAGAGGCCCCGCACGCCAGCTGAAGAGCCAATCTGGGGTGTACGTGTACACACGTAATGTGTCTGCCGTTCTGCTGTAAATTTTATAGAGCCAGCAGATAGTGTATGTGCAGGAGTCTTGCTTTCTGAACTTAGCTTTAGTTCTTGAACGCATATAAGTACACAATAAGTAGTCCATTATATGTGCTTATTGTCAAAAATAACATCACGTTCATGACAACTTCTGCTGTCAGAGCCCCAGTGCAATTGTATTTAATACCTTGAAGTGCTTTAGCATTTATAGCACTTGCAGGAAAACTTTGTGCTGTAACACATATTGCAGAATCTGGAGCACAGGAACAAGTTGGATCCTGTATTATACAACTATTTTTTTTTTAAATATATATATGCAGTGGTAGCTCTCTGTAATGTGTGGATGTCAGGAATCCTGTAGTTACTCTTCAATCTTGCCAGCATAAGTGCATGCATATTTGATGACTTCTTCAAGTTCTGTTTTATTTTTTCCAATGATATTTATATTTTTCATTTTCAGATTGAGTTCAGTTAGAAGAACGTATGGCTGTCAAACGGTAAGCATGGTACCCTGTGCTGTGCTAAACTGCTTTCAGTGGTAGTTTGGCAGTACTGCAAACAGGAGATTTCTGTCCTTTCATTTAGTATCTCTAACCATTTCATGCTGTTTGTCTAAACTTCTCCTACTAATGCAGGGAAATCACTGCTCTTCTGGAAGACCTTCCATTCTGTTTCACCAGGACATCCCACCGGAGTCCACATACCTTGGATATTATTAGTACCTCAGGCAGTTTTTTTTATGCTCAGAACAGACATTACTTCGAGGATGATGTTTTTTTTCCCTTCCTTTGGAATAGTTTTCAACCTTTTACTTTCCTTTTGCCTTTCTAGGTATGCGTGTGTGACATTAACTGGTTGTGATGTTCTTGTGCCTGAGCTAGCAGGCTCTGGAGGTTGTCATGGGTGCACAGCATGTTGCCTTGACATTTCACGGTTCAGTACTGTGTCATGACATGGTAATATTATTTCTGGATCCAAATTAAAATCCTTTGGTGGAGGGATGTGCATGCTTGGGCCAGGAGGTGTTGCCACTGGTGTGAACCTGGGAAGTCACTCTTTACAGTGTTGGGTGGGCACATGCATTGTAGCATTTGGGTCTTCATGTCACCAGCCCGATGACAGGGCTTGTTTCCCTGCCTGCTTTGCTTTGGTAGCTTGCGTGCTGAATTCTTTTCACTCATATGACAGGTTGTATTCTCCCCTCTGGCCCCTTAGAGTAAGAGGTGCCCTGGATACTTGCAAATGCACGTATTCTCTTCTGTTCAATCTGCTTTTCTGTGTGCAATAAACAAAGTTTTTTTGTATTAATTTTCAAATGTCTGTGTTGATTTCTAGTTGTTGCAGCTTTTGTTATTGTACTTTACAAATCTCACCTCTTCCTGTTACCATTGGCTTAATCAGATCTGGCTACTTTTCATGGTGTTTCTTTTGTTTCCTCACTGTTGCACTGGCAGCACTGTTTAAAAAGCTTACAATTGCTTTCCTGTCTTTTTCTGACTTAACAGGTTCAGCTGTCATCTCTTCTACATTCATGCACATTACTTGTTCCTTTGTGCATTTCGTGAGAGTGTCTGATGTGCTACCTGTGCAAAACTGTTGTGGATTCATGCATTTTACAAAGCTTTGCTCTGTTTTGTTTTGCCATAGCCTCTGAACAAATACCAGAAGGCAGCAAATGTATTTCTCTTGCCCTGCCAAAGAGATTTAGTGACTTGGAGCTTAAGGGACTTTCTAGTCCCTCATATGAGAAAGTTGTTGCTGTCGTATTTATGATGACTATAAAGCCATTCAAAATGTAAACTCTAATTTCTCCTTACTGGATGAAAATAATAATTGAAATAATTAGTAATATTTTTGGCCTTGTTGAATCTAAGAATGCTTAAGCTGAAGCAATTTGATAATGCTGTGGGAAGAAATAGTCCTGCCCTTCCCAATGGCCTCTTTCTTGATCTTAGTGGTGTGCCAGCACATGCATTTATACAGTTGCATAAGACTGAAGAAATAAACTAGTTGGAGAAAAATGAGCAGTTTTCATCTGGATCTCTTTTCCAAGTTGAGGATAGGGTGAACTGTTCATGGTGTCCAAGAAGAGAAGGCTTTCATTTATTTACTTGAAGTTTAGCATCTGTAATCCGCTGTTAAAATCATTCCCAAATAGTGTGATAAACTTATTTGGGGAAATGTTAGAGTAAATCTATTCGCTTAGCTGCTTGTGTGTAGGATATAACCCCCAAAATGAGTCTGCTTATAAGTCTACTACAGACTACTTTTTCTTTTGCCTGTTTACTCATGTGTATAGGTTAAAGATAATAAAACCAAATATACCTTAAAGCTCCATGAATTATTTCTGTCAAGCGAACTGGCTAAACAAATTCCTGAGTAGAGAGCGCTATATAGCAATCTCCAGAATAAAAATGTAGGTTGTCTAGTAGAAGCATTGCTTTTACCCTGAGTATTTAACCATGAAAATTCAAGATGCAGAATTCCAGTTTTTCAATTGTAAGCTATAGTCTCTGATAGGACAATAATGCCTGTTTCTATTAAGAATAATGTTTTTATTATTTGTTACTGAATTTGCCTGACTAGATGTCTTGCAAGTGGTAACCAGCTCTAATCTGGCCTTAGTAAGTGAACCATAACTAGAATGTGACTTGACCTGGTTGTTAGGAAAATGTCAGTATGACTTTGTACAGCCATTTAATCTTTCTTCTGTCTCCTAGATTGCGCTAAGGCAGGAAAAGTTGTCTGGAAACAACATCAGGGTGGAGGTTACAACACTGTGGTAAGTGTGCTATTTTAAAACATAGAAGGGAGAAGCTGGGAAAGGAGCTGATATGGAATTGAGAGTCCAGGAGTGAATCACTCGGTGATGAATTGTCTGCAGCTTTGTGTGGGAAGATTAAAGTGGTGAGAACTTTAAAAGAGTAGAAGGCGGTAGCTGGTAGCTTGTGCTTCCTCATGGTGAAGGAAAGGAATATACATGCAGAGTATGAGGAAGGGTACTTGAGCTTCACGTTTTCATAAAGCTATAAAATGTAACAATCTATTTATCATCACTGTGTCCTTGCTAATTATAGCATTACTATTTTCATGACTGCTCAAGTGGTAAACTGGGGAGAAATATAATGTTTTCCATTAATAACATGCAAGTTTAGTGACCAAGTCAGAACTAGAAGCTGGCTATCCTTAACACCATACTCTGCTAAATTTACTAATCAACTTCCTTTGTTTGTAAGAATACAATAGTATTATTTTATGTTTGCAAAAAGAAAATATTTTAGTCTCATTGCACATTGTATCTTACTCCGATAGGACTGTTCCAAAGTATTTCTAATGAGGTTATTTATTTTTTTTCCTCCTAAAGTGGCTTTCTAGAAGATGACCATAGAGGATCTCCCAGAACCCTCCTTGGAAGGAGATTCCCTCTTTGAAAGAGAACGGTTCTTATTCCCAAATTCTGAAACTTCTGTTACTTTTTCTGTTGCTGCTGCACCAATGCCTTCAGACTGTGGTATGTGCTTTTAAGAGAAAATGAATGTGATCATCAGACAACATATTTGAATAATGAATTTTAAGAAAAACTCTCAACTCTTAATTTATTCCTTATTTTCAGAAAAAGTTTACTGCTTGTTAAATGAATTCTCTATTCTTTTTTAAAGGAAATTAAATATGAAGACCTGTGCTTTTTCTGTTGTTTTGATTGCACACATTTAAAATATACTATCTTTTCCTTCATACTGTTTCTTCTCTGTGTGTGGTCAGATGTTCGTAGGTTTTTTACATTTTGATGTGGAGCTGGATATTGTGTTAAATGTTAAATTGCAGTATTTAAATGTAGTTAAGCGTCTACATCACATTTAAAATCTCTAGAGTTAGACTTTCGTAGTTTCAGTGTGCAAGCAATACACTATAGGGGAATATTTCTCTTGGAAGTGTAGGTGTTTGTGGTGGTAAGGACTGTGAAATGAGTGTTTACAGATAACGATAGCAAGTATCAGTGATCAGCTTTTGAAATAATGTTGAATTGTCTTCACATGTATAAATTATTATAAAATTTAAAATATGTATAAATTATTATAAAATTTAATTAAAAATTAAAACATTAAATATCACCGTAAGGATCTTCATAGATAGCTACAATTTTAATGTCTTTGAATGTTGCAGAAGATGTTAATAGCATCTATATAGCTTCAAAATTAGTCTCCACCTCTGTTTTTCCCATGCATTGATTACAACAATCAACTGTATTCAGGAAAAATAAATACACATAATGTAATGTTCTGTCTTTGACAGACTCAGTGTTCTTGAGACCCATTTGATGAGTTAGCACAGGTTGGAAATTTAACAGTTCCGCAGGATATATTTTAGTACATGAACATGTGTTTTTACATGGTTCAGCCGTGTTCTCATAACTTGTCTTTCCTATTCTACTGTAAGTACTGCTGTGATTTATTCCATTCTGTTTTCTTATCCCTTAGAAAAATTCTCCATTCATCCTTCTTTAGCCATTATGTGTTGTGATGTCTCCTAATACCACCACAATATCACTTGCTATCAGACCTGCTCAGTCTATGCCTACTTACTGAATAAAAAAAATTTCTTTTTATAGGAGGTTACTGTAACCTGTGTAACAGTAATATTATGGAATCTGGGTAAAGAAGGTTAAACCACAACAGACAAAGATTCTTGGTCGTTACATTAAGTGCATTTATTTTTCCTTAATATAGTTGAGCACTGTAATCAATGCATGGGAAAGATACAGGTCAAGAAGGCAGTGTTTTAAAGTATTCTAGATGCCACTGTCCTTTTGTGGAACTTATTGTTTTAACAGATTTTCTGTAGCATTTCTTGGTTTGCAAACACTACAGCTGATCACCTGTTAAGCACTTAGGATGATTGTTATTAATACTTAATATATTCTCAGGTTTTTACCCTAGCATGCTGGTTGTAACAGTCTATTAAGAGTTGCTTTCTGATATATAATTTACTTCAGGTTCATAGCTAGAAAGCTTCCTGGTAGACTAAAAAATCACGCATGTTGGGGAAGATCGTTGATTTTGTTGGCTAGTTGTCTGTTTACTTCATAGCTGTCAGAATGAGATCAACTGTGGTTTATGCAGAAGTTACATATCAGTAAATACATCAATAGATCTGTGTCAATGCATGGGATGTAGGTAAGAAACACGTTTTGTGTAGTGCTGGGAGATAAGGGGTTTGCTTTTTTTTATTTTGGTGTGCTAGGTACAGGTAAAAATTCATGCTAAATATCAGTGAAGTTGTCCTTTTTCATCCTCGTTGGATCAAGGCAATGCAAACTCAAGACAGCCAGGAAGTGAGCACCATATGTGCTTTTATCTGTTAATCCAAGCTAGAAGTATGATATGCTCTTTTTGAGGGAAGGTAATGATGACTCATCTAGAGGTAGTTTATATCATGTCATACACCCAGATGGTTGATGCTCTGTTTTACTTAACCTGTATGTCTGTTCTGAGAGCCTTTTATCTGCGATTGATGCAAGCTGACATTGTACATTTATTTGAAACCTTTTTAAAAGGCAACTCCCTGATAGCTGCAGTGGAGCCAGAAGTTCATTGTTTTCCATGATTCAGTAATTTGCTGATGACAGTAGGTTCTGCTTCCATTCCCTCTCCTAATAGCCATTGCTATCCAGATTCTTTCATACAATTTTCCAGAGTTTGAAGAAATTCCACAAATGTAAAATACAGTATGTGTATATACATGCACACACATACACCTGTAAGTAACATGAAATACTATACTTTAATAATAAGGTGTTTTTTACACCTATACTTTGGGTTGCCTTCAGCAACGTGAGGCTTAAAATCTTAAAAATACATCTTTTTTCCATTCTTGGTTTGGCTTAATTTTTGAAGGTGTTTGTTACCTGCAGCTGCCACCAACTGGGATTGATAGATTCATGAAATACCTGAAAATACTGGAGGCCATGGAATGCTTTCCTGATTTGTGCACATGTTTATATTTTGGTATGCTTTATGTAAATTGTGATGGAAGAAGGGGGAAAATACATGTTTTGCAGCATATGGAGAAATCATGTACACATAATCACTGAGAGATCAAGAGGCTTGTCTGTGCTAGGCAACAGATTAGAACCAGCAGTCCTTTGCTAGCTTGAAGGAAGAATATTAGCATAATCATTGTACATCTCTCTTGGTCCTTGCCTAAACTTAAAATCAGTCTTGCAGTACCATTGTATTGGTGGCTGATTCACAGCTTTTTCAGAAGTACAAGATAAATGTTAGTATTAAAGAAAAAATAGACCAGATGCTAAACACAGTTTTCTAAATTAATTCAATATTCTGATTTTTCCACTGTGACTTGTAGTAAAGTGACTCTCTCTGCTCTTCTTTGCCCCTGGGTTTGAAACGTTAGAAGCATGTTAAAACTTATGATTGTACATAATGATTCCTTTTTTTTTTTTTTTTTAACAGAGTTTTCCTTCTTTGATCCCAATGATGCAGCATGCCAAGAAATACTTTTCAACCCCAAAACATCAGTTTCTGAACTGTTTGCTATCTTAAGGCAATGGGTTCCACAGGTCCAGCAGAACATTGATATTATTGGGAATGAGGTGAGGTATAAATGGAGATCCTTGAATGCTTTCAGTGTTAAAGTATTATGGTGACAACAAATACAAACAGTTCAGGGAGAAGCAGAACTAATCATAAATGCAGATACAATTTCTGCCATGTAACAAGTACTTACTGATCAGTGCCTTGTATTGCACATGTTGTCAGCGTTCGTTTGGAAAAGGGAAAGATGCTGGGTGAAAAATCAGTGCATATGGATTGGTGGTAGAATCACAGAATCACGGAATATAGAAACAATGTTTCTTCTCAAAGCAGTTATTTAGACACCCTTCACCTTGGTGTTTCAGTTTCATGCTTAGCAGCAATCATAAACTCCAATGTCTGACCTTACAGTGAGGCCTGACCTTAAAGGCAATGTTTCCAAGGCACAAAATGAGGTAGGATCTGAAATCTTTTTGCAACCTGCAGTAGGCTGCTTTGAGAAGACGTCTTGTTTCTAGTAATTCCTTCCTACTTTCCTATTTTTCTTCTGGATTGCAGGCTTTTCTAGCCAGGTGGGAAGTATGGCAAAGATTCTTCCTGCCATAGTATAACTGGGGGCTTTTTGGGGGGGGGTAGGGGGGAGGAGCGGAGGGAGGCAGGAATTTTTGAGAGACCAAAGAGCAAGCAGAAAGACTTGATAAATGATGTTGTTTTCCTATTGTTCAGTTAAGCAGTTAACTTTTCAGCATGTGAAATGTATGTTAGAAGTAATAATATAAAGAAACTTTAAATTCTGTAAACAATGAAGGTTAATGATATCCACATAATACTATTTATTACATTTGTGCATGTTGCTCAGTTCTGCAGTTAGACTCTATTCTGACAGGCTTCTTTTTTATTAGCTGTTGAAATGAATCCAGGAGTCCATATATGTGAAATAACTTACTAAATAATACTGATGTCAGTGATATGCTGGAGCTAAAATGTGTTTGTTTTCCACTTGTTTCTCAGATCATTAAAAGGGGTTGCAATGTGAATGACAGAGATGGACTGACCGACATGACTCTTTTGCATTACACTTGCAAATCAGGGGCTCATGGTATTGGTGAGTAAAGAAACATCATTATATATGTAAAAACCCTGACAAAGGCTAATCCCATCAACTATTACTGAATTTTTCCTTGCAGTAGATTTTTTTTTAGTGATTGGTTTTATCCCTTCTAGTGGCCATCAGAAAGGAAGATACAGAACTGTGGTGTGGTTATGGCTGTGGCAGTTGGGAGTAAGTTGAGTTAGTGGTATAGGTATTGCAAACAATGTTATCAACAGAAACATATATTTAATGCAGCAAAGGCTGCTTCAGACTGAGGTGCAAACTGTGAACTAAGCTATCGACAGTTTTCTTACGTCAGTGAAACCAGAACATTTAGGTGACTGGCTTTCCTTTTTTTTTTTTTGTTTCACCCTGATCATGTCAGAAGAAAACAATAAACTTCATTTGCATTATTATGATCGTAAGTACTGGAATAAGAGTGTATTTAATTCTGTTTGAACACATCGATTAGCTTTTCTATGTTGTGCTACTCTTTTGTTGACCGAAACCCAGTTCTCTGAATTTGAACTAAGTTTCTGAGTGAGGTCTGACAGAGGTTTGCTTTTCTGGGGGCAGCAGGTCTGTTAACATAAACTTCAGTATTGTGAAGTGTAATTTTTTTTTTCTTCTATCAGATACTAAAATCCCTGTTTTTGATGGGTGACATGTTATTTACGTTAGAGATAAACAGGTAGTGTTGCTATATACTATAGTAGACATTTCAGCCCTTCATGATAAAAGGCAAAGCTTTCCTATGTCCTAATCTTAAGAAGAAAGACATCTACTAGTAAGTGTTCTGCTATGAGCCTTAGGGGTTTAATGTACATTATGGTTACACGTAAGCATGTGCATATTTTTGATGCCATTTAAATAAATCCCTGATGCACATTTTATGAAATTTGCTTTGTAGGTGATGTTGAAACCGCTGTAAAATTTGCGACGCAGCTTATTGATTTGGGTGCTGATAGCAGTTTACGCAGCCGCTGGACAAATATGAATGCCTTGCATTATGCTGCCTACTTTGATGTTCCAGAACTTATTAGAAAAATGCAAAGCCAAAAGGTAGGCATTGTTCCTTTTTCTTTCAGGTAGTTGTCTGTATTTTGTTACTGTGTTGAGCCTAAGCTGGTGGATAGTGGTCTTTAAGAGTGGGGTTTGTTTACCCATTATATTATATAAATATTTCTTGTTCTTTTAGTCAGCTTCATTGGTTCATTTTCTCCTACCATTATTTTTTGTTGTGGTTTAATGCACTGATTCCATTGCTGTTTTTTGAAGTTGATAAACTTGAGCTTTGTAAAAGATGATAGAGAAATATCTAATAGAATGGAAAGCAAACAGGTTAATTCTAAGCTGTTGAGGACTACAAGAATGTATGCAGAAAAACGATGATGTAAGTATTCTGGTGAATTCTTAGAGT
The DNA here is from genome assembly GCF_037038585.1 of Patagioenas fasciata. Lineage (NCBI taxonomy): Eukaryota > Metazoa > Chordata > Aves > Columbiformes > Columbidae > Patagioenas > Patagioenas fasciata. Next base: position 18,873,279 of record NC_092522.1, read on the forward strand.
TTTTAAGATGCCTTAAACATTGAGGAGTATGTTTGAAATGCTGGGAGAAGGGTAAAGGAGAAGTGGGAATTTGGCAATGATACGTGGCAAACTAGTGACCGAAGCAACTTTGACATGCTCATTTTTCCCACATCTTGGCTATCTAGAAGGTCATGTGTAAGAAACAGTTTGACTTTAGTGTTCGGCATAAATAAATGGTAACTTTTAGAATGATAATATAAAGGATTGGTAATTGGAGTCCTATTTACACTAATGCAAATGGAAATACAGAAATGGTTCTGAACCAGAACCATTAGTTCCTACTTTTGTCAAATATCAAAACCAGTAAGCAATTTTAATACTAAAATTGTACAAATGTTTCTTTGTTCCAATGAATATCCTTCTGATTGTGCTATTTTGCAAAATGATTAATTCCCTTTTTTACTAGTTGAAGCTAAAGACTGTCTCAAAATTCTGAAAAGGTGGTAGGTTTTTGGAGTACACAAGGGTTGCTTACCGTGTTGCGAGTCATCATGGAAATAATTGTTAAACAGAGCTGTTATTGGTGTGATGTGCTTAGGAGGTAATGTGCAGGTTGGTAACAAAAGACGAAACAACATCACATTTCAATAGTCTGGTCTCCATAATTTGCATCAGCAGATTAATTCTTCTTTCAGACCTCACTTGTATTTGGTGTTCTCGTCTCCTGTGCAGTGCCTACAGAAGGGATGGGGATTTGCTCAGATTTCCAAGGAAACTACTCTGGTTAAATGCTTTGCTTGTTGGTAACTCTTGGATCAGCAGATGATTTTTTTTTTTTTTTTTTTTTTAAGTCTCAGAAAATGCATAAAATGATTTGCCCTAGCTGTGACATGGAAACAATGGATGGTCTGAATTAACAGAAAGAATAATCTTAGCTCCATACTACATCAGGCAGTTTTCAGAGAAGGGAGCATGTACAGAGAAGGCAAAAGTGCCTTGGGTGGATTCATGCTGAACTGGAGAAAAAATGGTTGATGTATAAATAGCTCCTCAAGACAGTGCTGTACTGACTCTGAGGCACCCATTGTGAAACAGCTGGTACCACAGATGTTTCCTTTTCATTTACCGCTAAACTATGTCCTTTATGACATTCTGCAGTTAAATTCTTTATACAGATTTACTCCTCGATGGTTAGAATAGAGAGCTAATTTGATCTTAGATTTTTAAAGGTTTTAAATAGAAAAATTGTTAAAAGCTTAAGAATTAGAAATGTTGTGTGGTACCATTATGGAGTGACTGTAACCTGCATGGGTTGCTAATGACAGACTATTGCTGCATATTAATATTCCATAGATAGTTTGGGCATAGTTACTGGATAACATTTGATATATATGTGTTTCTTTTTGTCACATGGACTATGCCAACTTAGACATAGAACAAAGGTGTAAGAAAACAGGGTTTACAAACTCCAAGTGTGAAGCTTGCAAGTCTGAGGAAGTCATAGTAGTCTAATTTGAAAAAAACAAACCCATAAACCTATATATCAGTTACTTTTAAAAATAGGAGTATGTACAGCTGTTGCTGACTCAGCTGATGTTACTGATCAGCATCTCTGCAAACTGGTTCCTCCTATGTGTGCAGAAAATGCTTTGATAGCCTTATCAAACATGGAAGTTTCCAGTGGTTGTTTACAACTGCACAGCTTCTACTGAGTTTTAAACTGGCAATAGTTATTTGACATTTGATCTGTAAAAGGTACATTTGCATACGTAGCTGTGATGTCAATGCAGTCTTTTTTGTGCATGTGCCAATTAAATTTAAAATAGCTAAGTTTGTGTTCATACTGGTGCAACTGTAAAACTGTTAAAAATTTACCTTTGATCGTTATAAAATTCAGAATCAATCTTTTCTAGTGTATAAGGTTGACATATATATACACAGATGTATTTATCTGCCTTCTATATATGTTGATGCTTTATTTGCCCTCAAAATATTAATTTAGTATAACTATATAAGGATGTTGATACAGTTGGGATATACTTTATCACACTGTGAGAAAGGCTAGTGCTATTTGTGATAGAGACTGTAACTGGAAAATACCAGGAGACTGTACAACCCTGAGGTAGAAAGTTTTATGTTCCTCACCAGTATTTCAAATTGGAACATTATGTCTAAGACTTGTTGGCTTTTGGGTTGTGTATTAAATCAGTTGGCATTTTTAATAAATGGTCATATACATAATTGACTCAAATTGGCATCTCTTGCATAGTTTAGGAGAGGAGCCAAAGACTAAATAGGCATTAAAACTTCAATCTTATAGAACAGTAATAACTTCATAGCAGATTGAAAGATACATTGGAAACAATTGATGGAAATAAGTAGTATGCTAAATATCTTCTAGACAAATACAGTGCTCTATTTTCCAAACTATCAGTGCAAGACCTTTCAGAATGCAATTCTTTGAAAACAAATTATAAAAATTGCTAGCTCTTACTTTGTTCTTGGCCATTAGTAACTAAATCAATGTAAAGCAGAGGTGTAGTAAGCTTTTGCTTGCCCCACTACCTGCTCACAAAGGAAAACAACTGGATGAAGATGCCTCTCATTTTAAAATTTGATACCTAGAAACAATAAAATAGAAATATTTTCTGAAACACTAATTTACATGCAAACCTAAATTTACTAACTTGTTAATGTTGGCACAGTAGATTGGGTATCTTGATAGCAACATTTTTGCAGTTAAGTCATCAGTATTATAAAATGAATGAAAGGAAATGCTCATCTTCCAGATTGATTCATGGTGTGAATAAACAGATGCAGTTAAAGTTGATATTCTATGTAGAATCACTTCCTATATGCATTTGGTACATAACTAATGGTATCTGTATACATGTTAGCATAAACTGTAATAAATTAATGTCCTCTCAAACAATCTGTAGAGTGAAATGTTCACATAACACTTACATACCTCACATGTGATGTTTAATTGCAGATGTGGATGCCACCTGTAGTGATTTTGATTTTGGAACAGCTTTGCATATTGCTGCATTTAACCTGTGTACAGGAGCTGTCAAGTGCTTGCTGGAACATGGAGCAAATCCTGCCTTTAGGGTAAGGAGTTAGGCTGTAGATTCACCAAAAAGTGAATAAGTGGATAGACTGAACAGTCTGTGTGGGGTTTTGGTTAGCTGAAAGTATGTTACATGGAGTGATAGTGCCTCAGAAAAATTATTTGTAACTTTGTATGCTTTCTCATACTCTTGTGTTGAAGTTTGGCTTTGTGTCATGGTCTAGTTCAGTAGTTCAAATAGCTGTCAAGGTGTTCTTCTGTTTGTTGCTTGGACTTTCATTTGTTAATACTCCTTTGTGTCTTGCAACGGTTGTCACGGCAGTGGTGGATCTTTCAGAAATACAGCAGTGCACTCTGTGACTTCCAGAAACGCAGTGTATCGCTTAGCAGTGGACTTAGTCTTAGCATAAGGAACTGGTAATGAAGAAACATTAACTGCTTCACTTACTAACCAAATAATTGGCGTGAGTCATAGTATAAAATGCTGCTGTGTGTGTAGCCACAAATCTTGGCTTTTAGTGTTGTGGGTTTTTGTTGTTGTTGTTTTTTGGTGTTTTGTTTTTTTTTAGCATAGGCATTATTTCAGTTCTCCGTTTTCTTCTTTTTTTTTTTTTTAAATGAGAAATCATGGTTGTTTTAAAGCTATTCAAAAGCCATTATTTTATGTATCACTGATGGTATGAAATCTTCTGGAACATCATTGTTCATACAGTAGTTCTTCATGATAATTCAATCTAGATAATTTAAAAATGCTGTTTTTCTCCTTTGTTTCGTTACTATTGAGTGCATGTACATGTTTCAAATTCCATGGCAGCTGTATGTTTGAAAGGCTGTTGTCCCAGGGAGTGCTGGTTTGTAGTTGCACAAGCCTGAGCTGGTGAAGCTGCCCTTGAGAAAACCAGTCTGGTGCCATGGTGCCCACTTTTGCTGCCTTGCCTGTGCTTGGTCCCGTGCCCTGTGGTAACACAAAGATTTGCAGGACTGGTGTGACTGAAACAATCGCTCATGTGATGACTAAAAACTCAAAACAAGCTGCCAGCTCAACCTTAACCTGGCTATATCGTGGTTTTAAGGTACTGTGACTTGAATGGGGCTGAACTTTTACTTATGGAATGACTGTAGATTTTTAGAAAATGATAGGTATTTGATTCTTCAATCCCATGATAAAGCTCTGACCAGAGACAGTGTGTAGAGCTTGCTCATATGAGGACAGCAGTGTAAATGCTGAGTAAGGATGATAGTTTTCTAAGGATGAGACAGGGAGATTTATAGGGGCTCAGGGAAGGTTGAGCTTTCAGTCTGTTTTTTAAGGGAGCAAAGCAGACAGAGTCTTACTCTATGTCATTCCCTCATTGGGTTTCTGGTAATTTCTGAATCCAGGGGCTCAGCTGAGACAAATTTGGAAGACCAAGATAATTATGTTTCCACAGACTGTGAAAATTGGCAGATAGGTGAAGATCTGTTACTAATGCCTTCGCTGAAGAGATTGCGGGCAGAACTTGCCATCATAGCAGCCTGGCAGCCCAACACTGCACTTGCAGTCTGGCTGTGGCCTGGAGTTCGAGTTGTCTCCAGGTGAGCTGGTACTCCAGCAGCTCTGGCCAAGGGCCAGTCTCACCTGGGACACAGGGGAGTCACAGTCACTGCCTGCTGGGAATGGGAAGTGTTTGGAAAGGACTCTCTCCTGCATTCATCTCTGACACAATAGTCTATGTCTAAATCTGAACAGCTTTATTCAAGTATTTATATGAGATATCAACTTTGTATAGTCTGTGCATGCAATATGTATTAATTAAATTCTTACACTTGGAATAAGCCTCATCAAGGAATAAGCTATACACTGAGTAAAACTAAATTCTTTGGGAAGTATTGGCATTACAGTATTGGTATTACAGACTAGAATTCTTGTTTACTTTTCTAAATCTATGTTAAGTTACATGTATACATACAGGTGTGCTTTTCATGTGTTCTGAGTAGCAATAATGTTCTTTAAAGTAAAATTTCGGTAACTTAGCACTTTTGAAAATAAGTCACTGTAAATGCTAGTTTGTATATCTAAGGCTGTTTTGGTATCCTTCTGTGAAAATGTGGATGTTTTTATAACTGTTTATATTATCAAATATCTAATGAACTTCATAAGCTACTATAGTTTTGCTAACCAGGTGTATCTTTGTCACAAAACAAAGTCCTATGCTATGTTATGTTTCTACAGAATGACAAAGGGCAGATTCCAGCGGATGTGGTGCCTGATCCAGTGGATATGCCCCTGGAAATGGCAGATGCAGCAGCCAGCGCAAAAGAAATCAAGCAGATATTGCTGGATGCAGTGCCTCTCTCATGTGACATTTCAAAAGCCATGATTCCAAACTACGATCACGTCACTGGCAAGGCCATGCTTTTATCGCTTGGTCTGAAACTGGGAGATCGTGTTGTTATTGCAGGACAGAAGGTATGATAACCAGCCTGATACTACCTTCACGATTTCTAGACAGTCAATTTATTTACCCCTTTGGAGACATACCTCAAATTTGAGGGTGTAAAATACTTTATGGAAGGTATGAACTCTGTATGGCAGTAAGCATCTAGTTACAGATAGTAATAAGCTGAACAGTTATTTGTTACAGTCACTACTATGAAAAGCTGTTTTGAAGGGCACAGACTGCATTTTGTATCTGTAAACATTTTTTTAACAGTTCTCCTGTAGTACATCAATGTGGCTCAGATTTTATTAACATTTTTGGTGTCACATCAAAATGATGGTAAAATTTACAGATTACTTTGTGTGTTACCCAGCTTTCAGTTCTGAGTATGCATTTGTGAATTACCCCTGATAGTTTCCAGAAGGCAGTAAAAGAAAACTTTGATTCTGCTTCTGCTGTAGTAACCCAATTTCACTGGTGCAATGCAGCTAAAATCTTTGAAGCAATGCTGTGCCAACAGCGTTGTTATAATACGTGATTCTGTGCAAGTGTAAGAATGTAGCTAATTCTGGTACAGCTCCAATGTGAATAGCTTTTAAGAAGCTACTTTGCTAGACACATTTTAAAAAATGTATTTGCAAAATGCAACATTGATATTGCAGTTAGTAGTCACACCTTTTATTTGTTCTGATGGCAAGGGCTCTGAAATGAATTAGGAATGCCAGAACTCTTTTGAAGATTTCAAATATTTTTCTGGTAAATACGGAAGGCATTTGTGAGCAAAATTTGTTTGAGTAGCTTTAATAAGTTTTCTAGCCTAACTTCAGATTTGTAATTGTCACAACTGAAGTGTTCTACAGTGAACCACACCGAGAGCACGAAGCAGCTTCCGTTCTGTATTGTCATTTGGTGTGTTCTTGAAACTGGGTAAGGAAAAGTAAAGGAATCAGTAACTATGCAGAATGCATTCTAACTGAAGTACATACAGGAAGGCGCTTATTCTTTAAAGGCAGTGGTTTTAAGAAGTTGTTGGAGGCTGTTTTTCTGTTGGCAAAGGCCAGCAGGGCTTTCCAGTTTTTTTAAGGGAACCAAAACTATGATTGTGCTTTTTGGTCTTCCTTTTCCACCTCTGCTTTCCTCTCTTCCTGTCTTTGTATGTGAGGAGTGGTTCTGCATTACTCCCACATTGTTTCCCACTCCCTTTCTCCATTTGTCCAAATGAATATGTGGATCTCAGCCCTGTCTTCCCCTCCCCTTTTATACTCACAAATGCAGGGTAGAGCAAAAGTGTGAACAGGATGATGAAAATGGTGCCCGATTCTTGATGTCCTCTTGGATCAGTTCTCATTTCCAGAATACAGGAGCGGGGATGAGGGCGCTGGGATGGCAGTATTTTTACGAGCAATATTTACGGATTCCTGTGCTCATTCCTGCTTCTGCAGTCTCCTAACGTATCAGCTGTAATGAAGCTTGAAAGCCATGCACAGCAGATGCCAGAGGGAAAATGGATTCCTCTCTCGATTCCTACTGTGCCTGTCATTCTAGTTGTCTTACAGGGTAGGAAGCTGTGTAAGCACGTGTTTGTGTATGTGATTTGAGGTCCCTTCAGCTTCACAGGCTCCTGCTGTTGCTAGATTATATCTTATCAAACCGACATTCAATGAAAATGCAAGTGCAGGGAAACTAACAGCTGGGAGAAAACTTCCTCCTGTTCCTGGCCCGTTTCTCCTGTGCGAGATATCCTTTGCTCCTTGCTTGCACAAGTCCTAGGGCTTGTGCAAAATTGGAGCGTCAGCTTTGCCAACTCCATCTCCTGTTTCAGATGCCTGCTGCTCTTGTTCCTCTGCCCAGTACGTGCCCTTTGGCTGGTGCCTGGAGAGTAGAGGAATCTGTTGGGCCGCTTGGCCAGGCTTCCTCTGGCTGAATTTGATCTGTGCTTGTACTTGGGCCTGAAAACATCTAGGTCTAGATTAGTGTGATGTACTTGCCTATAACAATCAAGTTTAAAAGAGACCTTCAGAGTAAAAGAAGAATAGGGTCCGGATCACGTTTATTTCTTTACAGAACATTAAGAAAGAGTAACTGGAAGTTTTTGTAGTAAAGAAAATAAAGGGTTTCTGTCTTTGTAATATCTGAGGGTGGATTGGACAGTGCAGTCATGGTAAAAGTGAACTAATAGTATTAAGGTCACATGAGGTAAATGAAAACTGAGCAACTGAAAGATCAAAGGTTTTTATTACTAAAACTAATTTAAAAATCAAATATAAAAATGAATTTAAATCTGTGCTAAATGCACCTCTGTTAGTTATTCCTCCTCCGTTTGGATGAAGTGTGTGAGCTTATAATGCATATTTGTGGAGACTGAGGCCCACTGGCAGGACTGGTCTGTCTTGATATTCTTGATATACTTATCTGTTCAGAGTCTATATAGTATATATTGCAACAGCAAAAAATGTTAGAACATTTCCTGCCTTTTTAAATTTTTTTCCATCATACAGATGGAATAAAAGATTTTTGAATGTTTTCCAAAGAAAAAAATTAAGTATGCTCTGAAGTTTACCCTTTAACCTTTGCAATATATATAAGAATACATATGTGTTTATATTTATACACACAAATATATATTTATGGAGTTTTTAATCTAGTATTTCCATGGAATGTCCAGTTCAGCAAGACACCCAGTTGTGATTCTGGAACTATTGTCGTGGAAGGCACTGGAAGTAAAACTTCTAGTTAGACATATACTGCTGTATCTTACTGACTTGGAGCTGTATTGTACAGTAGTGGTGTCTCATTGTTGCCTGTTATGAGATCTGTCAATAACCTCTGCATTTGTTTGATACAAAAATATATGCAGAAAAACTAATGCGTTTTGGAACATGCAGTGGCTGGCATCCAAAGATAGGAATGTCAATAATCAAGGGAGATTGTTATGTTTGCGTTTCTCTGTTCTGGTTGAAAGCTTGGTGGTGACTTGCTTTCTTCTTTGTAGTCTAGACTATGTCCTCGTGGACAATAAGTTTTTAGCAAAGTCATTCTATGTTGATGCTTTTGCTTTAGGTTGGTACATTAAGATTTTGTGGCACAACAGAATTTGCCAGTGGCCAGTGGGCTGGCGTGGAGCTGGATGAACCAGAAGGAAAGAACAATGGAAGCGTTGGAAAAGTCCAATACTTCAAGTGTGCACCGAAACGCGGTATGACCTTCAATATTTTTCTTTAAATTATTTTGAAACCTGAATTTAAAAAAAGTATTGGAAGATATGAGAGAATAAATACAGATAATGGATTGTGTTTCTTTTCTTCTTTGTAGTGCTTGCTTTGTTTGTTTTATTGATTCTTTTAGCTGCGTGTAGTTTTTTAGCTGCAACTATTTGCAAAACGACTCAAACAACCAACTAGTCAAAATTTCCTGTTACTTCTTTGAAAGTGTAAGGTAATAGTCTTTCTTGTTTTCCCATCTGTATTGTTGACGCTATTTGTTTGTGTTGTAACAGTAATGGCCCATGTTTCTTTACCTGTTTTGTCTTCCTTTTAATTTAAGAGGCTCACACTTGTAGCTGTTTTCTAACAGCTTTCTAACTTCCAGTTTGAGGTATTTCAATTGGTATTTCACAGATATACAAAGTCTTGCATTTTGTAACAGTGGAGACTGAATGTTACTATTAGGACAAAAAGGAGATTCTAATCGATAGTTTTACTGCCTTCCTGAATTACTCTGTTCAAGTTTCTTGATAAGTCTCTTGGTTTCACTGTTCCTTTGAGGTAGTTCTTCCTACCCTGCAAGTGCTTCAGCAGCATAACAAGCTGAACAAAACCCAAACTTAATGGTGTAAGAGATAGTAGCTGGAAAGTTTTGTTACATTATTTTTACTCCTGATTTTTTTTTTGGCACATCCGATTTTCTCTCCAGGTATCTTTGCACCTCTTTCTAAAATAAGCAAAGCTTCCGATCGCAAAAAAAGCTCTTTACGAAGTTCTTCCACGCGGTCTTCACCTTTGGTCAAATCCAAGAAAATAGACGTGACGCACATAACTTCCAAAGTGAACTCTGGTGGGTATTTACTTGTGTGTTGAGACAGGATAGAAGGATACTAATGTTCAAGAATTACCACCAATCTTATAAATTTTGATATTAAAATACTTGTTTGTTTTTAGTTCGTCACTTGGGATGAGAAGTTGATATTCATTAGCTATGTGTTCTCATTCACTAGCCTTTAAACCGGCACTGGAAGGAGATGGTGTGTAGTCGCTTAGTGATTATAGTGGTCTGATGTACTATAAGAAGTTCTAGTCTTTATAGACTAGACTTTATAGTCTGTTAAAAAAAAGTTCAACGTTTATTCTCAAGCCTTTAAAGTTAATTTTTGATTGACTGTGATATTAGTTAAATGTCTAAACTTAATGTGATTTCATTTATTAAGATCATCCTGGGTCATTTGAAACTTCTCACTGAAATCAGTGAAAATCTAGAAACTAATCTATGACAATTTTATGTATAGAAATTGAAGAAATGTAGTTTATTTTCTGGCAAAATGGTCAGGGAACTATTTAACGGATTGCATTTTATCTGCTAATTAATTTATCTGAGTAAGACCAGAGGGGAATTAGAAGAGAAAGATGTCCTTGTAATAAGGCTTTGGTCTACTCATTGGAGTTCTAGGCTCAGTCTCTGGTTTAGTCTTTTAGTAGTTAATTCAAATTATTCAATCCTTCTGAATTCTCTTCTTGTGAAGGAAGAATGCTGCATCTTTTCTCACCTGTTTAGGTTCCCAGGTGTTTGGAGTTCAGGCTCTTTCCTGCTCTGTACAGTGCCCACCATGCATAGCCTGGCCCCATGTCTGGCTGGTTACATGATGATGCCATTAAGCATATTACATTAGCATTTCTTTTCCCTTCCAAACCCTGTTTAGGTGACATGCTAAGGGATGGAAGATATGCACACATTCTCATGGAATTTACTCAAGCACCCTAAAACACTCTGCTCTTTACCAGTGATATGCAGGGCACAGAGAGAATGTGCCAGGCTGGTAGAAAAGATGGGTTTTGGCAGCATTTTGGATGACTTGTGTAACTCTTCCCTACATAGATTGAGGGGGAAGCAAGCCCTAATTATGTGTATTTACATTTAGCACAAGATTTAAGCTATTTATGAATGGATATCCTGCATAAAAAGCTTCTCAGAAAAATGAGGAGCGGATCTGAGCTGACTTTTCTATTTAGTATTTTTCAATGGTTGATTCAGTTTATTGTGAACTGATTGTAACTCACTAATCTAAAATGGAAAGCAGCACTGTTTCCTTTGTCACAGACAGCGTGTTCCGGGCAGTTTCTGTCACAAAGGTGCGTTTGTGTCTTTGTAAATTTTAAACATTTGATGCTTGCTTTAGGTAAAAAATCAGTGAGTTATGCATCATCTGCCCAGCAGAGTTACACCCACTAACAGTCATCTGGAAGCTGCCGTTTATAAGATGTTCTTGTGTTGAAATTTCCATTAGCATTTAATGTGCCTGGCTGATCCACAGGCTGGAGTGGGAGGATAAGGCTGCAGAGGCAGAACTTTGTTTTGCAGCGTTTACATCCATCTCCATATTACATTTATTTCTCTTAAACTTCATCCCTGCGATACACTGGTTTGCAATGATCCAAGAAAAAATAATACGCTTTTTTCAGCTTATAATCATATCTACAAAGTAAAATATAATACTGTATATGATTTTCAAATTCGATTTGTTTCTACTGGATTTGAACAATCCATCAAATTGATGATAATAGGTCTTTTTCATGTTTTTAGAAAAAGGATTATTGTGATCAAATTGAGAAATATGTTATCTGTCACAAACACTAGTTTTTAGCTCTGATGCCTTAATGGCTAAACTATACAATTTTTGAAAATATAATAGATTTGTGAACTACTTCACTCCCTGTAGCTGAATTAAGCTGAGAGAAATAGTTACATAAAAAAGATACGATTTTTCTTTCATGATGGGAGAGGATTCATCATAGATAAGCTTGTTCTTCATTGAGTTAGGGTAGGAAACTGTCAGAAATGCAAAATGACTGTTCACAAATTATAACTTTGTGGCAATACTAGTTCACATGCATATCACAACATTTCTGCTCTAAGAGATGCTATTGCCATACTTCAGTATTTGTAGACAGCCTGAAGATTTGATCTCTAAACTTTTATGCATAATCTTTAATGCAGAAATTGCGAAATTAATCCTAGTGAATAGTATACCTTAAGTACTATGAAAGTGTATGTTGCATATATAATAAATATAAATGTTTCAAAAATTTAAGTAAAGCTCCTTCAATATAAACATTAATAATTTTCAGATAATTTGTTTATTGTTGGTCAAGATAGTTTGCACTGGTTTAATGTGTTAAGGGGTTTAAACATTTGTGCTTATCCATCAGAACAATTTTGCAGTCTTGTCTTACCCATTTATCAAGAGTCTAAGAAATTGTACGGTTCTGTCTGTTTTATCCATGCATCCGCTCATCTGCAGATCTGTCAAATGTTTGTTGTGTATGACTTACCTGTAAAATTATTTTTCATTGTTAGGATGTATATATTTAATTGTATATATTATTTTTTATAGGATTAAATATGCCAAAAAAAGACAGTGCTTCTGAAACCAACTTTATGACTCCTAAAAGGGGCAAAGCTGTACCTGCAAAAGACGGTAATGAAATTTTTAAAACTTTTTTAACATCTTGAGAAAAATTTTGAGTAGACCAGAGGAAGTATTATTACTGCCATACCTCTGAAAAAGTCCTTTATCTATAGGAAAGAGTTTCCCTGCCTGTCTGTATTCAAGTCCCAAGCACGCTGTACACATTTATTTTCCCAGGAGCAAGAGTAATTTGTGTGGGTGTTTGGCTGGCGTTCTGTGTTGGTTTGATAACAGCTTTGGTCCATATGTGTGGCCAAGAATATTGACAAGCCCTTAGAGCTGAAAGGTGTCTCGTAGTGAATGATTTTCCAGAGGATCTGCAGAGTTACCTTCTAGGGTTTCTGAGGGGAGGAGACCTTTTGCCCTGTGTCGTTACTGCCTAGATTTTAATGAAGAGTCGTGCACATCTTCTGTTGGAATTTTTTTTCTCTCCTGTATCTGTATGTTCACACTTGTATTATAAAGTGTTGTCATCTAACAGTACTTAACAGTCTTGGCATTGTATCATGGAAGCCTCATAATAACGAACTTCAAATATGAAAAATGAAACTCTAGCATTTTCAAAAGTTCCTTTTACATACAAATCATCCTCTGCAATTATCTAGTTTCAGAATGGGATAGTGACTTCTATTGCATCAGTATGTTGTTTGCCAAATGAAAACATAAAGGGACGTCGCTTTCAGGGCTGTCTTTAACGAATTGTAACAATCCGGTTTCCTTTGAGGTTTTCTCTTTAGAATCATACTATGAATGTTGGTAAAAGCAATATTTCTTTGAATAACTTGAAGTGTGAATTTCAGTATACCTTCTTTGAAGAAAAGCATCTTTTTATATCCTCTGTCAGTGAGCAGTTGTAAGGAAGAGACTTGGGCAAGAGGCTAGTGTAAGGTATTTAAGTACTGTCCAATCAGGTACTTTTTCAGAGGTGAGCTAGAAAACTTGTGTAGACAGAGGTTTCCAACATTTTGTTCATGGAGGGCGCTTAATGGCTTGGTCTTCAGGTTCTGGTCATGCGATGAAAATAATTGGCAGGATAGTGTCTGTGTTTGATGGATATATGATATCTGCAATTAATAGGACTCCAAAGGCTTCACAGGCTGTAAGTGATGTGAAGCCTCATTTTGTGATTTAGTGGTTTAGCTGATACTGCTATAAAGCAGGTGCAGAACCTTTAGAAAAATCCAACTTAGAAAGTAGTTCAGCTTGGGGTTTTCCTGGAGTTTGTGCTGACTCTGTTGTGTGGTGTTTGTTTGTTTGTTTTTAAACAAACTCCCCAGAAACCCTTGACAAATTGGAAAAACTCTTGGGGGGATGGTGGGGAGGGAAAAAGATGGAGAGGAGTAAGGCCAACTACAAAGTTCTGGAGCAAGGCTGAAACAGTCAACTCTATAAATACACCCTGGAAATGATATGCCCAGTAATAATTCTGCATAAAAGGACCTGGAGATACTGAGGATTACAGGGTAAACGAGAGTCATCTATGCTGTCCCGTTGCAAAAGGGGAAGCACACTGCGATGGGCTGTCAGCCATGAGGTAATGCAAAGTGACCTGGATGCTTCACTTGGCACAGGTAAGGTCTCTGCTAGGATACAGATCTAGCTTTAAATACCACATTTCAAAAAGATGCGAGTCATCTGGAGAGAATTCAGAGAAGCCACCACAGTAACTGGAGATATAAAACATGACTTAGGAGTAGAGACTGTTGGAATTGTGATTGTGTGATTAACAACATGTGTAACAAGAGTAAGAAATCTTGAGCTAAAACTGTGGTAATTTAGGCCTTTATATTAGGGGGGAAAAAAAATCCCTTGAACAGTGTAGATAATGATGTGGTGAAATATATTGCTGACAAGTCCTGAGATCGCCCTGATGGGAGATTTTTAAGAACAGGTCAAACACTCGCTTCTCAGGAGTGAGCTAACAAACAGGTGTTTTGCCTGATGAAGAGAAGTAGATTGTAAGACCTGCTGAAGTCCCTTTTGTTCTTCCTTCTCCTGCCCCATGATTTCCTACAAAATTAAGCATCTCAATGGCTGGTTTAGTTTCAGCAGCTTTTGTTACACTCATGTAAAAGTGCTTGGTGATGGTCTGACCTCCAGTGAATCCATTACTGGACTGACTTTTAAATATGGACTTGCAGTATGTGTTCACAAACGCAGGTGAATATTTATATAATACCTTTGACTTGAAGGTTGCCTGTTTAGTCACCAATCATTTAGTAATTTGCATTTTCTTCATTGTAGGACAGCTGCAGCCAATATCTCAGTCTTTAGATTGATATCTCCAAGTACCTAAGCTTTTGCTTTGACCCACTGAATTTACTGTTCTGCAGTTCTTTACTGTTTTGCCAAACTGAAGGATTAAAAAATTGAACATGTTAACTCTTTTGCTTTGTGAAACCTAAAGTATTAAGCCTCTCAGAATGCTGAAAACCTCTATAAGCCATAGAATCATAGACTACCAGGTTGGAAGGGACCACAAGGGTCATCTGGTCCCAGCTTTCTTGGCAAAAATACTGTCTAGAAAAGATGGCTCAGCACCCTGTCCAGCGGCAACTTAGAAGTGTCTGGTGTTGGGGAATCCACTGCTTGCCTGGGGAAATTATTGCAAAGGCTGATTGTTCTCATAGTGAAAAATTTCCCTCTTGTGTCCCATCAAGATCTCCCCAGGAGTAACTTTTATCCAATACTATCTAAATTTTTCACATTGAGAAACTGAGGCCTAGGCATGCCTTCCTGAGGGTAGGAAAGGGAGGAACTGGGGAGAGCCTTGAAAAGGAAGGAGGAAAGCTGAACATAAATCTTATCAGACAGTTTAGACATCAGGGTTTGCAAATGCAGATAAAAGTGATTTATTTCCCATTCTTACTTTAGAGTACAGTTTTTAATATTAATACAGGATGTAATGGAATATAGTAGGCTTTAATCCAGACAATAATTCACTCACATAATATCACCTTCCTTCTACTTCTCATCAAATCTTTAATAGGCTGGATGCTGAAAGTGTGGTGGTGTGATCTCTTATTAGTAAGGCTCCCATATTTTAATAAATTTGCTTGGGACTATTTAGAACTTTTGCAGAGTGAAAAAGAATGGGCTTTTGGAGACCTCTTCCAGCACTCAGCTATCACCGTATTCCTGAGGCTGGGTGAGGTGCACCTGTCTCATTCCTGACAGGTGTTTGTGTAAGTGCTGCTTAACAACTTCTAGTTTTGGCTCTTTAGTCTGTATTCTGCCCACCACAGAGAACAGATAACGTCCTTCATACAGAAGCTTTCCCTTCTGCTTCATCTGTCCTTTTCCAAAAATGATCTCTGAAGGACTATTTCACTTCTGTCTTTTAGGTTTTCCTGGGTACAGCAGCTCTTCCTCTTCTACTACCTCCTTGGAAGGCAAACAGAATTACTCCAAGAAGTGAAATGCAACTAGCAGCAATAAAAAAGCAGTGACTAGAGTCTCTTCTGCCTCATCTAAAATTAGTGCTGGTATGGTCTGTTTTACTGAGGTGTATTTTGACAGGTGGGAGTTTACTGCTGTAGTGAATACTTATGTAGAACTACTTCTGCTGTTTCAGAATCTGAGATAGTTCAGGAAAGACACCTGGGAGGTAGTTTAACCATAAACTTGAGTTGGGCAACTCAAAAAAAGGTTTTAGCACACATTCAAGAGGAAAAAATGTTTTTATAGCTGGTCACTGTGCCTTTCAACTGCAGAGAAAAGGCTGTAGTCCACAGTTCATGAGGAAGCAAAGCAATTCCTTGTCTAAGCAAAATTTGCGGTATGTTGCCATGGGTTAAAGGTACACTACATTAAAGATAGATACTGTTTACTAATCCTTTGGCTCACTATGTAAGTATTTTTAAAATTTTAAAGATATAATGTCACTAATTGCAGATCTTGTTCTTCTGTTGAACAGGGTTGTATAGTTCTCTTGCTACAAGAAAAAATCGTTTTGATGAAGGAGAAATTCAGGTTGGAGACAGAGTGCTGGTGGTTGGACAGAGAACAGGCATTGTTAGATTTTGTGGGATGACAAAATTTGCACCAGGTATTTGCAATAGTCTTCGCGTATGTTGTAGAATCAATATGGAATAACCTATATGTGAGCACGTGAACATTAAGAGAACTCCATCTTTTTCCTCACTCCCTCCAAAACAAATATCTAAATTTACTGTGTTGTTTCAAAGTTCTTCCTTCCTCTTTCCTAAATTTAATTGATTTTTTTTTTTTAACTTAATGTAACTGCCAGGAAAAATAATGGTTTTAAATATGACTTTTTACTTGTCCACTAACTTATCTTAATCAGGAGAAATATTTTGATGTTGAAATTGTAGGTATTGTTACAAAGCTTTCTGAAAATCCTCAGTTTAGGCTCCGAAGTGGTATATAGTTTATTGAAAACACATGCCTTTACTCCTTACTTATTGTAGTAAGTCTTTTTGAGACAGCTCCTCTCTTGCAATACTGGTGCTCATACCATGTCTTATACATGTCTCATCCTTATCATTTTAGCATCTTTAAGAGGGTAATTGTGAACGTTTAAATCTTAACTAAGAAGTGTTTAGGTCAGACAGATGAGCAGTTACGAGCATCTCAAAAAGCCCCAAACTGCCATTCTCTCATCCTTCTCCCTTTCAGTTCCTCCCTCCCTTACCCTTGCTAAAAACCACACTGCAGTGAAAGCAGGTGTTTTCAGATGGAATTGCATTATTCTGAATTATGGAAACTGATTTATGAATACTAATTTTTTCCAACTGAAGTCCATGTTCTTTAAGTCCTTATCTAAAATCTTGCAAGAGTAATGCAAAACCAGTTGGTATTGGTGTAAGTGCCTAGTTTAAATGAGGGTCATTTGATTGATACGTGAGCGGCAATACTCTGTCTTGACACTTTGTGGCATCAATATTTAAAACAAAAGAAGAAAAAGTTAGAATGACAGAATGTGAGATTGTGGTACAAACTACATACTTTTTTCATTCTTGCCCCTTTCCCCAGTTTCATTGTAGGCAAGTCTTTGCTTAAGATATTGCAGTTAACTGATTCTACACTTCCATGTGATCATTCTTACCTTCGTGTTGTTACTTAAAAAGTAAACAATGAGAAAAGGATTGCTTTTCCAAATTTACTGTAATAAGCGTAAAATCAGAAAGCTGTTGGACAATGTGAGTCTCCTCCCTCTCCCTCCAAGTTAAGAAATTATTTTTTTTTTTTTTCCTAGAAAAACATGGTACTGTAAGAAGTGAGGATGGAAAGATCACAAGTCTTCACCATTTGCAAAACCAGAAATTTATAGCAAATGTAACAGATGCATTTTTAAGTATTTCAATTTTAATGTGGATCAAAGCTCTGGAAGTTACCTAAATTTAATTTCTTTTTACTGCAATGCAGGTCTTTATTTCATTTGGAAAACAGGAAGGGAACAACACCTGACATTCTGAGCCCTTCTAATTGATAAGCTGTCAGCCCTGAGTTTCTTGGGCTGCTAATTACAATTACCATTTTATCCAGTGCCTTAGTACCAAGTGACTTGAATTAAATTTTGAGTCTTTTGGGGATGGATAGCATAAGGACTGCTAATGGAGTATGAAATTTAGCACCTTTACATAATTAGCTCACATTTATCACAGGTTATGAATGATCAAGCTTATTACCATCTTGATGCCTGCTCAGTGTTCTGTACGAGATGAATTGCTGGGCAGGTCTGGTTCTTACACCCTTCTCCCAAAATCATACAACCAGCCTTGCAATTTGTGTTAATTAAAACTTGCTAGATGGAGAGAAGGAATGAATTAATATCAAAACTTTAATTTTACTGTTGATGATCTCAGATGAGGCATAAACCGTGTGGTCAGAGGATTGGAGAGGAAAACCTGAACCACTGCTGCTCTTTGTTCTCGTCTCCTTTTTTGTCAAATGGCCACTGTTACATTCAGCAACATTCTGTTTGCCTTTAGTACGTATATCAAGGGGTTTACCTTTTCTGCATTAAATCAAATGTCAATAATTTTCTTGAAAGCAAACAAAAATGCAGAGATAATTCTCTTTAGGTTATGATATGCGTTTTTGCATAGTTACATAGATGATAATAATAATAAATATATATATTACAACTCTTAATTTCTAACTAGAAACCATTTTCCTTGATGTGGATAAATGCCAACAGCACCAGCTATCTAGATGAAGAAAAGCCCGTGGTGTTTTGTTCGAAATACTGTGGTTTTACTGTTTTGAAATGTAGGATTCTGGTGCGGAATTGAGTTGGACAAGCCTCACGGGAAGAACGATGGTTCTGTTGGAGGCGTTCAGTACTTCAGTTGTCTTCCCAGATATGGTATATTTGCACCACCATCTCGTGTGCAGAGGTAAGCACTGACGCTGTTGTAATGTTTGTGTCGCCAAACGCTTTCTTAATACGTTTCCAGTGAGAAACATTTTGTAGCAGAAATGGAAGAAACAAATGTTTTCTTCTGTTGATGAAAGTTTATAGCATCCATTAAAAAACTAGTAGGTTTTAGATCAGCTTTTTTAAAGCAGATTAGAAATGCAGCTCCCTATTTCTCTTGCAACCTGTTCAGGTATTTTCAATCCAGGGCCTCCATTTCTGATACATTCTGTGTTCATTAAATCTTAGTTCCATAACCCAATCCTGATGCATTAAGCTGAATTTGGTTATAAAAGGAGGTTGCCTTGGACATGAATGGAAATGCTGTTCTCATTCCAGATAACTGCACTAAGCATCCACCACTTCGTAGTCTCTTTGTGAGGTTTCAGGAAGAACATTTGAGGAGTACCATGCTTTTTCCTCCTGCATTTGTATCTCATCATTCTGCCAGACATGTTCTTGCTTTTCTATCCCTGAATATCCTCCACCAAACTTAAAGACCTTGCCTCAAAATTATACATGCTTTCTTGCTGAATAAAAGGCAAGTAACTCGAAGAAATGAGTTTGCTCCAGGCACCTCTTACATAGCAGCCTGATTACAACTGAAAGTTTAGTGTCTCCTGGAGTTGGATGGAGAAGAGAAGGAATGAGAACTTTGACAAAAAGGACTCCAGCAGTTCAGAGTTGAGTTGCAATGAATTCTTCATTATGTTCTTGCTTTTCAGACTAACAGGTTCTTTGGATTCACTCACAGAGACCTCATCGAGTAAACTAAATCACACTTTTCCAGGTAGGAGCGTAAGATGCAGTGACTTGGGTTGGGCAGGTGACTGTCCTACAACCAGAACCCACAGCACAAAGCCCCCTTCTCCAAAAGCACAACGGGTTTTCAAGGAACTCAAATGCCAGCCAATAGTCTGGCTGTTCCCTTCCTAAAAATGTAGCCAGTGAAAGGAACTGTGGAGTACTGCCGTTGTTATTAACCCTGAACTGGCAGAAATAATTGTCAGAGTTAAGACTGTTGCCACTCTTCCCTTATCACCGTATTGCATTCTAATCAGAGTTAACCATAAATTGAAACTCTCCTTAATCTAAACTGAGATTGATGAAGTGTGGGGAGGGATCTATATGCAGTTACTGAAACTCCTGTGAGAAACTTGAAGTATTTTTATTTTTCCTTACCTCAGCTTTTTGTGAAAAGACTGCTGCAAATTACCCTTGTCCCATTTGTTTAATTTCATTTCTGTGCTCTCTGAACATTTGAAAATGTAACGGGCACTTAATTTCATGAGAAGTTTCATCACTTAAGTTCCAAATTGGAGGAGAGAATGTGTATCAAATGTAGAAGAAGGAATATAAAAAAACCCACAAAGAATATGAGTTCATAAAGATATTATAAAAATGTACTACACTGCTTTTTAACCTTTCCACTTAGGTTTTAGACGCAGTCTAAGCACCACTTCTGCGTCTTCACAAAAGGAGATAAACAGAAGAAACTCCTTTGTTAGGTGAGTGTTTTGAATTAAAAATGTTTGGGTGAGCTGGCTGTTAGCTTTACCGTGTCTTCTTCAAAATAAAACCTTTGTGTATAATATTTAGATCTTTACATGTTCCTTTTTTTTTTCCTTCCAAAATGGACCAGTAGTAGACTCTGTTTCTGTGGGTATCCAGGAGTACAGTCCTTGGATTCAGGTTGGCATTGAAACTGTTTTCCAGTTCACTGCATATGCTCCAAATTCTTGTGTTCTCACACAGCTGGGTGAAGTTCAGGAGCTCTTTGTAAAGGCCTCCACTTTGTCATGGTGATTGTGACTGATCCTTGCACACTAAAAGTAGTTTTGGCTAAACTCTTTGAAGCCCCAAATACAATGTTTTGTACTGCTGAATTTACCAATACTATCACCTGCAGTAAATACTGTACAGCCTGGCAGCAGGTGAGAGGACATCGATTTTCCAAGCATTTCAGACTGCTGTGTGCTCTAGCCTGGCGATGTTATTACATGTTTTGCTAGTAACATGAGATCAAACCAATTATTTTAGAATGGAATTTGAGTTTTTTTGCCCTTGCACTTCACAAAATTATAGATTTGCCTGGATACTTTATAGAAAGAAATATCTTTTTTGTTTTTTTTTCTTCTCCTCCTTTTTTTTCCTAACTAGATCTAAGAGCTCCGTGTTGCGGCGCAGCTGGAGTAACACCACTACAGCTACCATGGAGGGACCGGTGAAGCTGCACGAAGGCTCTCAGGTTCTTCTGACCAGCTCCAATGAAATGGGGACAATCAGGTACATTGGTCCTACAGACTTTGCACCAGGGATATGGCTGGGGCTCGAACTCAGAAGTGCCAAGGGAAAGAATGACGGTTCTGTGGGGGACAAGCGCTATTTCACCTGTAAGCTGAACCATGGGGTCTTGGTTCGACCCAGCCGAGTAACGTATCGTGGGATTAATGGGGCAAAACTTGTAGATGATATTTGCTGAGCCAAAATGTCCTCATACAATAGGAAATAAGTATTTAAAGCACAGAAGACCCCATCTAGAATGCAAACTTATTTTTAAATTATTAATTCTATATAAGTATATCTAAGATAAATTTTAACATAAATAAAAAAATATATATAGAGACAAAGTTCAGTCTCATTAAGAAGTAAAACCACTCTTCAGCTTCTGACTGGGAAGATTATTGCAAAAGCATCTTGGGATTGAGATGCTGAATTATTCGAATAATGTTCCAGTTAGAGAATGTATCACCAACATTCTCTGAAGCTGCTTTGTGATTCATGTGGTATTTTCCTCCGTGTAGTAACGAACTGATACTGCTTTGCACATTGCCCGCTTTTGACAGAGGAGGCGGTTAATGAGTGACATTAGTGTGGTCACCAGGCACTTTGTCAGTTCCAATGTCAGCTGCTAGCAATAAGAAAGCAAAAAAGAAAAGATCAATTTTTTCAAGCAGTTGTGAAGTATTTTTACATGTTATCATTCAGATCCCTCCTCTTCTCGCCCCTCCTGTTCTCCTCTCCGGAACACAAAAGGGCTGATAAATAGAAGTATTTGTGGCTATCCTAGTGTACAGCAGCAATTAAATACAAAGCCCTTAAAAAAGCACAAATAATGCTGCATGTCAGTCTTTATAGTAAAAAGCACTTTTTGCTGGATGCATTTGTAGAAAGAGCTACATATAAGAAGCACTCTTTAAAATAATGCACTTTGTGCTCTCCTGGAGAGCTTTCCCTCATTTTTAAAGACTTTTTGTTTGGTGTGCTGCAGGCTATGAGTATCACAGTTTTTAAATGCAAATAAACCCAGAGTGGAACTATACATAATAGCCTCATCATTAATATTAAGACTGTATAAATACAGCATGGTAATTCCTGCCAGTGGTATGGATTATATGCAGGGTTTTCAAGTAAGCTATTACCATGATTTGATTTGTTTGCAATACATTTCTTTTTTGTTTCCTTTGGAACAGTTTGCAGTCTAAATTTATTTTAAGAGTCTTATGAGAAATTAAAGATGGTTTTAGGTACAGCATTGTTAACGCACCTTGATGTGACATTATTTGCATATCAGCTTTTTAAAACTGCTAACATTTTGTCCAGGTTTTAAACATATATTGTATTTTAATTGCTCAGCATATGTAAACATTATCAGGATGGTTTAGTGTTCCAGAACAGTAATTTTATTCTTAAATGATCTGCTCACTCTTACCTACTTGAAGAAGTGACACTTTAAATTACATCATAATAACCTATTTTTAGACAATATTCTGCTGCTGTTACCTTCTTTTAAATAGTGCTGTAGCTATTTTTCCTGAGCTGTATTTAAAATAATGCGTATTGTATTCTAACTTATGTGAATTTTTAACTGAATAAAAAAAGCTGTAAATTTTGAATGTAAAAAAAAAAATCAGTGCTTTGTATTTGAAGCTGTAGATGTTCAGTCATCTACTGAACTTTGTCCAATATCTGTTTCTTGCTGGTGTTAGTAAAATAAAACCCTGGTGAATAGTTTGGCAAAAATAATTTCCATTAGGTTGTTACAGGATGTACATCCTCTCACTTCTGTTCTTAGGTACAAATTAGGCAAATGAGATAAAGGGTGGAACAACAACTGTGGTATATAAACCAGTAGTTTTTATATCTTCTTGCTGTTTGGTACCAAACCGCCAGCTGTCAAACAAAGCATTTGTGCATGTTTTGCTGGTTTGTCCCGGCACCATGCTCCCAGGTGGGCAGTTCAGTTTCTGTGATGAAACACCTGTTGTCAGAGCTGCTGTTTTTCCTGCCTGACACGATGGAATGGCTGTACCTGCTTTTCCTGACGGGCGGTGGGAGTTCCGCAGAAGGCACGTGAGGGTTAGGCAGCAAGCTCACGCAGTTGGTTGTAGTCACACCATTTCTATGTTGTGTATCTTGCACAGAGGAAGAACCACATGGAAATAAGTTATATCCAAGAGCGCTCTGATTCACTGGTAACTCTTTTTTCCTCCAAGGGTGTCAGGCTGCACCTTCTGCAGGTCTGTAGCTGTACCCAGGTCAGCTGGAAGTGGGAGTCTCTGGGGCCCGGGTAGCAAAGCCTGCAGGACTTCATTCAGTCCTGTCTGAGGGGCAGCCAAGAGGGCACAGGTGCCACCTGAGTTCTGGGGCAGCGTGCTCTCCCTTCAGCTTCAGCTTGCTGCACCCTTCTCCTGAAAGCTCTGCCTGTAGGTTAGCACTGTAGGTTACAGGAGCAAGTCAGGACTGTTATCAGTACAGAGCTGAGAATCTTCTGTACCAAAGCAAGAAGCTCTGTAAATTTATGTGGCCTGAAACAGAAATAAATCATGCCCTCCGTTCCAGAAGGGATTACTGATGGCTGTCTTCAAGTTGGTGATGTGAAGGGATTTGTGCTTCCTTAAATCCAAGGTAAGTTGCCATAATCCTTTTCTCCAGTTCTTGCAGAAGGACACTTTGTGTCATAAAACAAGATTCTGAAAATAACTGGCAGTGAAGTTTGAAATTAGGTGCTGTCCTGAGGTCTGTGCAATCACAGCCCAGGACTGGTTAGAAAAGAAGACAAATGATCCTCAAAGTCGCCTTAAGCCATATAAATAGATATTATCTGTTTTATAAATAAATAAAGAGATGGTCTCCAGCAATTCTGTGCTGCCTGTGCAGACTTCGAGGCTTGTCCTTGTGCCACAGCACATTTCTGGGGTCCAGTTTCAGAAAAGGTACTTCCTCAGTGCTCTCAGCAATGACATCTTTCAAAATTTGTTGGACACTGGCTGGAAGGGTCACAGGTGTGACAATAGGACAGTCACTTTCTTGAAGTGTCCTGGGATGGAGAACTCATTTCTAGAGTTCAATCCTGTTGGATTCAGGGATAGTTTTCCAGATGTTGACAGTAATGGTTTTCTGGGCAGGAAGCCTGTGTTTTGAAGTGCTGCTATCTAGGAAGATCTGAGGCACAAGGATCCAAAATTGGCTCTGCAGATTTTCAAAACATTACCTAATTTCTCTGAGAAGTTAGCTTTGTTACCTGTGAGTGTTGCAGAGGAGGCAAGTCCAGTATTTAAGTCACAGCTTTTAGAGTTCTAGTTTTGCAGAAGCCTTGTCCAACACCAGGTGGAAACTGAAACCATGTCCATGAAAGCCACCCAGCAGAGCACCCACCTGCATCCTTTCTCCTGCCTTGCTGCAGACAGAAAACTCTGGAAAAAAAAGGTACATCAGAGCACAGGTTTCCAGCCAGTGCCAGATCTGAACCAGGATGTGGTGGGGGCCCAGGGACTGGAGGTGCTCCTGGGAGGGCAAAGGAGAGCTCCCTTCTCAGGGAAGGGGGGAAACGGAGGAAGAGGAGGAGTGCCTGCCAGATACTTGCTCAGGAAAGAGTCTTGTTAACTAAACCACAGATCAGTCTTGCAGGAGAATGAGCATATGGCCAAGCCAGTGCAAGAGAATACGGTTTATAGGTAAGTCAGTCCTCATTTTAAGGAGCATTTCTTGAGAAAGCAGCTACCTGCAGCACGGGAGTGGTACAGAGAGGGGAAAAGAACATTTCAGGGCAGGAGCAACCTCTTCCCATGTTTGTCACAGGACTGTAGGACACTCCACTGTATTAAAATGCAGCTTGTAATTAGACCTACTCAAAGTCCACATACAGACTCAAAGAAAAATGCTGTCTTGGGATATAAGTGTTAAAGAATGCAAACACCTAGATTCTCTCTTCAACCATATACTTTGTTCTCTTTATACTGGCCAGTCTCCTACAGGTAAAGGCCAACCTTGGTGATTTGGCACCTTTCTCTGGAAGAAACTGGGAGATGCGACATTTGCAATGCAAACAAGTCAAACTTGCTGCTGCCAACCAGGAAGGTGACTCTCAGTTTAACACCACAACTCCTTTCTCTGTCCTTCTGTAGCTTTACCAAGTGAAAACTGATCTCCAGAGCCATCCCTTGGTTATTACAAAAATGATGTGACGTTGACCCAATCATTACACAGCGCAACACAGAGAAAGCCATTTTATTTGTCTTCATGCCTTGTGGTTCACTACACTTGTTTACAATACAAATACACTATTCAATACAAAATACTCAATGACCATATATTAGTATTTTTCTTTATAGTATCCCTGAAGCCCACAGGCCCTTCCTTTATAAACAATGTTGCATAAACTGCTGTACATGAGACAGACACTCCTATAATGAAGCTTTGTTACTAAAAGAAGCCAGATGCAGACAATTCGGACATTTTCCTGTGATGGGTTTAGCTTTGGGACAGACAAACGCTGATGTCTTTGCTGCAGTGAAAGGCTGTTTTATGTTATTCCTATCTCAAGGTTCTTGTCAGCCAGCAGACGGGCTCAGTAACAGGAGCAGACACGCAAAGTTAAGTCCTTCAGAGCCCATTTCACACCTCTTACATCAGGCAGCGTGAGCAGCTGCCCCCAGCGCTGCTGTGGCTGCTCTGGTGCCGAACCTGTGGCCTTTGGGCACAGACGGGGGGACACCAAGGGACCCACAGCACTGAGAGGGGCTCAGCCACATTAACGCAGCCCCCTGCCTTCAACCCGTGGTATCAAAACCTCCTTCCTCGCTAGAGCAAAGCCCCTCTCCTGCCACCACTCGAGGAAGCAGAACCACCCAAACTTCTTGCCTCCATTTCCAGGCACAGGATGGAGAAACAAGATTCAGCAGCGAAAAGGAAGATGGAGAGGTGGAAAGGCAGACAAACAGGCATCCCAACCTCATTTACCTTCAGCAGCTTACAGAATCAGACACCTACCTAACATTTACAGGAAACAGTTAAAATCCAGGTGGAAATCAGCCATTTTCAGAGTAAGAGTGGCAGCACAGGATTCTCCCAGTCGTGCTTTACATCCTGTAGCTCATACTGCTTCCTGCTGCTCCCCTGCAGAGTGAGGAAGACACGTAAGACAAGAACGTAATCATTGCCAATGGAAAAGATTAAGTCTTAAAAACAAGTTCGTTAAAACTGTTTATATTGTCTCAATGAATTATATTTTTTTTTTAAAAAGTCATAGACAAAAACAAGTAAGAGGGTTAAAATAACTTGATATTTTTTTTTTTCCCTCCTACATCACTGTGAGGGAATTTGGCATTAACACATGCTGGGCTGCTTTGGTCTTGATAGCTCATGGTGACTAAGCCCCTCTGTTCCCTGCAGCTCTGAGAACTGAACAGGACACAAATTCAAAATTCCTGGTTTATGACTGGACAAAATGCTGTTGCTAATGGTGTACAGCTATAGAAAATGTGCTAGAATGAAACTGCTAGAAGTTGGAACACAAGAAACATGGACACTGAACACTTCTAGATGTTGCAAAAGAAATGATAAATTCTATCAAGTACCTCCTTGTACAGAATGTAAGCCAGTCTCCTTACAACTGTGTTGAGTAAGTTACTCAGCTCTTTACACGCACGCCAAGTCTAGAACCTCTGAACTGCAGTCTGTTGGCCTTACCCTTTGGGATGCTGTAGTAATGGATTGAGCCTGAGTGTGAATTGTTACTTGAGTGATGGAAGAACTGGGTACCATTAAGAAAAGCTTTCCTCACAGCATCCCAGCCATACCAGTAAAATCTTGCACTGTCACTGAAATCCTGGCAATGCCTTGGCAACAGGACAGGTGCTTAAAGTTAAGCAATGCCACTGCAGAACGACCAGGAAACTCTGTGGTGCAGCTGCACACAGGTAGCAGAGCAGCCTTTAGTACAGGCAATTAATTCATGGAAATCATTTGTCATTGATGGCATTAGTTGTTTTCTAAGAAAGAGGACAGGCAAATGCTCCAAGCCTTGTTTTTGAGTGGCAAGATTTGATTAGCATCAATATTTACAAAATGATTTTTGCAAACTGGAGTACTGTACTTGGACAGCACACAGGGCTACCAGCCTGAATGCTTCCTCTGGAAGAGCTCAGAATTGGTTTTTTTTCATATTAACAATATGCGCAAACTGGATTTCTGAATTCCTCTCAATTCCAAGAGTTAATGGGGAGGATTCAAAAGAAGCCAACAACACAAAAACCCCACAACAAAGCATTGTACACTGGAGACACTGGCAGGAAGATTACTGAAAACCACCTGCTAGTGCAGGAACAGGATTTATCTCAATGCACCATACTCAACAGACTGGAGAATTTCCGCAGTAATTCACCATTTCCCTCGGCCAGAATTATCTCCTCACGTATTCCATAGGTAAGAAGCAGTAATGTGTTTAGCTCCTCCTTTGTTTGCAACTCTCATTCTTCTAATAGTATTTCAGTTGGGATAAAATAACTGCCTAGCACGGCAGGGGCCTTTTACCCCCTTCACTCCCACAAACTTACAATCATATCTTGCTGCTCGCTCTTTTAACGCTTCTTTTTGAAATGCTACTTTTGACATCATCACCTGGCAGCCTATCTGCCTTTGTGCCACATCAGAGCTTCTGCCCCAGATCTAAGAATTAATAATTTCCACTAGTCAAACATCACTAACTTTGCAACTTCTTGTGTATTATTTAAGAACATTCATCAGTGTACAGGTCAGATCCTGCACTCAGTAACATGCAAAAGGCAGGACAGCAAACATTCAGAGTGCTCCTATGCAGAGAAGAGCTAAATAAAACAATGATGACGAGATTCAGCCCTTTTGAAAATGAGAAAACTAAAATATTTAAATGAAAATTGCTATTATATGTGAGTAACAGACCAGTGTAAGAAACTGTTCTGATAGTGCTTACCTGGTGAATTAATCAGCCTTCCTGAGACTCTGGAAAACTACCCCATTGAGCTTGAATGAGCGGCCCGTGTGACAGGAACACAGTCCAACGCTGGACTGAATCCCTCCCCAGTGGCTATTCCACGATGGGAGCTGCGAGCCTCATAATCTCGCAGATCACAAATATTCTCTTAATGCAAGCTAAAGCAGCCTGCACGCAGCAGGAGAGCAGCCGAGGCGTGTAACCCTTGTGATCCCCACCAAGCTCACGCAGCAGCATTGGATTACTAGCAGATGAACATGAAATCTGGAGCAGCTCCTGACTCAAGCTTCCCAACACAAGAACAGAGCCCTATTACCCGACCCTCACACTCAGCTTTGGCATTCATCTAAAAAAGGTTTTTTGTTCTGTGTATCAGAGGTGGCAGAAGGGCAGGTTAGGATAGCACACTACCTCCCCCTTCTTATTTATTATTTTTTTAGAAGGATGGTGGCCCAAACCTAGCCCTCTGCTGTCGGTCTGCATGTGTCAAAGGCTAGGAGCAGCATATATGGATTCTGGTTTGTTCCCTTATGAGGACAGGAGCTTACCTCCATGTTTGGATCCAGGGCCAGATTCAGTCACTTCACTGAAACGAAGAGTCTCAGACTGAAGAACACATCCACATTCCTTTGCTGGTGCTCCGTTACACCTATTTCCTTGGAAACAGGCATCCCTTTTTCAGACAGCATTCATGCTAAAACAGCTCCTTGCAACCCTAAGTTGAAGTTACTAATTCACAACTTTACACATGAATTATTTCCTACACCTATGTTTTGACAATACACTTAACTGGAATATTTTTCATGCACGAGGTGTACAAAATGAGTCAATGCAGTGCTTATCTTTAAACCAGTATCATACACTTTTTGTTAAAGAACAAGGGCTAAACCTCGCAAATACAGACGGTATCTGGCATCCAGGTTGTGGCACGATGTAGTCTTCTGCTTTTATGTTGTCGTTTGTACAGGGTACATCAAAGGCTCTTGTAAACCTCTGAGGTACGTGGGTGGCTGTCCATTTTCAGGGCATGGTGAAAGTTCCTCTCATGATTATGGTCCTTTAAAACTTCACCTTGGTTCTGCTTGACATGCACAAGTTCCTGATGAAGGACATTCCTACTTTCGTAGGCCAGAAGGAATTTTAAAGGGCTTTACTCCGTTTTAGTTCTTAAGCAAAGGAAAAAAAAAAAGGAAACAAAACAAAAAAACCCCAGCCAAACAACACCCTCCCCACTCCCAACCCAGAATACACCTCATAGCATCTACACCCATCTTCTGTGCTTCCTCTCCTCTCTCTTTCAAGGAATGTGGTATGACCAGTGTATTGCCCTGCCGCCATCACCACTATGCATTCAAGGACTTTCGAAGACCGGACTGTAGCTGGGACACAACTTGGGCACGTGCCATCGCGTCACCATTCAGTGCTCTTGTATCCTTTTTCAGTTTGGATGGAGGATGCTCTCCCCAAACCCACTACAACCTCTGGCAGCTGCCGGAGACCTCCAGGTGTTCCACAGCAACCACAGGTTTGGCAAGGAAACCCCAGACATGAAACACTCGGTGAGCTGCAGCTTTACACTTAAGCAGAGAATGAACAACTGAGAAAAGCTCACAGGAAGGGCATGACAACAACCATGCGTATGAGTTGATGCAACAGCAGCCGGGCCTTGCAGATAGCATCTCTTTCCTGTATCCTCCCTCCCCCTTGGTTCTTTTACTCCAATGATTGGAACCTTCTCAGGTCAGTTGAAATTACAGCTTCGAGGGTGGCACTTTTGGAGCAAGCTGGCACAGAATGGAAGGTGATGCAGCCGGATCCCTTGCTCATGGTGTGTTGGGTAACAGGACATCTCTTCAATGCTCAGGGGCCACAGGGGGAAAAGTCAAGAGGGTAGAGGGCTCTCACGGCCCCTGCTGGGTTATGTGGCTCTTGTTTCTAAGGACGGGGTCCTCGTAACTGCTCGTGCAAGGTGGCGTGGAGGTTTCCAAGGGTAAGCCCTGCTGTTGGTACCCATAGTTGACGTTCCCACAGGGGAAGTGGCGGAGCCTAAAGAGAGGCACTTCTTTAATGCTTGCTGTTAGGGAAGATGGCTCCAACAGCAGGGAGGACCCAGGCAGTCGGCCAGTCACAATGTTGGGCCCCACAGTACAGTTTCCTTCCTGTCCCAAATTCTCCCTCTCGGGCATCTCCTTCTCCAGCAGAGAACTGTTCTTGCTGGCCTGCTTCTCCGCAAACCAGGAACCGTAGGTTGGATTCCAGAGGTTGGTGGGCTTGTTTCTGGAGCTCCGGCTTTTGTGCAGCTCAGAAGGAGGATTGGACTGGGCATAGGCCATGTTGATATGTCCCCCCACTGAGGATGATTGCACCTTCCCCGGGACTGGCGGTTCCAAGGTTCCCACTTTGCCGAGAGCTTTTCCAGCAGCAGTGGCTGATGGCAGGGGTGGTGGAGATGGCAGAGTTTGCTTGTCATCCTTTCTATCTTGGTGTGTGGAGACCAAGAGAGGAGGAATTCCTTCTGGATCGTCAGGGCGCATCGCTACCTTCTCCTCCTCCTCAGCTGATGGGCCGTATTCTACTGGCAAAGCAGTGTTGATGACATCTGGATCCTGCCGGGGAGAACAATGAGGATTTCTCAAAGCCTGCTACCATCATGCATACTCAGACTTGGTAAAAAACCTGACATGCCTGACAGCTGTCGTGCTATGATCACAGAGCATCTTTCCCACCACCCAGAGCCCATATTCCATAGGTAGAGGATGCTGGCAAAATACAGTTAGCCATGAGATGCAATAGGATACCCTTAAAATTGAACTCTTCAAAAAAAAGCAACCCTAAAACTCATCACAGAACAGCAGAGGAACAAAGCCAATGAAAAACATTTTTTATGTCCAGCCAGATTTCCCGTGGGAATGTTGTTTTGGAATCTATATCATCTCGAAGTTCATAACATTCTCAGATAATATGAGAAAGTTTCAGCCATGAAAGTATTGCTTCCACACAACAAGGGAGGAATGGGAATGCAGAGAGAAGGCAATACTGCCAGACCCCTTGAATCCTGAATCCATAGGGACTGCGGTTCTGAGCTATTTAAGCAGTTTTGAAAATTAAACTGAGAGAAAATGTGGTGATCTGAGCAACTTTTAATTATTGAGGATGACATGGCAAGCTATAGATAGCAGAAAACAATGCCTCTCCATCCCGGGATCCAAACACACATGAAAACCAGACCAAGCCTCCTGACCAGTGAGGGAAAGAAAACTGACTGAGGCCAGATTTAGAAAAATGTGCGCAGACGCAGAAACCACCTGGAAAAGGTGCTCTAAGCCAGGACCACTTCTGCTCAGTGCTGACCACACCTTAAGGGTGAACACTGGGATGGAGTGGCTGACATGACACATGGGAAACATGTATGGGTGCTGACCTGTCTTAGCTCTTTTGCTTGTTAGAATCTGTGCCTTTAGGAGCAGAACTACAGGTCTACTCTTTGTAAAGCTAAGTTTGTGCCTTTTGGCAGTAAAAGACAAGAAGGATCAGCCTTCTGTTGGGGTAAATACCCCAGCCACTGGTCCCAGGCTGACACAGTAATGGTCCCAGGCTGACTGCAGAAATGCAGTACTGCTTGCTCATTGCATGTTCTGCCTCGCCTAAACTGCTCCTCAACGGGAACCCTCCCCACCCCTCTCAGTCGAGTCAAATGAACACTGATACCTGAGTGCAGTACTCAATCCTCTCCAGGATTATGGCAAAATTTGGCCGGTCTTCCGGCTGGTGCTGCCAACACTGGGTCATAATGCGGTACCTGGAAGAGGAGAACGGGAGATGCTCATAAATAGCAGATCCTGTTGGTACAGAACAGCAACTTGCTGCATCCTAGAAACCACGAGCACACATCACCACTCTGACTTTAATAAATACAAGTGCTCTGCCTTCCCCAGAGTCAGACAGCTGAGGTGATGGTAACCACGGGAATGTGGCCACCAGTGGGGTGACGTCCACAGCACATCAGAGAAATAACCCACCCACCTGAAATCCCTTGGGAAATTCACTAGAGATAGGCAAGGCTACAGGTAATGGAGACCAGTTTTCCCTACCTGTGAAGAACCTCATATATTAGTGGTTTCAGGGCTAACCTAAGACACAGAAATATGGCACCATCTTTGACTGCAAAAGCAGTAGCCAGTACTTCTCCAAGGGGCCCGGAATTCTTCTCCAAAGCACACAGAAAATTTAACTAGTAGGGAAGTCACTGGCACTTAAATTCAATAAGGTAGATCAGTCAAGATAAGATAAATCTTACAAATGATTAACTTCTGACTAGAGAACAGCATCCAAACGTAACCTTATTTGTATGAATATATCGAAGCTAAAATTTCATACACAGGGCCAGGGCAGTTTTTAGGTGGATCCATCCTTCCTCCATTGGTTACAAACTCCAGAACCTCCTGGTTGCTTTTGCTAGGGTAGGGCATGTATCCCAAAGAGAATATCTCCCACAGCAGTACGCCAAAGGACCTGAACACAGAGGAGAAGGAAAACAAAGTGAAGGATATGGGAATGACCATCACTGAGGGGCAACACCCCTGGATGCAGCACCGTCAACATTGCTCTCTGTGGTCTGTTCTCAGGCAGCTTGTGGAAATCACCGCTGCAGGATTCAGACATAAATAAGCTGCATAGTTGTAACAGTGGACTTTGAGTAATTTAATGAATGCTAATAGTTGACTGTTAAGTGAGTGAAGCCTAGGTAGGTAAATATGGTTGCTTTACCCTTGTACTCAGCACTGCTCAACTAGATGTAATAAATGAGAAAGTCAGGTTATGCTTTTCTGAGACATCAGTCCCTGCTGGAGACAGCACTGAGTGGAGCAGTGGCCTGATCACTTACAACAAACTTTCCCTCTCGATTAAGCTACTCTGCATGAAATAACACACCAATGAATACCCACTGATGCTCTGAGCCCCACAGCCCCCACCTGTAGCTCAGAGTACAACAAAAATATTCATCAGCTAATATCACAGTGCTGGGCTTGTGTGGTGTGGCTTGCAAAGCCCTGGGGACAACAGGACAGGACTCCCTCCAAATCTGCTCAGCTGCTTGGAAATCACCCCCTTACTGATTCAAATTGCAAAGCGCTATGTGCAGCAATGGGAAACTCTTGTGCTTGGTGCTGCAACAGGTAGCAGCTCAGCCACAGAGAGCTCATATCAACACCCCTCTGCCGGGGCCTGCTCTGGAGCTGCATCCCCTCCACACACCTCCCGAGCTCTTGCCTCCTGCTCACCCAATCTCCCTCGCCCTCTTGTGGCCACTGGCAACTCAAGAGCTCACAGTGCTGCTGCAGGCCAGGAGAAAGATGAAAGCCACAATACATAAAATCACAGAATAGTTTGGTTTGGAATGGATCTTCAAAGCTCATCTAGTCCACCCACCCTGCCATAAGCAGGGACATCTTCAACCAGATCAGGTTGCTCAGAGCCCCGTCCAGCCTGGCCTTGAATGTCTCCAGGGATGGGGCATCTACCACCTCTCTGGGCAACCTGGGCCAGTGTACATGATGCTCTTCTTCCTCACTGGAGGATGGACCCTGCCTGCAGTCTCCCGTGCTGCTTTCCTCAGCGTGGAACTAAGATGTTCCTCCCTGTAGCAGCAAAGTGGCACCTGCACCTGCCTCAACCTCCCTTCCCCGCCTGCTCACCTCCCTGGCAGCACCTGCCTTCACACAGGTCTGATCTTTCTGTTCTATTGTCTCCTCCAAGATTAGTGGCTTTGAAAGACCTAGCTTGTCTTTTTAGTAAATGAGAAATGAACATGCATTTTTTACAAAATATTCACACTCTACAAAAGAGGTTACAACACAGACAGACAGATGGGACTAAGAAAGAAAGGAAGCGCACCATGTGTCTGTTTTTGATGTAAATATCCCTTCCATGAAAGCCTCAGGAGGCATCCATTTGACAGGCAACATTGCACACCCCCCCTTCCGATAGTAGCTGGCTCTGCAAAGAACAAACGAAACAGAGAGTGAGCCAAGAATTCAGAAAATATAATTAATTTAGAATTTTTATAATTACAAATATCCAAATTATAAGCCAGAGGAGAGACCAATTTAGACAAAACAGTATGGCACAGCTGAAGAGATCTGCTCCTTCTCACAAAAACAGCGGAAATGGGCAGACCAGGGAATGACTGCTCTCATGTCCCTCGCTTTAGGCCTGATTTGGTGAACCCAAGTTATGGTTACCTGTGTGCACACTCCTACTGAATTACTCACACACCGCTCTGCTGCTGGCAGGGCCATCCTCCTGCACCTCTCAGCCACAGCAAGATCTCCACCTTGCCTCACACATGGTCAACTTGTGCACCCCCACCAAAAATGAACAAGGTCTGTTCCATATGTACCCAGTCTGAAGAACTGCAAGTGAAATGCAAAACCCTGAGAACCAGGGGTTAATGAGGGAGATGCTTCACTGTTAGAGCTGGGACAGGAGTACACAAACCACCTCCCGTGCTCCTGAGACAGGAAGAACATCCGTCCTTTAGTGTCATCGTCATTTACAATAAAATCTACAAGCCTCGGATCCCATACTGGCAGCTGCAGTAGGCTGCTTGTGGTATCACTGTTCATAACTACACAGCCAGAGCATCCAAAGGATGTTCCTGGACACAGAAACATGTGCAAACTTCAAAGGCATCTTTGAAAACTCAGCACCAAAGCATTCATCTTGGCAGTTGGTTCTGCTGATTGTGTGACAGATGCTACTTTGCCCCAGCAGAGTCCCATCAGACAGTGTGGCAGAGCGGGGGCTCTTTGTGAAGGGAGAGGGAGGAGAGAAGGAAAAAAAATAAGCAGCTCTGACACACTTGGGCTTTTGCAGGTAGCACACTGTTTGCATCACCTCAGGTTGTAATACTGTCAGATCTCAAGCTAAGCAGAGCCAGGCCTGGCTTAGTAATTGCACAGGAGAATCCCCAAGCAGGTAAAAAAGAAGGCAAGGCACTGGAATAAACAGTGTGGGTGACTTGAGAACAAGGCATTCCTTCTTCCGAGTCAGAGGCAAATCAGTTCCTCAGCACAGCAGGACAAGGTGCTGTGCTTCTGGAGGTGCTATCTGGAAGATGAGGTATCAAACTGCAGCCCTGACTGCTTGTGGTCATTAAAGATTTCCTGGCACTTCCCGCAAGAGCAGAGTAGTTAACCCTGCATCCTGGCTGAATTCCAGTTTGGTTGATTACATTTTCCTGACCTTCCTCTGCACCTTCCTCCTTTATCTGCAGTAAATTGAGGAGATTTACTGATGACATCAAACCAAAGGGGCAGAGGTAGTATCAAGGAGAGAGATTAAACTCAGAATGATTTGGGACCACAAAAACAAAAGGGCACATCGATGCCATTCAGTGTGGAGAAGCTAAAGACAAGAAACTGAGGACATAGTACAAGAGGGAGGAAAAATGCCCTCCATGACCATCAGACTTCATCACCCAGAAGAAAGCTGTCAGGAGTAGGAAAAGTCTGCAGAGCACAGTTAAACTACGCACGAAGACAAACACCAAAAATGCATTAGCTGGGATTCAGCAGGGTGGGATCTCTCCACTCTGCCTTGCTAGCGTTATGCAGAGCAGGGTAGAGCCTGCTCTCCTGCACAAACACCACTCCTCACTCATTTCAGCCAGCTGCCACTTGCAGATACCCTGGGCTTAGCTCTGCTACCTGTATATATCCCGGGCCATTCCAAAGTCTCCAATTTTAGCCACTCTCCCAGGCCCTCGACAGGTAAGGAGGCAGTTCCTGGCAGCAATATCCCTACAAGGAAAGGGAAGAAAAGCAAGAGAAAGAGAAGAACCACTTAATCATTCAACCGTTTTGCCAGCCAAAAAGAAAACAAAGAATAGTAGCTACTTTCCTGAGCTGCAGAGAGCCCACAAAAGCCAGATAAGGCAGTGTTTATGGATAACTAGTGATGTCCCAAATTCCAATCTAGCCCAAAAGCAAGAATAGTTTAGCTTTTTAACATTTCCTCTTTAATCTCCATGTAACAACTTTCAGCTGAAAGGATGGACCTCCATGAGCCTCCCTTCCCACCAGGAGCTATTTTTAAGTCTCTAAGGAGTTGCAAGGAGTGGGGCTGAGTTCAGCAATGTGCCAGTACCAACACTAAGTTGTCTGGGGAATGATCCGCTGACCTGTTACTACCATGCTTGTTCAAACATTGTCAAATGGGTGTACTGTCATGGACAGGATGAACAACAATGTGCAGGTGTTCTGAAGACTGAAGGTACAGGCTTGAATCCATGTGTGCAGGTAAAGCTCCAGCTTCACCTCTGCTGGGCTGAAGTAAACCTTGAGATCTGAATAATGTGGTGGCATATCTTGTGGGTAGCTCTTTCAGGAGAGTGAACTACAATCTCTCTCTACTCATCTCTACATAATGCTCCAGGTAGAATAATGGACATTTGCCAAACACCCCTTTCTGCAGGACCAGGTAATGATAGTCATAAGGTGCTGCACTTCTGGCTGTACTTCCATTATTCAAGAGGGAGAAGAAAAGGGTTCCAGAATGAGCAGAAAGGCACTAAGCAAAATTTACGACGGGAAGAGCTTTGAAGACTTCTGTCACACGATTGTGTTTCCATTTGCAGAGTAGCAAAACAGGCTGCACAAGTGCATGCACTGAGACTTTGGTAAAACCTCAGTCCTCTGCACCCTGGTTTATAGCAGCCTGTCTCTTAATTGCTTCTATTATGCTGATTTTATCTACCTTGTTTAAAGGTATCCAGCCACTAGAGTGCAGCAGGACATAAACATATCAAGCAGCACATTACAAGTCTGTGCTGGCCTGTGTGTAAGCCATGCCCATGCTGACACAGGTGTGTTCACCTACCTGTGAATGAAGTGGTTCTCTTCCAGGTACTGACACCCACAAGGGATGTCACGAGCCACATGGAGCAAGTCCAGCATGGAAAGGGAGGATGGCTGATTCTACCAAAAGGCAAGCAACAAACATGGGTTAAAAGCAAGAACATGACATGATTCATCCCTGGTACAGAACTGGGAACTCTCCAACATGTGACATAGCTCAGATGTTAACACACAAAATAGCAAAAATGCACAATAGAGAGCTCATATGCATGAACTCTGTGAAGGATGTGCAGGCACAATGTCATGCAAATCCCAGGGACAGAATCAGAACAGCTGGATCTGAATTTCCAGCTCTGTAAGAATTGCTCCCCATTCTCATGGGAAACACTTGTGAATTTTCAGCCAGATTTTTGAGGAGATCTGTAGCCTGAACTGGTCCTCACTCAGTTTCTTTGTAATTTTGCTAGATTTTCTCTAAAGTCACCTTGAACAATGAGAATGACATTTGGTATAATGGCATGAGTCACATTTGCTCTTTCCCTCCTCCACATCTGTGTAGGTTTTATCTTGCCCCTTGGAGCACTGACACAGGTTTGTGTAGCCAAGGGCTATGGAAGAGTAAGGCTGCCAACTCCTGGTCCCTGCCCCTCTGATGAAGGCTACAGCCCTTGCCAGCAGGAGCAGATGCTTTAGTGAGCAGGGCAGGCTGAGTACCAGCTTGTGTTTGCTGGCCTCTGAAACAAAACCATCAGCTTCTGCACCAAGGTGTGAAGCAGTGATCCCTGCAGCCAGTCCTGTGGGCGAGGAGGAGATCATTGCTGCCAGTGTGGTGACAAACAACCGGGCAGGACCCAAAGGAAAGGCAGGAAGATGTGCCAGCGGAGGTTCAGGTTGGACATTAGGAAAATGTTCTTCACCCAGAGGGTGCTGGAGCACTGGAACAGGCTCCCCAGAGAGGTGTCACAGCCCCAAGACTGACAGTGTTCAAGAAGAGACTGGACAACACCCTCAGACACACGGTGTGAACTGTGGGGTTGTCATATGCAGGGACAGGAGCTGGACTTGATGATCCTTGTGGGTCCCTTCCAAACCAAGACATTCTATGATTCTGTGACTGCTTACTCTACAGCTGCCATTTGCTAGCTAAGTGTTTCTCTGTGGCCTTGGTCACTTGACCAAACAAGCCTGTCCCACCCTCTGGCTCTCTCTTGTGACACCTACCATGATGCCCAGTGCCCAAAAGGCACACCTGCCCACGTGTCTCTCCCACCAATGCACAAAGCAGCACGGGTTCTCCAGTGACAGGGACTGCTGGCCCTGTCAGCCCATCAGTTGTGATGAAACGTATCTCTAGACTGACATGATGCTGCGCTGGCCATCCCACCTGATCTAAACCACTGCTAACTGGGACTGGAAAGAAGTCCAGGCTCTGCAGCAGGCAGCAGCCAGTAGTTAAACAGTAAATACTGGCTGCTGAAACCTAAGAAAAGTCTTAAAGAGATTAGGAAAAACCTGGCCTCAACACTCAACTAATGCAATAATTGAAAAATGCTGCATCTTTATGTGAACAAAGCCTGTTCATGACTACGTACCACCTGCCTATATTTTATTATTAACACAGTATAGTTCGTTGCATATATATACTTAACTGATTCTTTAAAACACCAGACTGCATCTCCCCCTAAAACCTTTCTTTTTGTAGACTAACAATTTCCTGAAAACACAAAGCCTTTCTCTCACCCCACTTTCATGGGGAGGGGGGAATAATCTTTTTTTATCTCTGCATGTTAAACTGACTCACCAGCTACACAATATGGCTACAGTAAGAAAGGACGCAGATGCCTTTTTTTTTACTTTCAGGGCATAACCAAAGGGAAATGAATATCTCTATCCATTCCTTCCTCTTCTGAGCAAGGGTCAGAAACCTGAAGTGAAAACTGAGTAAAAAGCTCAATTCTTTACGTGCAATCGATTCCAGACCTGAGCTATACAGCAAGGCAGTCAGTAGGCTGAAGCCACAGGCTGATTTCAACAGCATAGCATTTTTTTCTCTTTTTCCCTTTTTTTCCCTTCCTTCTCCTGCACGGATGGATTCCTTCCACCTTTTATTTGGCTAAATACAGTCCTAAAACAGATGTGACTGCCCACCCAAGGACAATTTAGCCATGTACTTTGTTTGAAAAATGGAGGTTTGGGATACATTTTGCAAGGGGAGCAGCCTTGAGGCACCAAAGGATTCGCTTTACAGCTTTTGCTCCCCAGATGAATGGACAATGGCAGCTGCAATGCACCACTGCTCAGAGCACTGGGCACGCTGGAAGTGCTCGCGTGACATCTCCCTGGGTGAGGCTGAATCTTGCTAAAGGTGAAGGAAATTCTGTGTATTGTTCAGCGTAATCACTGCTCTGTGCAACAGGCTGCACAACACAAAGGAGGGGAATCATTTATCCATATACAATTTATCTTCCAGAGCTGTTCTTTGATTGCTGTGCTGTGTGCGTGAGAAAGATCAGCACTGAACTTCCCAGAAGGGACAATTCTGCAACACTCATAAGGAGCGAAGGCTCTGATTCCAGGCATTTCTGAATCTACCAGAATGCCTCTCTCCAGATGAGGAGGAAGGGGTAATCCTATAATAGATGTGAAACTTTATTAGAAATGGGGCAGAGAAGCCCTTCAGGACTGTAAACCTTTGACCCATGGAGAAGTTTCAGTCTGAAGCTTACAGAGTAGATGTGGCTGGCACAAATCGACAATATTCCACAAAAGTCACTGGTATTGTATCAGTGATGTTGGATGAATATTTGGTTTACACATATCATCAGTTCTTGCTTAGAGTCCAGAAGAATCACCACGTGTTGGCTGAACATTGCTTTCATTATTTATGTGAAAAACACAGACAAATAACATACAATAACCTGTGCGCTGGCAGTATCCTGATCTCCCATTAAGTTGCATCCCGTTTCCTGATACCTTCTGCAGAAGCTCTAGCTTCTCACTTCATGTCCCTTACAACATCTTAACTTCCCCCTTCCCTCGCATTGCCTCCTTCTCCTCCATTCCCTCTGCTCTCTTGCATGTTTTTCCGTGGCTGAGCTCACAGCAGTGTGCTGGTGTGTCTTGCTCCAAGTCACACAGGTTCTTGCTGGCAAGCCAAACAAGACAACTGTTGTGCTCAGTGGTCATTCAAGGATGGCGCTTTCTCCTTTCAGGAGCCCTGGGAGATAAGAATGCCTTCAGCACCTCTATTAACTTTCACTGAAACTGGCCAACGAATTTGAGGTTAGTGGCAGGGGAGTGGGGAGAACACCTGGGGGATGAAGGTAGAGAATGAGCACGTAAGTCTTTTATCTTCTGCAATCAGAATGAAAACAGAAGTAGGTGAAAAAGACAAGGTAGTAAGGAGATCAGATAGAAAAGCCAAAACTGGGGAAAAAAAAAAAAAAAGAGAAACCAAGCAAAAATGACAACAGTAATTCATATGGTGCTTACTGCACAGTGAGCAGTGCACCTCTGCTACTGAGTCAGTCAACCAGGTCTTGTGTGTTCAGTTCATTCCTGTTAGAAGCAAAGCTCACAAAAGCCTGTATACTCTGCAGTGTTCCTTGTCTTTCCATTAATGGACCTGGAAAACTAGACATCCAGTCTGCTACGCCTGCTTTCTACCTTCAGTCCTTGAATGAGGAATAAGAGGAACAAAGCAGCTCACGGTTCACTAAGAGCAATGCAAAGATACAGTTGACAGTACTGAGCCATGGGCCTCATGTGCAGAGGCTCTGTCACATCTCAAGTACATGCAGAGGATGAATCCATTTCCACAGCTGCATCCCGTACCTCGCAGAGCACAACGCCCCTGACACATCTCACCTCTGTCAGTGAGTCAGTCTCCTAGCCTCGTAGTTTCTGAGCCAGCAGTCAAGCTTGTGCACCAGAGGCTGATTTCTCAGCACTCACAGCTACCATTAGCCCCTCAGAAGCTGCCCCAGCAGCCAGAGAATGAATTACCCTGTCATTCTCACCAGGCATCCACTGCATGGGATGGCAGCAGAAGCAGGGCAAGGCAAGGGGAAGGAAGCTGTTGGGAGTGGAAATGAAACACAGGGATCTGTGTCTGCACATAGGCCATGCACATTCACCCAGCTGTTACAGAGGGACTGGAAATTATTTTTCTGAATCAGTTCTGGCTTGTACTTGCCCACCTGCCTTTGAACCTCAGGCTTTCCGCAAGAGTGACAAGCATGGGACAGAGCAGAAAACAGCAGCCTCAGTCCCAGGTCTGCTTCAGTCCTGGGAGAAAGTTAAAAGCAGAAATAGGGGAGGATTTCAAGGTGCTGGTAACAGAAGTGTGTAGTAGTAGTTAATGGTCAGTCCCAGATAACCTCAGACAGGTCAGGAAAGACAATGAAAGAAGAGGCAGGGAAGGAGAGCAAAGGCAAAAAGAGAAACAGCAAGGAAGTAGTGTATGCTGTGCCTGGAGTGAACTGCCCACCTCTTCTGACATGAGCGTTCACAGGGGTCGCACAGAGCTACTGCTAACAGAAATGGAAGCCCTCGCATGCAAGGAGGAACTGATGACTGGGGTAGGGGCAGACAGAAAGAAATCCCTCAGCTCAGAAGGCTCCTGTGACTGCATCCTATGAAGATTAAAGGCTTTCCATCCACAAAAGCAACTGCTTCATCTTACTGCAAGTAGGTAAAAATTCCTGCTGTTCAACACTAATGTTCTTGGTGTTTCCTCACAAGACTCTGAGCTGGCTTCTCCCTCTAATTTAATGAGCCAAAAAGATGATTCCATTGCAAAGTGATGGATACCCTTGCCCTACACCATCCTGGTTCACCTGCCACTTCATCCATCTAGCACAGCCTGCTCTGGCAGTTTTGAACAAAGCACCTCCCAGGCAGCATATCCTGCCCATGCCGTTCTGCTCTGCACTGGATGAGAACGGAGCCCACACTGAAAACAACCATGAGCTTTCCCACTCACCTACCACCAAGTTCAGCCCATTTGTATAAGCTAACAAAAGCATCCCTAGGTGCTACAGAAAGCCAACCTCTGTTTATAAAGACTGCTCCGATTTCAAACATCTCAACTTTCTGGGTGTTTAGCTTTCTATCCAGGCAGGAGCCACTTCACTGCAATCTATCCAAGACTGCACCGCTCATGGGCAACACACCATTTTATATGTCTGAAAACCAAATTGCAAGGAAAAAATACAAAGTTAATCTGTTTCCAAATGCCTTGAAGAATAATCTTATTTATATGTGTTAGATTCAATTTGTGTTTCTCTTGTACTGATAAAATCCAGCATTTTGCCCTGTGTCAAAGAAATGTAGAGGCAAAGTATGAAGCTGGGCCATGGTGCTAAACTCCAACAACATCTGGGTGCTTCCCTGATCTGGGTGCTCAGAGCAAACTTTATTCTTCTGAACTACTGATTCCTCTCTTCAAGTCATAATTTATTTCTCATACATTTCTAACTGACTCATTTCCTACTGATGCTGATTACAGTGGGAAAATCTTTAAAACTCTGGAATAAAGATATTTTCTATTAAGTCAACAGCTCCAGGCCTGATTCTCTTCTTGCCTGTGTCAAACTTGGTACTGACAGCTAGCCACAGAAATGCACCTGATCAGTAATTTAAAGAATGGATTTATCATTACTAGCTTAATGTTTCCCCTCAATCCACCCCCAGAGGGTGTGAGGAAGGTAAGAGTAGAAGTTTGGGGTTTTTTTTAATTTTAATTTTATTCTTTCTTTAGATAGTATCTGTAATGCTATGTAGCAAAGTCCAGGAAATGAGGCACCTCTGCATAACCCCAGTAGCATCCTGCCAACAGAGTCGTCTTCTAGCAACAGAAATTTTCCAACCCTCTAAAATGGTGGGAAACAGCAGCTGCAGGATCAGCTCTTTTATAGTTACATACTTGCCTTGTGGCAGCAGCTTACTAAATAAAATTCAATTTTCTCTTTTCTTACTGGTCTAGGCCGTGTCTCTCTCAGGAACGATTTCAGGTCACCTCCAGCCATGAGCTCCAGCAGGATGAAACGGGGCAGTGCCTGCAAGCTCACCCCAATACAGCGCACAATATTCTGGTGGTTGAACTTGCTGTGGAGACAGGGAGACTCAATTATGGAGCAGCTTTGATCCAAAAAGCACAACTACAGAAAAGAATAAAAATGTGTTGCTGAGGGGATTTTTTTTTTTTTCAGAATAAGTAACAAATCTCAAAGGCAGGGTAGCTGGATCAAGCCAAAGTGCTACCCCTGCACTCTCTGTCCGAGTAGTGCAGAAATCAAGGTGGGAAAGTAACAGCTTTTGGCCGCTTTTCCACCTCCTGTATTCTGCATCCTTTTTGGGCTACAGCAAGACTCAGGGGTCACACGAAGCAAAGAATGTCTGCTAAAATAAAAGTCTCCTCCTAATTTCACTGTTCAAGGGGTAGAAGCTGAGCCAGGGCAGAGTTGTTCAAAATAATATGCTGACAAAGGGATCTGCTTATGTAGGGGATATTCCTCAAGGTCTAGACTAGTATTTCCATTTTTCTGCAGACCTCAGTATGATGGGAAACTATTTCTGTGGATTTTAGGACTCAGTCACTGAGACGCGATATGACAGAAGCATTAGGTCAATGCCATATGTGAGTTTTGAGTGGTCAAACCAAAACTCCTAAGGTTTCTTTTTATCTCATGTTCTGATCTCTAAGACAAATCAAGGGACCCTATTATTAATTCCGAAAACTGGGCCTAAAGATTTTCAATCTGGATAACGAAATCCGCTGTGGAGTCTCTTGAAAATTCAGCCCTTAATAATTTGGTTGCCTTGGTGTCTTCATTTGTAAGAAGAATACAAAAGGTTGGTAATGCCTATCCTCTTTGTAAAATAGTGACAGCAATGGGCTAAAATTACCGTATAGATGTGTTGCATGGACATAAACTCTTAAAGCATCATTTTCCTTACAGTGCTGGGCTTTGCAAGCCTACACAAGTGTTTGATCTTATTCACACACACCTAATAATGACAGCTTCCATGAGGAAGTCCAGCTCATCTTGCTCCGAACACACTTCTGGCAATGTCTGGAAAAGAAAAAACAGGTTGACAAGGAGAATATATTTAAACTTACAGATACAGAATACCTGACACAATCAAAAGCACTGACATTGTCTGCAGTCATCCTTGTGATATCTGCATTGTCTGCAGCAATCCTCCATGCCATAAAAATGTTTACAATCAGGGTGGTGAAGCACTGGCCCAGATTGCCCAGAGAGGTGGTAGATGCCCCATCCCTGGAAACATTCCAGGCCAGGCTGGACGGGGCTCTGAGCAACCTGATCTGGTTGAAGATGTCCCTGATCATTGCAGGGGGGTTGGACTGGATGTGCTCTGAAGGTCCCTTCAACCC
The DNA here is from genome assembly GCF_037038585.1 of Patagioenas fasciata. NCBI lineage: Eukaryota > Metazoa > Chordata > Aves > Columbiformes > Columbidae > Patagioenas > Patagioenas fasciata. The sequence continues at coordinate 18,917,304 of NC_092522.1, forward strand.
AAACTGTTCTTTGCTTCTACGATTGTTTCACTAAAATAAACCACATTCTAAGGTAATAGCTACACCATTACTAAAGTAGATTGTGAAGCCTGTTGAGGGATACAGATGAGAACACATGGCCCATTAATGCCACTGTCATCTTCCTCTCAATAAAGGAAATAGCTCAGAGCATACAGGGAACGGTGCTCAATATATGGGACTCTGCTGGATGAAGAATGAGAACCACAGTTCCTGAGCTCTCAGACAGTTCAATCCTGCTACCTCCCAGCAAGACTATGAACTATAACCAGCAGTATGACTGTGCTGCTATGTAACCTCTAGGTAAAAACAAGCTAGCTGGGCTACTGAAGGCCTGCGGAACCCTACCAGGATCTTGTAGGATTTAGTTTCACATCCAGTACATATCCACCTTGTAGTGGAGTGGTGAGATCCCTGGAAAACCAGACGTCTCCTACTTGCATGGTCTTCGATGTACATGCCAGCTGCTCTTGACCCTGTGAAGACTTTTGGTCTCTGACTCAAAGGCTTTGGACAGGTAACAAAACCAGGTGTAGCATGTGGAGGATGGACAGAGGATGGATTTATTTCTCGTACCTGCTGTCTACTGCAGCTGTATGGGAAATCTTTGCCTATTTACTACTTACAGACCCCTTTTAATAGACTCACAAGCCCATATACTATGAGGTGTACCATCACTATGATGGATTAAAGTCTTGCAGTAGAGCAGCAACCTTTCCAGCCACATCCTTCAGTAATACTTAATTCATCTTCATTTTTATAATGCATTGGGACTCTTGGGTGAGAGGTGCATGAAACCATCATGATAACTCATACACTGTCACTTACTTTTACAGCCACCTGCAAGGGAGTGGGGTCGCTGGGGATCCCTGCCACCTGACCTTCATATACCTCACCAAAGGCTCCGTGGCCCAAACCCCTGGACAGACCAGAGAAGACAAGAAGGTTTTACTACAGAGAACACACATTATAACACTATGGTCACAGCTCACAGAATGGGCTCACAATTTTCATTGTAGTGAAACAGGGAGAAGTGGATATTGACACTGAGGATATCACTCCTCACACTACACGGGGGACCAGAGCTTGATGTGTTCTTTCCTTCACCTATAATGTATTTAATTGGTAGGGAAAACAATCTCCCAAAGTGAACAGTCCTTGGTGCAATCAAGCTGCTGGCAGTGCAATGTGTAATGGATAGCACTCTTCTACAGCTTTGGTGTCAGTGCTTTAGTGTTGGGTGCTCCATAACAGGTCAATAAAGATAGGTCATAAGCCTTGGTGTTCCCATACTCTAAGCACATTAAGAGTTCCCATGATGTTTATGCATCATCATTAAAGAAAACATTGAACAAGAAACTAGGAAGCACAATGGTTCTCAAAGGACCTGAATTCTTAACCAAGTATCTTCCTGATTTATTTTGTGATTCTGGATAAGCACCTAAGCCAGTAAATGGTGATGATAGTGCTTTATAAAGCACTCAGCTCTGGAAATTCAGGCTGAGATTTGTTTCTGGGACTGATCATATTATGAAATTTACAGTTTTATTTTGAATAAGGGTACCAGAAAAAGAGAAAGGAATTAAGAGTAATTACACAACAGATCCTATCCTATGCCCTTGTGACACAGATATTGCATACCTGTCTATTCAGTGTTCACTCGCTTAACATTAAGTCAACTGCTACAACAGCTATACCACACAGGTGGCATATTGTAACAACACAGCGAACTCTGGCAGAGAATGAGGCTGCATCCCAGATCCTTAGTCCCTCTTAACACTGGATGGGCTGCACATCGGGTAGTTGTGGTTTGAACCTCTAAGAGGCATGCCTGCATCTCGATCTGGGCAAAAGGCTCTTTTCTATGACATGGACTTTCCTGGTAGAGCCAGGTTTGGCATGAGAGCTGCACTGATTTTGTTCTCTGGTATATCAGTGGACAGGTTTTGCATGGGCTGTTGCCCTGCTGGCAGTTCAATCAGGCGCTGCTAAGGGCAACCTGCTCAGTTGTTGCATAAGCTCTGTCTGTCGTTTTGCCAGGATAAAGACCAGTCTAGGCAGTGAAACCGCACTGAGGACTTGCGTTGTCTGTGACTCAGTTGCTTCTTTTAATAACGTTTTGTAGGTATCAGCTTGAGACACTGTTCTTGGCTATGCCTGACCAACTTGTTACAAGCTGAGGGTATGAACCAGATCTCTACAGCTCAGTTAGTTATGACTAACCCATCTCCCAAAATGCCCATCTTCCCCTGCACTTATCAAATCCTGGCTGTAGCCTGTGCTCTCTGCAGCTTGCCACACTTCAAAAATCCTTTCAGAGCCCAAGTGACAAAGGAGAGCAGCAGCACAGAGTACCCTGGAAACTTCCAGATATAGACCAGCAAGATGTGCAGGTAAGGGGAAATGAGGTAAGAGACAGCAAAACACTGCCGACTGCACAGACTGCTCTTAACATCATCTTTTTTAGCACTGTAAGTTCCCTAGTCTTCCAAGCTTTCATGCTTCCACTTCTTGGCTTTTTGCGTAAAACTGCACAGTACCAGTACCAGGGTAACGTCACATTCACAAATGGCATGCACTGCACCCTGGAGGAGAGCAAGGTGGGAAAGAATTCTGAATTTTCCTATTTTCTTCTTAAGAGACTATTTCAAACTTTCCAGAAGTTCTGGTCTAGACATGACTATCCTGCTTGCTTTACATTCCAGTCCTTTTAATACTGTCTGGCAGTCTCAAAACATCGTTTTTCCTGCTACTGTACTTAAGGATGTCATTGTCTTTACCAAAGATGAAATCAAAGACTTTAAAAAAGCCTCCTACAAGCCTCAGACTTCCCAGCATTTCATCAGTTAAAAGTGGAAATGGGCCATTCATTGTGCAGTCTGCAAAAGGTGTGTCTGAATTACTGGTGATGACTCTTCAGTTCCTCTCATAATCTCAGAAGATTAACACTGCACCTGTAAAAGGTTAAGGAGACTGCCAAAGTCTAGTTCCCTCCTCAGAAGCCTAACTACTGCAGATTTACATTCTTCTCACAAAAAGGAGCACGAGTCTAGAAGTGCATGAGAATTTGTATGTGTCTGCACAAGGACATGAGTTCACACCCATGTAAGAGAGACAGCATATGTGAGTGTACAGTGTGAAACACGGGGAAGGCAAAGGTGAATTTACCGGATGAGGGAGATGTTTTTTCGAGGCACCTCTTTGAGGTCACTAATGGATGTGGTCTTTCCTGCAAAGCAGTAGTTGGGATTGTAGTCTGTCATGATAGTGGAGGTACGCAGCTTGCTCAGCTTATATTCCGGGCTCTGTAGCTCCATCTGCATGGCTTGTAGCTCCTGGTGCTTCCGACGATATACTAAATATGGAGAACACAGTAAACCAGAGACACAGAGCGACTTTGGAACAGGTCAGCAGCACGTGTCACTGGCATTTGCTGTGTGGCCAGTTTTCAGCGAATCAAACCAGACAGTAACACTGTCATATTTCTGTACGTCAAATAATTACAGATAGAAAATGGAATCTCAAGTTATCCAGGAACCTTCGATTTACACATCTTATGAAGAAACAGGCTTGCTCATGAAGAAGTAAAATGAATTTCACTTACAGAGATCTCTGATTTCACAGTTCTGAGGTTTTTGTTTTGTTCTATGTAGCTTAACTGGACCTTCCAAGTATGAGTCTAGACCTGAACTTGAGGGAGCTGGGGTATAATCCACCTTCCTAAATCACACAGAGGTGACTAAAATCTGAAATGATTTATTGCATCATATTGTTCGAAATGGACAGATTAAACAGTTAGCTCAAGAATAACATTGTACATTAAACTAGCTCATTTAAGAAAACTTCCTGTTTCTAAACAACAAAGTTGGATTAAATTTGAAATCAGTTTATGGTAGTGTTATATTTCTTGAATCACCTCACTGATACTTCTGAAATGTCATTAGAAATCACACCTTGAAGGAAGACATCCTGTGGATATTACTTGAAATAGTAACTGATATTGGAGTACTTTTTTTCAAAGCAAGATGCCAGTTGTGAGCAGGTTAAATCACTATTACCCTTACTATTGATTTCTGTGGGAGCTGGATTGAGCCCAAATACTGTGACAGTAATAGCTATCACATCTTCTCTAGCAGATGTTGCTCAGGGGAAGAATTTAAGGGGTAAACATGCACTGGCAAAGGCAGACGGACGTAATGACTTACCCACAAACCTGCCCTCCGTTTTCCTCCTCATTGCTTTTGCTTTGATTTTTTAAATTGCTGCTCTATCCTGAGATGGCAATGATAGGTTAGTTGGATGGAAAGAGGATTACTCTTCCACTCCCTGAGAAGTAATTAGTAATTTTAAAGGAGTACTGTCAGGCCAGATGTCATACATGTAGGACCATGTGTGCACAACTGATAACTCCTGAAACTCTTAAAACTGAAACAGCTGCACAAATCTAATTTAATAGTTGCCATTTGCTGCTCTGGCTGCATCCCTCTGCTCTCCCAGGGAGCGTGGACAAAGAAAATTGGCAAAGCTGTGGTTTGAATCCCTGGTTGCTTTTCATTGATTCAGATCTATTCTGCTTTTAATTTAATGCAGGTGAGCAACTTTAAAATAAGAAAATGAAAGGTTGAAAAATACCTTTTAGGATTTCAAATAAAGAAGCCAAAAATTCTCACATCCTACCAAGCAGTGGTTAGTAAAAGGGGAACCTATGTGAGAATTTCAAACTTAAATGTCACACATTAAGAGGCAAATCTGTACATAGGGACACAAATATAAGCTTGCTTTTAGGCATTATGCACCAACAGTTCTCACAAAAACAGTGGCAGTTGTGTTCTGACAGCTTCACACCACAACACTAGCAGTAATGTCTCTTTCAAGATGCAGTCAGTAACTGAAACCTCCTCAAATTGGCCATTGCAGTTAGAAACAACTACTGAAACCTGAAGTTAAGGCGTGTGTGTGCCAAGGTGTCATTAAATACAGCAGTAGCTAAAGATCTGAATCCTTTTGCCTGCCAGTGCCCAATTATCCCTGGCTCAGATCCAGCCCTCATATGAAAATATCTTTTGCAGAGAAACACTCACCTATCATGACTCCTGAAAAAGCCAAAATTAAAGCAGCCACCAATGCTGAAGTCACTACAGACAAGACCAAGGAGAGAGGGAGGTGAACCACTGGCTCAGCTGTAATGGAGGCAGGAGAAAAACGAATTACGTTTGAAATGATCTTTCAGCAACCACTTTTTTTTTTTTTTTTCAGATTTTTCTCCTCTTCCTTCTATTGACTCATCTGCTGCTGCTGTAGTGCAGGAGCAACCTCTGGCATGAGCAGTTCTCAGGATCTATGACCTCTAATAGCTCATTGTTTCACTTCCCTCAGTTAATATCAAGCCATTAAAACAGATGGTTTGCTATCAATGAATTAACATGTGCACTCTCTGGGTATGAAAACAAGGCCATAAAAACGAGGGGCAGGAGGTTAGGGAGGTGGAAAGAACATTACATTGTCAGGGCACTAAAGTGCTGCTACCAATGCCAAACCACAGCAAAAGCAGAAAGAGGACTGCAATATATAATCTCCTAAATGCACCTAATCCAGGCAGAAAAACCTGATAACAGTAAGTGCAGTACTAAGTATCCCACAGCTGCATGCTCACTTGGGACCACACAAGGCATCTATTAAGGTTTACTTCACCTTGTCAATATGAACATGCTTTTTACCCATTTTACAGATGGGAATGGTAGAAATATAGAACAATTTTCCCATGCCAGTGATAAAGCTGAGAGCAGGATGCTGAGTGATCCTGGAGGCACTTGCTCTAACTGCTGGGCAAGAATATGAAGGAAACCAAGTAATGGAGCTCTGAGCACTTGCTTTTTAAGTAAGGCAAGTACAGGCACTGCCTTTTTTTTTCCTCAGAGATCACTCACTCAGAACTTCTTATCAATTCTGCACATGCACCTTCTATGTCCAAACCCACAGGAAGTATATTCTGCTTCACATTGCCCTTTTTTCCCTTCTAAGAGGACAGACCTGGAAGTTAAGTTTAGCTGGACAACTCCTTCAGTGTGCAAACTTTCATGATTTCAGAGCAGAATGTGAGCATCAGCACAACCAGATGCAAAATCTGACTCTCCTCAGTGCTGCCCAGTATGCCAAACATACTGCTGTAAAGCAAACCAGTGCCTTAGCACCGATGTGTCCATAGCCTAGCAAAATAACTCTGCAGCATATACCATCAGGAAAGAAGGTAACATTCAACAGGAGCCAGTTTTGAGAAAGAGACCAGAGAACACTTTCAGGATGTCTTACAGTCCAGAATACAGATTATTACCATGCATTTTCTGTTTCACATGCTACCAGCCTACCTCATACATCTACTTACCTATGCAAGACACACCATCCTCAGCCAACTCTGTGCCTGGTTCACAAAAGCAAATGACTTTTTGAGTCTCTAGATCAACACGGCACTCGTCCATCTCACAGTGACTGCAGTTAAGATGCAGCCTAATATCCACCTCTCCATGCCCCTCTGTCACTAGGGAGTGGATGAAAGAAGCTGAGTTAACTACTGTAAAGATTATTCATATCGTTCCCTTGGGCTCTGACAGAAACAGGGGACACGGTAGACACAATTGCTGGATGTGGCAGGGTGGGACCCATTTAAGAAACTGATTTCTCCCCACCTTCCATGGCTCCTGTACTTTCTCATGTAGAAAATAACATTCAGCTAAATAAGCCCCACTGCAGCTGAGGTGCACCGACTCTCTTGCAGCAAGTGGTCCTACCAGGTTAGGAAGGAGTCTGCTGCCCAGCCTAATAGAAACCTGCCCTTTCAGCAGTCCCTGAGGCTCACCCTTCTCATCCTGGCCTTTCCTCCCTTTGAGATCAAACACTGCAATGTTTTCAAAACCTTCCGGCTGAATTTGTCAGGCCAGAGTTCATCGGTATTTGAAAATACTTTTGGCTGTTCTGAAGCAAACTTTTTTTTTCCTGAATAAAGAAATATTTTTGTATTTTCTGAACACATCTCAAACATATTGAAGATGATGACTTCTGAGCAAACACAGGCTGGAGTGGCAGTATTTATCACTCCCACAGACTGCTGGGCAGCACTGCACTGTTTTCTGTAGAAACTCCCTGGTCCAGCCTGGATACTTTGCTGAAGGATGCTCTAAGGAACATGTTTGTTACTGAATATTCAGGTACTTTATCTGCTTATTTCCTAAATTACCTGAACTATGAGGTTCTGTTACTACTTTTTTTGGACAAAATTATTCTATAGTCTGGTAGGTTATCTCGTTGGGAAGTGTTTTCTAACATCCATGACATTTTCTCCACCTGCTGTCTTCCTACTACTTCTGTTTATTTTCCATTGGACTTTGTTATGCTATCTTTCTTTCTCCTTATGCTCACAATGACACTAAGCTGTACCCAAAGGCTTTTAAATTGTCCTACAGATGCAAACTATTCTTAACATGAAAGAAACCCACTAGAAGACTTCTGACCAACATTAATACCTTTAAGCGCTGGAGTGTATAAAGTACCAATTGGATTAATAAAGGACACACCATCCTCCCCATCCATCTCTGGGTCATTGTCCACTGCAGCATTGCCACCTACATCAAACCAGAAGTTACCTTAACAGACTGAGGCTCATTAGCACTAAAATACAGATAAGCATTGCAACATGCAGAACTTCAGTATATTTAGGGAGGCATCCAAATGAGAAAAGAAATAAATCAAAGTATTTCACATATAGGGAACACTTCGTGAGTTGTGGCATGAACCACTGGTCTTTCATCTCTAGAACTTCAATTTGATCACAACACGTTGTGACAATCGATTTCTTAGCTCTGTTTTAGGCAGACTGTTGCAAACTAAGGCACACCTAAACCAGAAACTTCACCTTTAACCATTTGGATGCTGCGAAAACACAGAAGTTTTTCTTAAAATTAATGTGGTCAAGAGATGGTAAAAGACCAGTGCTCAAGGGTTAAGTTCAGTACCCTTGCTGATCAAGGTATGTACTGTGTCAGGAATCAATAACTCGATATCCTTTCTCTTCTTTACACCCTGAAAGCAGGGTGGTCCACCAGGAGTGGGGACTGAAGGAATTTATGAGTTACTCACTTGTGCTTGGGCATATAGAACACATTAGGAACAAAGTATGGGCAATACATAGAACATATTAGAAGCACAGTAGGGGCCATGTATTATGTAGTACAAGCATGCAAAGAGTCCCCCACTCCACCCAAAAATGGCTTTTCCCCTTTAACCATCTTCAGTGACATTAAAATTATGTCATGTGAGGCATTCTGTTGGAAAAAGCAGCATTACACAGTAACATTGGTACAAAACATGCACTTCATCATTTAAATGTAACTACTCCTACATTTATACAGTCCTAAAATCACATTCGGCCCCTGGAAGGCAACCACGAGACTGATGTGAAAATGAGTTTGACACCCATGGTTTAAGCACTTTACCTCCTCTCAGGATTTCTAGTATATCATACACTTGATTTAAGCTGTGGGGATCCAGGGGTTAAAACATTCACCACAGTGCAGATGGCTGAAGAAACTATGTGGCCCAGGAGATTACAAGTTAGTAGAGATCTCGAATCTGGCCCACACCAGTTATAATCAACATAATGCCATCTGACAGCTGTCCTGAGACCCACAGCACACGAAATGAGCTCCTTGTTGACTGAAGTCAACACTACCATCGTTATTAAGAGGGGTCTTGGCTGGCAGCCTGAACCTGTCCCCAGAGGCCACCTGCGCAGGACCACAGCAGGGCAGGGTAGAAGAAGCCATGTCCTTCCCCTGGCATAAGGCCTGGCTGCCGGTCCCCAGGACCAAAGTCCTCCAACCACAGGTGTTGGCAATGGGAGCACATCGCCTGTGGCTCCTCCTTCTTCAGCACTGTAACCCGCCAATGGAAGGCTCAAGAATCGCAGCAGGATCTTGATGGCACATTTTGCAGAGTGCAAAGCCAGGATTACAGCTGAAGGACTGACATCCGGCTATTTGCTCAAAGACTAAACGCCATACATTCATGTAATGCTAAAAAGGCAACACAGACATACTAGTACATAACAGTCAAATACACTAGCTACAGGAGAATTAGCTATCAGTGTTTTGCTGATCATTAGCACTAAAGGAGGGGAAGGGACACCTTGAACATGAAGCCACTTTACCTATATATCCTCCGCCTCCTCCACCTGAGGAGCACCCCCCTCCACCCCCTCCGAAACCCCCTCTTGTCTCCCACCCCCACTTCTTCATGGCCTGGGGGCAGGATCTTCCTCCAGTAGCACCTTCCAGCAAGGATTTTCCTGACCACAGGAAGGAAGTGTTATCATTCCAGCCACCTCCACCACCTGCAGTTAAGAGAAGAGAAAAGGCACAGGTAGGGATTATTTTGTGTAAAAAAACATTGCAGGGAGCTGCAAAACAAGCCCTCCTTTGGAAGCACCTCAGCTGAAAGTGAGTCTCATGCCTTGGTTAGAAGAGGGGATGTGCTTGCTACACAGTGCTACAGTGACCTTTTTGTAGGGCTTTTGACCACATCAGTCATCTGCACCTCTTTTCACCTACCACACAGGACAAGTATTTTCTATGGAAAATGTAAAAAGATATCCCTGCCTACTCCCCAGTCACCTGTTTCTGGCTATCAGAGCTTTCTCCTTCTCTTTGCAAAAAATACTTTTGAAAAACCCTTATGTCAGTTCTGAAGTGGAGAAAAAAGCATATTTAGTGAAAAGGATGTGAAAACAGGTCCCAGTCCTGCTCTAAATACAACATACTCACCAGTGACTCACTTTCATCTCTGCTGGATGATCAGTCCAAGGTCTCTTCACAGAGACTTCTAACGAGGGTGCAATTATGCTCTTTCTGCATAAGCCAGGGAAACTGTATGTCTACACAGCAGGAAGTGGTGCAAGGAGGAGGATGGCTAAGTTGGCACTGCAAACTCCCACACCAAAAAATCAAACATCTTTTCTTATGAGAAATACTACATTATTTTGGGAAAATATTGCCATTGTTATGGCTATATCATCTTCAATACCTGTATTTAGCCCATCTGTTTAACACCCTTGCTCCCACTGAACTGTGTTTTCGTGAGTTTCACCTCACCTCCTTGTGAGGAGGAATCTGGGAGTATCACATATTCACAAAGGTTTTCTTAAAAGATTAAACTTTCCTTACCTGCAGCTCCTGAATTTCCATTCAACCCTGGAATGGAGGAATCATTTTCCAGCCTTTCTGGATGAAATGTATCTGTTTTGGCCCTGTAGGCCCTGCCACCACCTCCTGCTGCAATTATCAAGGGGACAGGTTCTCCATTCTCTATCTTAACAAAATCAGAAATAAAGGCAGCGTTCAAACTGAGTCAGACACACAAATGGAAGTTCAACCACATGCTAGCTACTGTAATGTTATACTAATCAGGCATCTAGGGCTGCTCAGCACTACAAATTACCATTGCATTATTTATGCAACCACATCCAAAAGATTAATGAATGGCGCTAGTTCAACCACGTTCTGCAACAGAGAACAGTGGCATCAGCAGCTCCGTGAATTGTACCTGCAGTGCTGATGGCTCTTAGAAAGATTGTAATGTTACCATGTGATGACTTCCATCAAATGAAACAGCTGAGGAATGCTGCTCTATGTAATGCAATATAGTGTCTCCACTGGTAAAGGACTGCTACACTGGAAACTGTCCGAGCATGCAGGGTTATGTAGAATTACATAGAAGTTGGGTGATCCAAACATATTGTTAATGACTGAAACCAGTGTTGGAATTAGTACTGTCTCAGCTAGTACATGACAGAAAAGATCAGTGGTGCCTAGCTATAGGGTTGCCAACAGAAAACATACAGGCTATCCTCAACTTTTCTTGTCATTACACCATACAGATCAAATGTGTAGCTGAAGTCTAATGTTCTGCAATGACAGATTTGAATGAAGTCCTGTGGAATTTGCCTTTTACTGTAGAATTACGCTTCAGCATCTCAGCTTGCATTGAAAAAAATCCAATTCAAGCTGTTTTCTTTGCCAAGGAAACTCCAAGCCACAGAAGCAAGTGTGGCCATACTGTGTAGCTGTCCTAAGAACCATAAAGGGCCAACCCAGCTCACTACTGCTATCAACTGGAAATTAACCATACCCAGAGCTCACTTTATGGACCCTTCCCCAGAGATGTATAAAGGGTTCTCAGGTATTTCAGGCTGTGATACTAGAGGCAAGTGGCAGGATGTGTTCATGCTGAAGGTGCACAGGGACTATGTTTCCATACCTTAAATATGTAGGTTGCACCTCCCCCACCTCCACCTCCTCCTGCCCATTCTTTGACACTTCTGTTCACACGTATCTCTTCTTCAATCACATTGTTCTCTCCGATGCAGACTTTCTGTATAACATCGTTAGTCTGCAAACAGAAGACTGGGTCTGAATTCTGGGAATAAATTGCCGTGTCCTTGTACACCCACAAGCCTCATGGACCCTTCACCCTCCCAAACCAATAAATTGTCCTCCAGTGAAACTCCATAAGCAGAAGCAAGTGAATGCTCTTCTAGAAGAATCTTTCTTTTTGCTTCAACCTTCATCAGAATAATCTGTTGCCATTTTAATTGAATTATTTCGAAGTAAGCTCAGTGCTGGTATCTATTACCATGCAAAACAGCTCCATAAGCTTTTAACATAGAAGATGTAGCAGAATTCACTGCAAATACTTCCCAGCATTAACTATCTGTATTTCACAACTGGAGGAGGGAGTAACTCGGTGATGATGTGACCTGCCCCATGTCAAGCAACAGACAAATGGTAGCAACATAGAGAGAATCCAAGTTTCTTGGGGGGTCTTCCAGCACCCCATGGGTTGGGGCCAGGCAGACAGTGTGCATCTATCCAGAATGAAGGTGTATTGGTGGCTCGTGCAGATGTACCAGAGCTAGCTTTAACCTAGGTTGTCACAGCATGGTCTGTAGCAACAAGCTTGGCACAGACTGGCCACCCACTGTTTATTTAGGTTTCCAAGCAAGTTTTGATGCTGATCCGATGCTTACATTGTAGCAGCAGTTTTACTGTAATTACCAGTGCTAGCTAGTTCAAAACCTACCAAGACACCTGCAATCCCACCTTTGACTGCAATGTTGACCTAATGTTATGGGAAATACCTCACTAAAAAGCCTCCATATTTCCTACTTAGCATTTTTTTCCCCTTCACCAATTAGCACCAAATGTAATGAACCTTTTGTATTAGGCAAATCACTGAATTCACTAACTGATTTCAAGCAAAACATTCAACCATCATTTATAAGTACTTCTGGACTATGATCTAAGAGAGGTAACTGTTGCTTTGATTGTGCATGACAAGAAGGACTCTTGTGTTTGTAAGCTTCAAGCTTTGCTTCTAGCTTGTTTTACTTTGTATGTTTCACCTCAGAAATAATCTCTTTTTATGTACACTGAACTCACAAAGTCAACAACACTTTCAGGGAAAAATTCACAAACAGTTGTTATAGTAGGATTGACCTTCTGCTTCTTTCTACTTCCTTCTTCTGTGTTTTCTTTTGGAGAAGGAGCCTGATAAAAGCATCCTCAAGTTACAAATTATTCTGTTGGCCATAAAACGTGTCCTAGGTTGTGCCAGAGAATGAATGGCATCCATTTTGTGTGTGTGGACTTGCCTATGGAACTAAACAATCCTCCTTTCCTTAGTCTTCCCTCTCCTTAATTGATTTGGAGTTGGGTGGGTATGATTAATAAAATGACAAAGTCAATGACCCAAAGGAACCACTAGATTACAATTGAATTTAAAAAAAAAAAATCCTTCATGGCAGAGACATAACTGATTACAATCCAATCTAGTAAAAGTCCCTTCTACAAGTCTATGCAATCTCTTTGCCTCAATGAAAGAATTACATTAGCACTCAATAAATTCTCACTAAGATTACAGGGGCCTGCAATTTAATGAGTCCATATATTACACTCAGCTGGAATGTCCTAGTTATAGACGTTAGATGGAAGTTTGAGTTAGGGCATTTCTCATTTCAAAGAGGCTTCATATTAATGGTTTGTTTGTAGATATGTATAATTCCAGTTTTAACATTATTTACTTCAGCACCCAACCTTGAGAACCCCTCTTTCTTGTCTACATCATTCAACCTTTCTCTGCTGTAAAAGACTGCTAAGCTTTCATCTCTTGGATGCCAGCCACTAACAGGTGAGAAATGCACAGCATTTACATGTCCAGCTCAAACCTGTAGGTGAAATTTCATCAGATAATGCTTAGTTTCCTCCATAAGAATCTCCTATTCCCTCATCCTCCAAAGAATACTAAATGATTAATAGATTATTGTGCCTGCAAATGGTGAAAGTTGCACTTTCTGTCAAGGCATTTGCAGCAATGATTGGTTCGTAACAGAAAAATCAGGACTGATTTAGCAGCGATTAATTTGTCTCTCCCATTCCCATACAGATAATAACCAAACAGGCCGTGTGAGGTGGGTGTCTCCGGAGGCAGGGCTGGGCTCAACAGCGGAGCAAAGACAAAGCCCTGTGAAATCAACCTTGAAGACTGATCTCCAGAGGAAAGGAAGGCAGGGTTGTCTTTTTCCTCCCAAACCCCAGAAAGATGCTCTGAGATACGCAGATCAATCAGGAAACTGTAGTCTATTATCAGTGGGGCCTGACTGTTGAAGAAGTGAGCACAGTGACATGGCATTTTGCCTTTTCTCACTCACACCCTCCCCATAGAACTGTAGCTAACCCTTGAACCACATAACCCAAAACTCCTCAAGGACAACAGTTTTCTCTGCAAACAAACAAAACTCCACAGATTTGTAAGAAGGAATTAAGGCAAAACAGAAAGAGCAATGACTTACACTAGGACAAGCATCTTCTCCTTGCTGTCCTACCAAGATATACAAAGTATCATCCTTCTGAAGGTCAAAAATTCCCAGCACAGACACGCCATGGGACCGCACCATGGTGTTCTTCCCACCTTTCCCACCAGCAGCTCCATAGCCTGAGATGCTGCAGGAAAAAAGGAAAAAAAAAAAAAAAAAAAGAGTCCAGCATCTGAGTTGTCCCAGACAGGTAGAAAGTAGCACAAACTGGAAACTGCATGTTTTGCACATCATCACGGGGCTGTGCCCCGAAGACCTGACGCTCTAAATCAGGGGTGTCAAATTAATTTCATTTTCATTTTAGGACTGTATAAATGCAGGAGTAGTTACGTTTATACAGTCCTAAAATTAAATTTGGCCCTTTGAAGGCAACTGTGAGGCTGATGTGGCCCCAGTGAAAACGAATTTGACATCCCTGCTATAAATAATTCTAAACCCAAACTTGAAGACTGAGGTTGTCTGATCTATATGGACCTATGAACTTGGGTAGCTACAAAACAGCTTCTTTCACATTGATTCATAGGCAAACACTTGCTGAGGATAGAGTGAGCAAGCCCCTGTAGATTCAAACTTTAATATACGAAACACATCTTGTTTCCCAGAAGGCATACCCTTGAGAGGTTTGCAGCAAGGAAGAGAAAAAACAGAACCAAGAGAACCGATAAGTACAGCACATATGGCTAAAGAGAACAATAAGCACGAGATTGACGGGGAGATTTGAGAAAGGAGACAACACAACTGGTCCTGGTAGCATGGACCAGATGGGAAACAGCCCTCCTATTCCCAGGATCAGAGGGAGTTAGAAGAGTAGATGGGCACACCACCACCTGCAGTGAAAAACGAAGGCAAAAAGCCCCTGGCTGAACTCAGAGCCTCCAGGAACATGTCCCTGTCTCCAGCCAGGAGCAGCCAGGTTGCACACACAGGCTGCTGCAGTCCCAGTTCAGGCTCTGGAGCTTTTATTTCAGGCAGTCATGACTGAGAGGTCCTTACTGTTGTTGATGTACTCAAAGATTTGACTGTACTACTGTATGTCTCAGCTCTTCCCTCTCACTTTCTAAGTATGTAAACAATTTACATACTTGAAGCAATTCTTTTATCAAAGAATTTCAAAGTGCTTTATAAAAATCATTATAAAACACGCATCTCTGCTGCAACAAAAGAAAGAGATACTCAACTTTCTGAGCAAGTGATACAGCAAGCCCTGCTTAGAACTGAAATAAGAAGGTGGTTCTCCACTGACATTAGTAACTTTGCAGCTATTTCCATGAAAGCGAAGTTCAAGCTGGAGCACGCGAACGGTGACTGCAGGGCTGAGAGCATAAAACTTACTCTTGGCTTCCTATTCATTACAGTACAGCTGCTCTGCTTTAACTCCTCCTTCCCTCCAGCACCTGGTTGGTCTTTGCCCAGCACAGTCCTGCATGCAAACAGGTCACAAGCAGAATGCACCAGCAGTGCTCATTGTGTGTGAGCACCCTGAACAGGCTGGGCAGGCAGCTCGCTTTCAGCCCCCCAACTTGTCTGAACCATTAGCATGAGGAACTCACCTCGTGGTCCTGCTCTGAGGCAGCCAGCATCGAGCAGTTCTGATGTCGAAGCAACTACGGAGCATCAAGTGACTCATAAAGCACATTAGATCCTCACAATGTGACATGATTATGTTCATGCCACTGTCGATATCCAAAACAATCATTCCTCAGTAATGCTGCACTGGAGCCAGCAGAGAAAGTGATGGACATAGTACTGGGCTGTACCGAACAGATGCTGCATGTATCTGAAGACTGAGTTGATTTGGCAATGGCTAATGAGGTGCACTATCAGGCACGGCAACCTGGCAGGGCTAATCGGCTGCAGTTAGGGGCCATATTTTTCTGTGCATAAACAGATTCACATACAAGCAGTGATGTCAGTAAGTTCAGAAGAACCCATTTTGGCCTCATTCAAAGGCTGCAGACAAATAAAACCCAGTGGACTGAGATGACAGTCACTCCCTATTCAAAACGTGTGTCACTATTTTAACAGATGGGTTATCTCGACTTCAAGTGTTAGCAGGATCCCTTTCCTTAGGCACAATTTTCTTTCACAAGAGGAATCCATTTAACCATATTGGCCTTGAAGAAAGATTCAGACCACCCTGAGCAGATATATCCAGAACACAGAATACCTTCCACTGTCTTCCTCCTTTTCTTTTACTACTTGTAGGAGCTGAAAAAGAAAACTGCAATTCAGGAAGGATCAGGATCACTGTGCACTGGAAAAAACAACCCCACCTCTAGATAGACAGTCAGGGCAAATGCTTGAGCTAGTTTTGACAATATGAGAAAATGTAGTGCCTAGGCTGGCCAACCTAGAAAGACACATTTTTGCATTCCACTGTGCCATACTCTTGTGCCACCTTACAAGAAGGGACCAGACAAAAGAGGGCAGTGGAAGTGATAACAAATGGGGCACTCAGCAAATGAACCAAAGATTCTTGTTTTTATAAAGAATTAGGATAATGGATGGTAACGTGTAATTTATTACAGTTCACTTCTCTCATACTTGATCATAAGCCTAGATATGGGATGACGAGACCTCCTGAATGCTTAGAAGGAAATCTGAAAAAAAAATAGTATTTTATGTTGCCTATCTTTATTGTTATACATTGTGTAGTACTTATGGAAGGAAACCAGATGATTTTGTCTGTATCAATCACTGGAGCTCATAGGACTCCAGTCTTCAAATGAGGTCACCTACAGTATGTGTCAGATTATCCAGAGCTCCAGAGATGGTGGGGTTTTCTGGGTGGGGTTAGCTTGTGTGAGCAGAAAGTTGTGCAAAGTTGAGCTTTCCGTCTTTGCATTTTAACAATGCATATTCTGCCTCGTGTTCACACAATCTATATCCCTCTTATGCAATTATCAGGAATGTAACTCACTGCTCTACATTGTGCAGTGTGAAACGTGCTATTACAGCATAATAACAGCTTTCTTCAGAGCCCAGCAGCCAGCTGGAGGGTTTTATCTCTGGGTCTGGTATCCTGGAGATGGCTCTCAGGCTGACAGGACCCACAGTGCAGCAGGCCTGCAGGGGAGAGCTAGACACAGGCTGTGGGTCCAGACTCTGGGAAGTCCAGAACTGATATCGCAACTCGACATTTTCCTAGGGCTATGCTGCACTGGGGGACTCCGCTGCCCCTTCGGCAGCCCAGAGTCAGGAAGACGTCAAATTAATTTAAGCCCACAACTGCCTCCTCCTTTCCCCAGGCTGTGAATTCTCTACTACAGCCTTAAGAGGTATAGAAGAGAATGTCATCCACATATATAGGTTACCTATCTATTAGATATACAGAACCTAAAGCCTTTTAGGTCATTTATAGGACTTAAATAGACAGGTCTTCCCTGCGGGACCTGCGGTTTTTACTGCGGAGCAAAAATGAGCCCACAGTTAACACTGGAATTCTGGCTCTTCTTGGGCTGGGCTGTGATATTAAAGAAATGACAAGGTTGTAAGTTTATTGCCTCTTCTCTTTTGGGCTATACTTTATAACCATATTTACTGAATGCTGGTTCTGAAAAATTCTATTAACCTCAGGCAACTCATTTTTGATAGCTGAGTAAAACATCATTAATGCTTTTTTCATTACCATCAATCCTCGTGGTAATAGGCACTTAGGCAGAACTTGTGCCCAGCCTAGCCTACCCAGTTTCTCAAAACTGCTTTGCAGTAGACTTCAGTTAGAGACTGACATCTATCCCTCAATATTAATACTCTTTTTCAATAAGAAGAAAAAAAGGAAGGTGGTAGTAAGCTTTAACTGAAATTTGTTCAAAGCTTTCAGTAGAATGTTCTGCTTTGAAATCTACAATGCCATCATTGATTTCAACAAGGAATGGTGACTAAAAAAACACCACTAGACAGTCATTGATTCAGACAGTTCTGCTTACAAACTGATGCATGTAATGGCTTGATGTTACCACTAAGAGAGACTGAACTAAACTTTGATTGTACTTTTTTTCCCCAGAAAGAGCAAAAAGAGAAAAATGATTGGTAAAAACCTGATTAAGGGGCATTGAACCGTATCTGATCATCTCCCATTGAAAATAACTCCACAGAGGGATTCAAGCATTAGAGCCCTCAGTATCACAGAGCCGAACATTAAGATGGCTGGTTTCCAAAATCAATTCTACAGTGGTGTGCCAGGCTTACAGGCTCAACTTAATATGCCTAGATTCAAAAAAGTCAAGATGCTGAGCAGAGCTTGATGCAAGCTGTCCCATAAGAAATGTTGACATACAATTGTGCCTCCTATGCCAGGTGGACAGTGGGAAAAACTTATTCTAAGACCAGAGTTCGACGGACAGCATACGGGATATGTCTGCCCCTTGGCCTAAGGAGGTCAAAACACTCAATTTTCAGTTACTTATAGAAGTCTCCCAACCTGCAACCATTCAGGTTAAAGATTTGTCTGCCTCAGGTGGCTGTTTCTCTTTTTTCTCTCTTTCAACAAAATTTTGCATCTTTCAGACAACAAATCTGAGACTGGGAGGATGGGCAATCACAGGATCAGGGAGAATTATAACCCCTGTAGGTCTGGTCCAACTTCTGAATATAATACTTTATACATGCTTAGCATGTATCTGCAGCTTGGATTAGTTTCAAATGCGAAGATATATCATGACAATCAGAGATGGTTCCCTTACCTGTATGTGTTAGTTGCTGGTACTCTCCAGATTTGAATGCCCTGGAGAATCCCTTCAGCTCCCACAACCACACTCAGGTTGGAGTTCCTGTAGGCATCGTTGCATTGGCTCTGTGTGGGGCCATAGGGTCCACTGGCACCACACGTTGTGAATAACCAGTGATCTGAAATGAGGATATATACAAAGCATCGTCTGAACATCCAAAGATCGAGCAGCTGTTCAGTGCTTTATTCACTCTCTTGTTGCACCAAGAGAAGAACCCAGCTCCTTAGGTTTTAGGCAAAACAAATACCCACAGAATTCTTTTAAAAAACTCATAGCACTGTGTATCTCAGTATTTGACAGCTTTTCATATCCTGAAAGCTATCACAACTACGAACATAGCTTTACTGTTTCTAAGGTTCATAAAGGCAAAGTTCACAGAGTAAAACGCAACACAGACCAACCAGTTTCAGGCTGTGGTCTCTGGGTTGTTAAAATGCACGCTGGTAACCTCAAGACCAGTGCATTTTAGCCCTTCCAGCTTCTACAGGCATTTGATTATTGAATTTATTTAAAATGGGAAAGTAGCTGTTAATTACATAAAACCCTGTAAATACAACATCACCTCGGTGATTAAAACATAACAATAAACTAATTGTATTTTGAATAATTATTTGCTCACAAGAGATTCAAGTTAAACTTCAGAGGCAAACCACCTAACTGAGGCCTACAAAACAAGCATTCAGCTCTGCATGTTCTAGGCCAGATCTACAGGTGTAAATAAATGCATCCCTGTTACAGCCATTTCCATCAACCGGAAGTACCAGTTCTATACAAACAGATTTATAAAATAAGACTTTGCTAATTTGTGCCTCAAAAATCTAATTTTAAAAATTCGAATAGATTATGTTGAAAATGCCATTCTTGTCCTTAAAGATTCATTATTAGGGCCATCGCAGTTGCAAGACCACAATGCTCTTGTAACACCCATCCTAACATATTTGCTAGTATATCCAGAAATATTTCATGTGTAATCAAAACTAAGATCTATAGGGCAAATAAGTAGACTAAGCATTTTTTATGTACACTACATGATTCATCATTCATATTTATTATATTAATGAGTTAATATACACAATCCAATAAACTCTGTTACTTAATTCTATTGTCATTGAAGACAAAAGACTTGAAATACAGCTAAAGAACATTATTTCTACGAATGATGTTGGGTCAGCCAGCTCTCCTTATGGGTTTTTCAAAGGGTAGCATTTTCCCCCCAGCTTCCACTTTTTTAGCAATGATAGGTCAGATAGATCAAAAGCTTGATCTCCTTCTTGGAATGTGGAGCTATTTTCTAAGCAGATCAGGTCTAGAAATGATAGTTTCCATGTGTCTGGACCGGAGAGGCCAACAGTTCCATCATTACTGTCACTGGACGGGTTCACCCACCAAATATACAGGGAAACACATTAGTTTAGCCAGGCACAAGGTCTGAGTTATCTTTTCACAGACTAGTTCTGAAGTTGAGCTAAATTCCTTCTCATAAAAAAGTGCAATGCATGAAATGGATCAAATAATTTGGCAGGACTTTAAGAAGAAAGTGGCTGGCATTTTTGAAAAAAAAGTTTTGCAATATAGTCTTGGCTATTCCAAGAAGCAATGTAAAATTAGTACTTTAGGAAAGCTTTCCAATGTTGAGAGAACAATCTCTTCCTTCTTATTGCAAAATCTATGCCACCCCTCCTTAAAACTTCCCTGCAAGAGTCCCCTAGAGACTTTGCTACTGTTACTTGTTTTATATGGATACTCACATACTTATTTTACTTATTTCTCCATCCTTCTGCAATAGGTGGCAGTATGAAGTCTTAAAATTAGTAGGTAACAAATAGAAGAATTGAAGAACTACCCCCCTCCTCTGTCTCCAATGCACTCCCCCCAAAGCCCCAAGAAAAACAGGTAAGAGGGGGAAAAGCACCTGAGAACGCAAGGTCTTAAAGTTCCTAAGCAAAATGCTTCACTACCTCTGATATTGTGTTTTGCACCAGAAGTTACCTATGTTTATTTTTCAAAAAAATCCCCAAACTCAAGCAAAATCTAACACAAAATAGAAGATGAGAAACTCATTCTGTCAGCTATCAGAGTGATTTAACATTGCAGTATCCCAGTGGGCTAAGCCACCTGCACTGAAACATATGTTTAGTAAAGCAGGCAGGTAAGTGTCTTCGTTTGGAACAATAAGAAACCATTTGGATGTCTCTGGTGAAACATCAAATATGTTCCCAAAGGCAGAAGCAGGTGACCTTCAAGGGGACAATAAGCTCAAAACACAAGAGAATCAAAATGGAAAACTGGAAGTGATAAAACCTAGCACAGACCACAGCATATGCATACTGCTGTGGTTAAGCCTTACATTTATTTTTTACTCCCTTTAAATAGATCTCATTGCTTATGTATCTGCTTACTGGCCCTGGCGAAAGTATCTCTAGATATCACACATGTAACACACAGCACAGCTGGACCTGAAACCGGCAGCTCTTGACTCCCACTGGGTTCCAGGGATAGGGCATCAATGAACTACGTTGTATTCCAAAATGCCTTTTAATAGCCCTTGGTTTCCTTAAAAGCTCAATGCCCTGGTGGAACAGAAGAAAAATGCCCTCCTGCTGCAAACATTATGCCTCCAGACTTTGAACTGAAGCATCCAGAACAACTTTTGTATTTTCTGCCTCTTGGACAGAACAGAGGGGGCTCACTTTCAGTGCAGAGGCAGTACCAGGGTAAGAGCAAATAGTGTTTGTAGTTTCAGATAAGTGCAAGTGCATCTCAGCTCTTAGAATCTGGCTTCTAAAACAGAGTATGGAAGGTCTGGGGAATGAAAAACCACAGATACATTATGCCAGGGAGTGTGATGTAAGGAACCTGGAGATGAGTGAGCACAGGAGGTACTACCTCAGATTTCAAAAGCAGTCCTGTTGTAATCGATAAGGTGATATTGCAGAAGATGATACGTAAAGCCTCTCAGATTCTGCAGTTGCTGTAGTCAGTGCCAGCAGACACATTTACTTGCTCTGTTTGGGTAGATGTCAGGCAGGAATGGGAGAAGTAGCAGAGCTGGGTAGTGACCTTTGCCCTAATCATTGCAGGAGGACGTCTGACCCAAGCGAAGTCTATGGGGAGACTGCACCTGATTTGAACCAGCAAGGATTTCGGTAGAACCCAAAGCCACGTGTTGTGTGGTCTCCTCACTTGTCACGGCTGCACTGACTTGCAAGCACTCCTCCTCCTGTTGATATCCACTTTCATATGCAATACCGAAAGCCTGTCCAACATTTAACAGCTTTGTCACTGAATTAAATGGGACAGAATATGGCATGGGAAGAAGTCACCCCTCATTTCAACATAATTAGGACAGATGGGCCTTAGTTACAATTCTGGATACAGACTAAAACCCTCGCACTTCCCTCCATTTGGTCTCTGAAAAATTTCCCAAAGCCAACCCTCAATCTGCAGACCTAACAGCAGCCCAAGATCTTAAACCACTAGTAACAGAACAGAGTACTGCCCGTATTAGATAACACACCACTTCTTTTTTGAAGTAAGAAAACCCATTCGCTCCCTGTAAAGTATTGATTTTCTCCTGATCCTAGAAATGACTGCAACATTTCTCATGAGCTCAGACAGAGCATTTCTACAGGTTGTTGCATGCCACAGCAGTTTACAGTAATTCAATTTGAAGCATTATTTTGATCTCCAAAGACTAAAGCAGCAGTGCTGAATTGAAACTCCTTAAGCAGCTTGGTGAGAAGCATCGATTTTTTCCACTGGTACACAAGTGTGGGCTGTCGCATACTGCAGGGCACAGCTCTCGGTCCTTCCGCAGGCTGCGACAAGACAACGTCGCTGCCACCTCATGCTCACACAATGGGAAGAAAAGCAGGACTCTCCTGTCTAAATCCCTCCAAACAATGAGTAGATTTCAGAAATTTGCCCAACTTCACAAAAGTTACAGACGCCTGGTTTCCAGAAACAGCTGAGCATTCCCATTATGACAACTAACAGGTAGTTAAATGTAGGGTCCCTATAGATTCTGTCACTAGCAGTTGCAAGATACTAACTGGGTTTAAAAACTGGAAATTCCTGTTTAAGGTGGGGGAAAAAGAAAAGTAGTGAAGAGTACACTGAAATTCAGAATTCGGGTACTACACTTCAGTGAATAATTTATACATCACTCATTGGATGGAATCCTCACTTGCACAAGAAACATGGCAGAGGAAACATTTGGTATTCTGCCCATTCACCCACACACCTGCCCTCCTCAAGCTCACTGGCAATGTCCCCAACACACTGCTAAGGTCTCAGCAACAACATTATGCAAGAAATGCCATTTTGGCTCTATTAAAACAGATTTTTAAAAATTCCTTCTTCTCAACTTTTCTTTCCAAATTTACTGGCACATTTAAAGACACAGTCACTCATGCTTATTTTCTTTTGTACAGCTGAAATTCTAGTTTTCAAACAGCTTGACTAGATATGTAAAATGCACAACAACCAAGGCATTGGATTTCAGCCACAGCAAAAGAGACTGATGTCCTGCTCTTGGAAAACAAAAAGAACAAAACCCCACAAGACTTAAAAAGATTAATGCACGTGAAGTTCTGATACCACTTGCAGCTGCAGGCAGCATGGCTGCCGGCAATGCTGCAAATAACAACGAGCAACAATAAAAAGAAATGAGCGGAGCAAAGTCTAAAGCACATTTGTACTTCTAACAGGGAAAGTTATTTCACTGGTACGTATAGCATATGAACTCCATATCACAAAACAGACAGAGGCATTTTAGCTATACCTCCAGGGCCTAAATGTATTAAATGTAATTTGTTAAATTAAGCTGGTTTGAATTGAGGTTCAACTCATTTAGAACAAAAATTTTACTATGATTTGAGAAAATGACCAATGAAGCACCATGGTACTTGGCTTATTTTGGAATCTGGAGTAATGCACTAGTGAAATGCATAAGTGCTTTAAAAAATGTGTAGGCAGTTTATGGAATTTGCTGCCACAACTCATGTTCAGGCCAAGAGGTTATTCCTACTTCCAATAGAGTAAAAAAAAAAACATTAATAAGTGCTACAGGGTCTCATGCTTCAGGGATGTAAGAACCCCGGTGACTAAACTTCTGGGCGCAATTCTGTTAGCTGTCCCTCAGGAAGCTCATTTTAGTTCTTCCTCCAAGGCAGATGGAATCAAACTTGATGACATGAACAAGCTGAATAGTTGCTTCATTGATTTATAAAAACTTCACAAGCTCCCTTACAATACCTGGCCAGTATGAGAAATCAGAGGCTTACAGAAAATTGCCCATCTTAACCTTCACCAACATTCGGCTGCCATTAAGCATCATGGTGTGTGTGGAGGGATACACCTTTTACTTGATGCATAAGCAATCTCAGTTATACATTACCCATCAGTCCAGGGTTGGTCTGTGCTGGTAGGCTGCAGGCAAAATATACTACAAGCATATCTAAAAAACATGTTCAGTGATGTAAAGAAGGAAAAACCTCTCAATTTTTTCTTTGTGTTCAGTTGTTTAACAGTGTCCTGTGAGCAGTAATTTGAGATTATTACCTTTTCCAATATTAAGTTTGCCAGAGATTACTGGGGCAGGGCAGGGGTTTGAAAGATAATGGTAAATGGCAGAACTAGGTTGTGCTGACAATCACAGTCTTTGAACCTGTTCTTCGAGCAATAAAGATGACAGATCTTTCTGAAAACCCCATGCATAAGAATATGTGCAGCCTTGAAGTGGAAGATTTGCACAGAGTCAGCCCCTAGATACATTTTCTTCCGCCTAAAATAACTGGAAATGTACAAATGTGTCTATACTATGACATTAATGGGATATAAGATGACCAAAGAAATTAGTGAGTCTTGCCAGCAATACCAGAACGAGTTACACAGGTACGGTTAGACTAAGAAGACCCTGTTTTTTCAACTATTTATGGAGTTACTATTTCTACCTCTGTCTTTCCATTTTCAGAATGAGGGCAGCAATGGAAGACTTGGACATGTTTTTGAGTCCAACAAGAAGAGCATCTGCAGTCATGACAAATGTATGCCAGACTGATCCTAAGTATCATTTCAAAGAAATACTCAAAGCTTTTTCTTATGTGTCCATACAAAGTGAACACTATCAGGGCATCTTTGTAGGAAAGAATCTGTGGTCAATAGAATGGGGCAAGGGCATTGCTGACTTTGAACAGCATTGAGAATTGCTTGTTTCTTGGTATCTTCTGGGACCAGAAACTATTCTAGCAGCATGAAGAAAACTAATTTCTCTTACCTTTTATGTTTTGCTTAAAGAGATAGCAGGAGTCTTCCATAAAGCGAGACATGCTACTAACTTTTTGGAATTTGTATGTTCAGAATTACAAAGATTAGTAGAAATGTGTGTTGGATAATAAAGACCAAGTTGGGTGGAGGTGGAAAAATTATCTCAAGACCTTTCCTGAGATTTACAGCAGTTTCTGCACAATTTAAACTGCTGTTCTTAAGAATGGACAGCTTTAAAATTTAGGTCCAAATTTAGGTCCTGTTTACTCCAATTGCATGAATAACTCTGGAGAGCATTTACGTCAATTCAACTTGATATGTTGGGATCTGGTTGCATGTTGATTTTCAGTATGGCACCTTTGCTATTTTCAATCCTATAGAGAAAGCGAATGTAAACACTGCAAGAAAGAAATTCTTGCCCACATAATATGAGATCTCACCACCCATCTTTGAACATTTTCTGTTACTGTTCAGGATGCTACTTTTGTTGGGAGGAGGGCACTGAGCAGTTATTCACTGTGTTAATTGATGCTTAATACAAAAATACAATTCTGCAGATACCTTTATTGCATTATGCCAACAGTTCAGTTAGTATAATTGCACACAAAGAGCAACTAAATGTAATTTACTTTTACTTAATACTCACTCCGCTGTTCCTTTCGGCTCTTTCATCTGATTAACTAACGTGACTCAGAGTTCTTCCGAGAAACAGATATGTGAGTACTCATAAGAGGACTCTCCCTGATGCAAAAGACAAAATCTGTGCAACGACCAAGGAAGAAGAGACCGGAGCTGAAGAAAAACAGCAATCCAGTCTGGATGAGAAAATGATTTGATGACAGTTTCCATGCAACAAACCATGGTCACACAATGGCTGGTGGATACACAGATCAGATGAGACAAAATAACGCAAGACTTGAGGGCAAAAAAGGTTAATATTTTTGTACATTTCACAACACACCGTTTTTGTTCTGTGTGCCCTGACATGAGTAAGTTGTCAGTGGGACAGATGAGAAGCTGAAACATCAAAAGAGAGGCTATCCTCATGGCATTTGCAGCCTATTCAGAAGCAACAGAAATGTTTAATTAAAGCTTGATTGCTCTGCGTCTTGTTATCTCCTTTTGCCTACTGAGAATCCTATTTTGTTTCCTCCAGTTTCCATGATAGTAATTTGTTTACCTAGAATTCCTCATTATTGCTCACTGTATCTTTATTTGCCTGAATTTCCCATATTCTGGCCTTGTCTATAAAAGGAAATTGCATTAGTTTGATATAAATTGGCTTTTTAATTGGTAGTTAAACTCCCTGTAGAGAAATGCTATGGTTTGAGCAGCTTTCTGTTTTACTTATGCTAATACCTAATAAATTTAAAAAATAAAGCCAAAGTAAGCTTGGTTTACATCAAAATAAACAGTGCACAGATTTAACCATTTCAATCAAAAATCCTAGCTCCACATGAAGTTGTTTCAACCTTCTGGTACACACAGGTTTTCTTACAACTTTTTTGCAGGCTTCTTTCTGAATCAAATTTCACCTGCAACCTTTCAGCAAGAAGTTGGCATGTCAGCAATAACACATCATTAATTAATTGAAAAGGAAAGCATTTGCATTGCTTGGTGATCATCTACCTAATGGCCAACTTGCACTGCAAGTAATGGTGTGACTTGAAACCTACAGGAATTTTTCTCTGTTCATTCTGGTCATCATCAAGAAACTTGACAGAGCAACACCACCACATTAGTTGTAGCAATGTTGGATCTTTTTCTCTACACAGAGCATCCATCATTCCATGTGTGACACGTGACAGTAGTTAACAGATTCCTGAAAGCTTTAGGCTCTTTCACAGCATGGCTGCATTATGTCTTTTGAACCTTCAGTGTACATTTCCCAGAGGCACACCAAGCCATGCTAAGAAATGGCAAGGCTGAAGAAGTAATTCACTGGGTACAGGGCCTAGGAACAGAGTGGACAGGGAGGCTGGTGGTGATGACTATCTCTTTTGCTGAAAATGCATTTCCAAGCAAAGCTAGCAGGTGCATGTATGAGGTTGTTCTCAGTTACAAACAGGCCCTTGGAAGTAATGGAGCTTCTTTGGATTTACTGTCACGTAAACAAAGTGGTACCTGTCTTTCAAATTGTACTTCCTGCTGTGTAGGCTGAGCTGGCTTGGGGACTTGGGGAGGGCACTTTGTTAGCCTGTTGTCTCCTCAGCTATAGGAACAAAGTTCTTTGTTTTAATATGATTTCTTAAGAAGGAAATATTATAGCCTACGATCCATCACGCAAGCCAAAGATCACATTAGCTGTAATTACTTTTGGATGAGCTCATATTGGTCAATGCAGTCTTTGGGACTTCAGGGTGGCACTGATGCTGTCGGTTCACTCGGACAAAAGTAAATATGTGGTGATCAAAGCAAAGGCCTTGACAGACTCAGTCTGAGGTTTCTCAAATGCATTACAGGATGCAGAAAGAAACAAGATTAAAGCTGGGCAAAATGCATAGCCCACGGATCAAACAAACATCTGCAGCATTTACTGAGAGCAGGGACCCAGCAACACAAAGGAAAAAGGTGATTCTTTGCTGTGGAGACCCACAGCAATGCAATGACTTCCCACTGCAAGAAGCTGCAGCTTAGTTTCTCAGATTTCTGCTCTGTCTACACTGAGGGCACAAAGAATAGAAAGTTACTGTAGGAGTGATTTCAAACCTCAGAGGCTGGAGACAATTTTAGACAGAACACGAACAGGACCAAGGGCCAAGCCCAGAAATCAGACAAGTTGTCTTAGAATCCACAGGAATTGCCTTGAATTTTCACCCCAAGGTCATAACAAATCATTTGAATTGCTCTAAATACCTCAGTGACCTTCTACTCCCATGCAATTTGATTCCCATTATTTCTACTATCCAAGCTTTTCTTTAAATTGCATTCCTCAGATACGACAGGGAGCAGAAAAGCTAGAAGATGTTCCATTATCTCAGGTCTAGTGAAAAGTAGGAAGTACCAAAATTCTCAAAGAAACCTACAGCCTATTTCTAGCCTATCACCCACACAGCCACTTTACATTAACTTTGCATTCAAACTTCAGGCCCTTCTCTAACCAGAACCCGACCTAATAGCTTTTGTGTTACTAAACCAGTAGGTACCCTGAAAGGAAATGTGCAGCTACCTTGGGGAACTACATCACCACCTAAGCACTAATACTGTTAAGGGAAGTCAGTCAGAAGTCCATAATCTATACCTGTGTATGCATCCTGCCACTAGATCACTGACCCAAGAGCAATACTGAAAGCACTTAAAAGGGGGTTCCACTTACAGGCAGGGAAGGGAGACACAGATATTGAATGGAAGGCTGCAAAGGATCTGCAAAGAGGATGTAAGGGTCTTCTTGGAAATCACACCTTTGTGACCAGCCCAAGCTCATACACATCTGCAACAGAGCTAGACACAACCTTCATAGCTGAAGTACAGGCCCACCCAGCCCAGCATCCCCTCATACAGGCTTATTCCCTCTGTCTCATTCTTCCAAGACTCCTGTCAATGCCCCTGCACTTCTCTTGCTGTATGATGCTCGGTATATAAAATACCAACAAACTCTACTTGATGGCAACTCTTGGCCTCCACTGTCAGAGCTCACTTCACAAGAGAATTCAGGTACCAGCAGCAACCCTGCTGCAGCAGCATGCAGTGGGCTAATACACCCAGCTTTTCAGGCAGGCTTTGAAAACTGTGTGGAGCTTTTGATCACGCTGACCAGACTGCTGTTGCTATCAGAGCTTATGTCACTAGTTCATGCATTTCAACAGGATGCTGCAGGTAGCAAAGTGAAACATGAACTCGAACAGAACTGACTCAAAGAAGACTTTCTAAGATGGAGGAGTGGGAGAGAAGGAGGCAGTAGGAACAAACCCCTGGGCTTATGGAGGCATATACCAACCACAGCTCTACCTTAAAAGGGCTGGTACTTCAAATTGGTAATCACCTAGGTCTAAGTGAGAAGAAACAGCTGCACACAGTGCTGAGGGTGGTAGTTATAGCAAGTGCTCGTCTCTTGTGTAATCACCCCTCATTTGCACGGCCAGCCCTGCTCCCCCAGATAGGCTGGATGTTGTGGCCACCTGATTCAAACCAGGAAGAAAAGCTGGCAAGGAAGAGGGAAGGAAAGGAAAGGAAAGGAAAGGAAAGGAAAGGAAAGGAAAGGAAAGGAAAGGAAAGGAAAGGAAAGGAAAGGAAAGGAAAGGAAAGGAAAGGAAAGGAAAGGAAAGGAAAGGAAAGGAAAGGAAAGGAAAGGAAAGGAAAGGAAAGGAAGCATGTTTAAATAGAAATGTAGGGCCCAAAACAGATATTTTGAATGTGTGGCAAGCATGGGAGAGGGAAGAGACAAACATTTGGGAAACAGTAATCTGAAAGGGAGGGAATGGCAATCTTGCATCTGTTGGGCCCATGCCACTACAGTTAAGTTGGAAAGGGGAGCTTAGGGGACAAGGAAAAATGAAACAACATTCACCATATATGACTGACATTTCTATCTAACTAAAAATCATGTTTTAAAACAAAGTCCAATACTGTACTCTTTTAAATGGGCAATGAAAATATTACTGAAAAAGGAAAACTGTGTTATTTCAAACCAAGCCTATATTAACTATAGATGGGTGTTCAGGTTATCACATGCTGGACTCAGCCAATTTGGACATCTCACTTTGATTCCTGACTATTTTTAAATGACCACAACACCAAACAAACCTTTCTTGCCATTTAAAAGCACATTTCACTTGAAGAAGAGGCTCCCTCTGGATCTTTCTTTCACCAGCTTGCAATCAAAATCCAAGGTACAGTTAACAGCTAAAGGTAATTGCTTTCTACATCTTGTTTTGTTACGTTTGTAAAGGACTTGCAAAAAAGCTCCAAACAAAGGCTTTGGTTAAAAAAAAAAAAGGAATCATATTGCATTTAGCCACATCTAACTGAAATCTGCACTAGCTGCAAATCTCTGCTGTCTGAAAATGCTTCTCAGACCAGACAGTTACCTGCTGGACCAGAAATGGGGGCAGTGTTGAGCTGGAGATTTCCCAGAAGCTTTTGTTCCCATCCAAACTTCTTCTGGCCACCTCTGCTGGTGAGTAAATTGCTTGAGTCTGGAGTGGTACCTCGAGGTGTCTTTTCTCCACTAACTGGAAAACAAGAAGCCACAGACTGGTTTATCACTGGGGGTGGCTAAGTCAGTACATAATCCAAAACTGAAGCTAAATTAAGGGCTGGAGGCTTCTTCGCTGAGAGCAAGAGCCTGCAGCCACAGGATATAACACTATTAAAAGGAAAGGGCAGATTGTCTTTCCATTGCTGTTATGGGAACTGTGACAAAAGAAAAATAAACAGGAATGAGTGGTGTGAAAAATAGCAAGTGAATGAAGACACAAAGCAGAAATACAGAACACAATCTTTAGCAACTGCTAGAAAGTTTCTTTTATCCAATAAAAAAGCATGTGCAACTTTTTTTAATTACAGCATAACCTTAAGACCTCTTTACAACGCTGGAACCTGAGGTACATTGTACTCATGTACAGAAACCAAGGGGTATCACTGCATAAATGGAAAGACTCACAGCCCCAGCCAGTGCAAATTAACATAACACAAAGCAGATGAAATATTCTGACTGCTGTTGTATGAAGATGTGGTTTAGATGTTTTCAATCTGAACACAGGTTGTAGCGTCAAGCCTAGGAGATGAAAGAAGGCAAGTTCTACCGCTCAAACCACCGTAGAAGTTTCATATGTTCAGAGCAGCAATCCTCCAATCCTCATGTAAGTTGTTGGTCTGAGGTACAGACTGACAGATCATTGAACACATTTACAAATTAACCAATTCACTATGCATGAGACTGTGAAAGATGAGCCAGACACAAATGTTCAATAAAAATCTAAATGGGGTGAAATCTGGCAGCTGAGGTACAGACTGGGCATATTCTAGAGGCCAGTCAGTCACAAAGTCTGGATCAGAATCCAAATTTTTCCCAAGAGTAGGAGAGATTGAAGATCCTAGTTTCTGATTCAGACTTAAATGCATGTCAGTCCAAAGAAAATAAGCTTGTTCTAATTTAACTGGCGTATTGTGCCCAATGTTATTGGAAAGTTAGTGTCAATCACAGGATGCCAGTCTTCCCCTAGCCAGAGTCCAACTGTCATTCATTTTGATAACTGTCACACAGCAGACCTGGTCATGTGGAACTCTATAATCACAGACTGGCTTCTGCATCAGCCTGGGTGGAGAGGCGATGCCACTGTCTCATCTGGAAGCTGATGCTCACACACCATATGTCTTACAACCCATTTACTGCCAAGCTCGGAACCCATTCACTGGTCGGCTCCACAAATCAGGTCTGCATCTGAATGGCCTCTTCCAACTAAGCACAGTTATTTCTGAAACATGCCTTTACATTTCAAGAGTCTTTTGAAGATAACAACGCCAAATCCCTTCCCCACAGTTCCAGCCCCTTTCAAAATTTCAATTACATGGCAAATAAAAGACAAGTCACTCGCAGATAAAAGGAAAACTTACTTGTTAAATAACAGTCCAGACTAAGGGAGACATTGTCAAAAGCAATAACAGCATCAGATCCTTCTTCCCATGAAGCTATGATCTGAAACCAAAACCTGCACAGATTGGAAGAACAGGGATTAAATTCTGTTAAAAGAGATGAAACTCAAAACTCTTCACAATTAAAGCTGTTTTAGAATGGAGAAAAAAACTTTTCATATAAAAAAATACAAAATTGACAGAGAAAGTATCCTCGCCCTTAACAAGCATGATGATCTGAGGAAGGGAGCTGTGCATGAGTATAGGTAAACTGAAAAAAGAATACAGCCCGTCTTCCCTTCAGAGGCACACAGCCTGAAGCAAGTGTAAGCATGTGTGTGGGTGTGGGTGCCAGGCTAGAAAATAAAGTCCCCTAGCTTCTGGGAAAAAAACAATCAAAAAACCAACCAAACAAACAAAAAAACAGACAACTAAATGATTTTATTCTCACAAGTGATTTACACCCTAAAGTGTTAATAAAAATAACTAGACTGGGGCTCATGAAATCATCTGGAGTTTCTAAAAGGAACTGGCAATCAAAGGCTGAAACCAATTGAGGAAGTATTTGGTCTGGATCCACTGTCTATGAAGCAAAGGCTGACAGTCCTGGTAGTCACAAAAGGAAGGACCTGACATCGGGTAATCCATAGGAGGAGCAGAACTCATTATCTCCTTGTAGAAGCTGAGCAAATTTGCCTTAAATCACTTCCACACTCTCAGCTGGCCTTTGCCAGCGAGTTCTGCCGCTCGTACACGACCAGAAGAAAGATCACTGTAAATTCACCCTCAGTGATATAACAAGTCAACAGCAAGAGCAAAAATAACCCACAATCAAACACTTCTAATCTAATACTATATTGACCATGCATTAATAGAGTGCACTCATGGATTTAGATTTTCTCTTAGCTTAGCAAGTTCATGTTCTCCCGTTCCCTATCTACCACATAAAATTATAATACTTTGCTTAGGAAAGAGAACAATTTCTAAAAGCAGTCACCCGTGGCCTAGAAATGAGATAAGATGCTGAGAAGTTGCACCAAGACTATAAAAACATGAAACTATCATATGCTGTAGAACAAGCTGCAGAGAACGCGAAATATTACTTAAACTTCATTCTCTGTTGTATCTTGATGTTTTACACCACCAGAAGTTAAGCCATTCGTGGGTCACTTTACTGTGGATCTGTGGCTGACAGTTTCTGCTCTTCTACATATGAGCCATGAATGCAAATTCTTGCAGGTGTTCCAGTTTGGACCAGAAACTGGTGACAGGAAAAGATATTTTTGAGGAGCAGTCTTATTTATTTAGAAAGGCTGTAGAAATCCCATACCTTCAATGCACCAAGAATTCAAACACCAGCAGACTTTTTTTTCTTCTTGCAGATTCTAGTCCTTTATGCATAGTAATGGGTCTAAAATATTCTCTTAGCTTTTTGTCTGCTACCAGTATTCTTACATTGGTCTTGTCGTCTCCTATAGTTTTTAAAAGCTACCTCTCCTTTACCAGAAAATCAATCCCCCTCAAACAAAATTCAAGTCAATCTTCTCTGTTTATATGTGCATTTACTTTGGGACAGGATTTCCTGTGTTTTCAATGAGGGTTTTTACTATTTCAGCCGTCTGACTCTGTCAACAAACACAATCATCTTCCATGTTGTTCTGAAATACAGCGCAGCTTTCACCACCAGTGATGACAGTGAGGTTTGACATAAGCTAAAACAGACCCCAGGGATATCTGTGCCTTTTGAGGATACCTATATTGAAGTGCTGTCTTCTTCTGCAACTGATGTTCTTGTTAAGCTACAGATGGGGACCCAGTGAGAAAAGCTGACCCAACCAAAGCAAAAGCTTCAAACAGAAAAAAAATCCTAGCAGTCCCTGAAGGGTGCAAAAGGGTTGAGAACACAGCACCGTCTGTTCACAACAGAAAAGAGTTGATATAGTAACTACGTTCCTCCTTCTTTATTTCTGGTAAAGTAAAACAATAATGCTTCAATACTGAAATGTCTTGCTTCTTGGAGATACACACTGAATATATGGAGAGACATTTCTAAAATGGATTTTATGTACTCTAAAGACATGAGCAACTGCTACGAAAAAGCAGGCAATTGACACAAAGAACAGTGGATATAGTGAAGGAAGAGTATCCCTAGCATTAAATGAAACTCCAAAGAGCAAGACATAATTTTCTTTGCTAAATGATGCATCATTATTAGCTCAAAAGGTAGCATCTCCATCCAAACAAATCTGGAGACCACAAAAGTGTATGTTTTGACTTTCCAATCCACACAAAGTGCAGGTACGGTCTGATGTTGCCAGAATCCCCACAGTTCTTAGCTGGTATACCTGAAACCCACTGCAGGTATGTCTAGGAGGAGAACCGGAAGAAACATAAAATCACTGGATGTTAAACTGGCTTCTAAGTACTTATTCCCCCTGCCTCCTCCCTCCGTTTGCTCCGTGGCTGACATCCCACAACACTCCAAATGGAATTACAAGCTCTAGCATAAACATAAACTGTTCAGTTCCAGACATGCCATGTGAGGCTTAAACAACAGCTGCTGGACAGACAAAGGGGGCTCTGATCTACTTCTCCCTCTAAGTTACTGTGGCAGCAGCAGCGATGACTGAACCCTACCTGAAACAGGTCCTGAACCACCACAGATCACAGTCTGGTATGTGATGGAGAACCAGGACCTACCTTGGGCTGTAAACTACAGGCTGTAGCTCAGCAGAAGCTTCTCCCTCTCTGTTGTGTGTTGCTGAAACCCCCAGGAAGAGGTAAGGTGGAAATGGATTCAGCTACATGTCTTTCAGTTGGCTGTGTCTGCAAATCAGTGCCCTGCACACAGTGAACGTTGGAGCTGCATGGAAGGGACCACTGGAACTGAGTCTCTGATGCATTTAATCTTCAGCCTGTTTCCTGGGGGTGCACACTAAATGCTACTTGGAGATGTGGATATTTTGATGTGTACTTATGTTTGTAAGGTGCTAAGTTGAGGCTGCAAAATGAATGAAAAAGACAAGCAGTTCTTAGATGTGTCTACCCTCCACTTCTGCAGTCTTTAGCTCAGGTTGCATAAAAGAAGAGGCAGATACTTCTGCAAAGACTACTATGTACCTTTCTTTGTACCTGGCAACTAAATACATCTGAAAATAGCTTCAGGCAGTTTCCTCCACAGAATTTAAGCTTCATGCCCCGAGGTGTTATCCTTTGATGCGCTGTGCATGTCATGCCTTTTCAGACAACAAAGAGTTAGAACAATTATCAAATGTTCAGCCCCTAAGAACAGAAAGGCATGATATAAGCCAGTATTTCTGTCATTGAAGGGAGTGCCATCTAACGTGCCCATATAAGAACACAATAGGTTGCATTTTGTATTTGCAGTTCATTCAAGTTAAGAGACAGCCATGCTGATCTCACCTGCAGGAGCGTTGGGACCAGAACACTTCAGAAGTTTTCTGAAGTTCACCAGGGATGAAAAAAAATGACACAAATGCCTCCAAAATAGAAAAATCATGTGAATGTCAAACACTGTTAGGACCATCAGTGCCGCTCTGGTTGTCTATTAATCTGATTTTTTTTTCTAACATGAATGAAGTTTCTGTATAAATCTTCTCTTGAGATCAGCACTTCTGCAACAAATAGTTCATCTTTTTCTCTTCTCCAGTTTAATGCCACTATTAATTTAGAAATATGATGTCTTTCAGGTTCCATTGAAACAAGATCATCAGTTAACCAACATTTCAATCATTAGCTTTGGTGGTTTTAGCTTAATGGGCTAATTAAGAGAAACTTAATCAAAACTGAAGATGGAAATGTCACACATCAGTGAAATGGAAAAAATCTCACAGACAATCTCATTCCCTTGCTCCCTCCCCCACCACCCCTTTTTTTTTTTCTTTCTGTCTGATCTGTGAAATCAAAAAAATGACTCCCTTTGACTTTGGTGAAAGCTGATATGGACACACCAGAAGTGTATGTTATTGCAATGACTCTAACAGGGGAGGTGACAACACCTCACTGACATTTTTGCACAGATCAAAGTGGGGTACGATGACTGCACATCCAGTACTTCAACTGGCACTCGTACAGCACAGGTACTGGTCCACAGCACTGAACAGACACACTCACTGCGAATACAGATACTGTGGTGGATGGCCATGAAAGGGCATTCCTGAAGGAAATTACACAGGAACAGCAAGATTAGCCCTGGCAAGTTTGTTGTGACTTTGTTGCTTAATAAATCCCAGTAACTTCCTCACATGGAACTCAACTCCTCATAAGATAAATCTGTGTTTCTAAGCTAGATTTCTTCATAGGAACGAAAACATGGCTGCTACAAAAGTCTTTCATGGCTTGGATATTAGAAAAAAAATGTTATGTGAGGACTGGTGGAAATTACTTCTTATCTGTCTCTTCTTTTGTCCTACTTGACCCCAGGAGTACAGCTAGAAAAAATGTTCCTTAGATGTATGATAACTGGGAAGTGCAAGTTACACCCCGCAGAGTTGAGTGTCAGCTGAGCTTTGAATACAACTCATACAAAGGACTTCTTGTTTTGTTTTTTTTTTTCTTCAAATCTCTTTGAGACAGGTGGGAATTGCTGTACCAGGTGGACAAAAAAACCTAGTTCAGGTCTCTCCCTTGGGGAACCTCAGTGAGGCTGTCTGAAGGGTACAAGTTTTACATAAATTCAAAAACCACTCAAAGGTGACTACTGATTAAATATTTCAGTCACAGATTAGAAATGGCACCAAAGGCATAACAAGTAAGCTTTTTGGTTTGTTTCTTTGGCCCAGCCCATGAAATCTGAATCTAGATGAGCAGTTCCATGAAAGGTAGGACCAAGCATATTCCAACTCAGTTAAAGCTGACAGAAACAGGATAACATCAGAGCTTTTGGGCTGTAATTTTCTTCATTCCTCAGGATCTTTAAATCTTGGTTTTTACTTCAGCGTTGTCAGCATTTGAACTTCATCACATCATCCAGGATTTTCTGTTCAGTTGGTTCTTTTTGCTCACTTTTTTATTTTTTTCCTTTATCCTAACAGAAGACTGGCTCCCTCCCAAAATATCTGGGGCTTATTTACATAGGGAAATACGGAGCTAAAAATATGAAAATACTTCTATAGCTATGTTGGTATAACCTCTATGAGGACAAACTCTTCTGCTTATGTCACCTATTCTTAAGTCTTCATCACACAGAAATGTTAGCTGTTGGGTTTATTATGTCCTCTTCTGTTTGGAAGGAAATAAAAAACATTCTCCTTGAATTGAAGACCTCAGAGAGCCGACCTTGTGTAAATTTTGCAGCTCCCTCCCTTCAGTAACAACTCCAAATTCCACCTAAATATTGTCCCTGGCTCACACAGACATTTCATGTTTCCATTAGCCAGACTCAGGCAGCTGTCTTCATGCTATTATTTTAGAAAAGCTCATAATCACTATTTTTTTTCTTTTTATCAGAAAGATAGGGATTATTAACCAAGATTGAATGTTAATCTCCTCTGTACTCAATCCTCCACACAGTGACACGATCACAGCATGCCTATACGTACAAATCCCATTTCATATCTTGTAATGTTTCGCCTCTGATGGAAGTGATTTCTCTCTCTACCTAGCTAAAATAATTACAGCTGAACCTGCTTGAGATCAAGGTACTTACAGAATGGAGAAGTTTCAGGTCACTAACCCTTATTACATTCAGGTTCCCATTAACTTCTCTGTTACAAATGATGCATTGTTAGCTCACTTCACAAAGGAATACTTACTATTTGGGATAAAAGATATACTTAGGTAGAATGAGATTATTTGGAGAAATACAAGCATCTTAACCAAACTCAGTTACAGGGACAGGATTGTCACACAGGAAGTTACTTAATAGCCAGTAATAAAGGCAGAGATTTTAAAAAGTGTTATTAAAGGCAACCATACCGAATATACACACGTACAAAAACTGTCACAGATACTCTGCACACACTGTCACCAAACCCCCCTTTTTCAGATGAAAAGAACAGTCATCAGCCATCAGCAGAATAACTCTTACTTCAAAAGCAGGACAGAAGCAGACATAGCTAACAATACAGGGCAGAAGAGCAGCAATAGAGCCATTAAAGTCTCACTCTGTTTTTAACAAAGTAATATGGGACCACATTGGAGCAACAGAGGCTATGCTTGTTGGATGGATATAAGAACAAAGAATAAAGAGAGCTAGGTGTAGATGTGACCAATGAATGCATATGTGGTAATGTGGTAACTGAAGGAAAGAAGCCAGAGAGTCATGGTCAATGGGGTGGAGTCCAGTTGGAGGCCTGTATCTAGTGGAGTGCCTCAAGGGTTGGTACTGAGACCAGTCCTATTCAATATATTCGTTGATGACTTGGATGAGGGACTAGAGTGCACTGTCAGCAAGTTTGCTGATGACACGAAGCTGGGAGGAGTGGCTGATATGCCAGACGACTGTGTTGTCATCCAGAGACCTGGACAGGCTGGAGAGTTGGGCAGGGAGAAATTTAATGAAATATAACAAGGGAAACTGTAGATTCTTGCATCTGGGCAGGAACAACCCCAGGTTCCAGTATAAGTTGGGGAATGACCTGTTAGAGATCAGCGTAGGGGAAAGGGACCTGGGGGTCCTGGTGGACAGCAGGATGACCATGAGCCAGCACTGTGCCCTTGTGGCCAGGAAGGCCAATGGCATCCTGGGGTGTATTAGAACGGGGGTGGTCAGTAGGTCAGAGAGGTTCTTCTTCCCCTCTACTCTGCCCTGGTGAGACCACATCTGGAATATTGTGTCCAGTTCTGGTCCCCTCGGTTCCAGAAGGACAGGGAACTGCTGGAGAGAGTCCAGCGCAGGGCAACAAAGATGATTAAGGGAGTGGAGCATCTCCCATATGAGGAAAGGTTGAGGGAGCTGGGTCTCTTTAGCTTGGAGAAGAGGAGACTGAGGGGTGACCTCATTAGTGTTTATAAATATGTAAAGGGTGAACGTCACGAGGATGGAACCAGGCTCTTCTCAGTAACAACTAATGATAGGACAAGGGGCAATGGGTTCAAACTGGGACACAAGAGGTTCCACTTAAATTTGAGAAGAAAATTCTTCACAGTGAGGGTGACAGACACTGGAACAGGCTGCCCAGGGATGTTGTGGAGCCTCCTTCTCTGGAGATATTCAAAACCCACCTGGACACCTTCCTGTGTAACCTCATCTGGGTGTTCCTGCTGTGGCAGGGGGATTGGACTGGATGATCTTTCGAGGTCCTTTCCAATCCCTAACATTCGGTGATTCTGTGATTGTTGTTTGTATGGAGGGTCCCTGTTTCTTCACCATAGAATGGGATGAAAGTTCAGGAATAACAGGAGACAAACAGGTCTCTGGGTACAAAATGTTGCCAAGAACTTTCTTTTTCTTTTTCTTCCTTGATGGGAAAACTAATTCTCAGAAACTCATTAGAAAGATAATCTGAAAGCAGTGCAAGGGAAAGACAGAGCAATGCAAGACAGAATTATTAGACAAGAAGAATGCTCAGCCACAACTGGCAGAAATGCAGCAGAGTGGTATGACTGAGACAACTTCTTTTGACTGCTCTGTTTCCTGCAGCAATTAGTGAGAGGTTCCGCAGCTGCTCTGGCTGCCACTGCGATCAGCACGGCTGAAGGAGCCAGACAGAGCAAAGGGGATCACTCCTGAGGACTGAAACAGAACCCCACATTGGCACACAGGTGAAAAACCAGTGAGCACCAGCCTAGTCCATAAAAACCCAGCAAACCAGTAAGAATGGAATAGGTAAAGAAACCAGTTTAAAGAAAGAAAATATAATCATCTGGACATGAATTTTGACTTGTTGCAACAGAAGGTCACCTTCTGGGGTAACTTAAGTTTGTAGACACTTTTGCATTCTTCCTCAGGAAAGTCACATCCATACTACCTACCTAGTAAGTCACATTTTTCTCTTCCAACATAGTAAAATTCCTCAGTCTGTGTTCAGAAGATCATCAGCAAGAAAATAATTTTTAAGCTCTCTGACCACAATGAGACCAAAAGAAAATTGTTTTTCACTTTCTGAAGGTAC
Organism: Patagioenas fasciata; assembly: GCF_037038585.1. Taxonomy (NCBI): domain Eukaryota; kingdom Metazoa; phylum Chordata; class Aves; order Columbiformes; family Columbidae; genus Patagioenas; species Patagioenas fasciata. The sequence continues at coordinate 18,956,885 of NC_092522.1, forward strand.
TGCCCTGCTAAAAGGACACAGAGTCCAGTCTGCTATCAGTGAGAAGGCAAATGGTGCCACTGCTTATGATCAAAAATGTAGTTTCTAGTGACTTCAAGTAAACTCCTTCTCTCAGCCCTCCTTCCATCTGGCCATTGTTACTTAAGACTGGCTACGAATTTAGCCTTTGTAATGCCAAAAAAATAAACTTAAGGATGAAGGAGGCCAAGGAAGCCTTTCTAACCAGTAGACACATTTACTTTCCTTTTTTACTTCTATACAATCTTTTTTCTATCAGAAGACTGCACTGAGGTTGGGCATGTTGCTATTAATAGTTGCCATTTGTTAAAAAGTTCCTCTCAACAGAAGTTACAGGGAAATCTCTAAAGAAACATACAGGTAGAGTAGAGAATATAGTACTTAAAAGACCAGAGTTGGGCTGGGCTGGCTCATGTGAAGTCCACTTCAAGGTAACTCCAGCCAGGCGGTAGATGGACCCACGGAACATTTAGTCTACATGTCACTCCACGTGGCTGGCCTCAGCTTCTCCAAGAGAGCAGAAATCAAGAGAATTAGTATTTGTTTCTTAAAGTAATTTTTTCCAGCCAGGCTTCAGCCTGTTAGAGCTAAACCTTTTCCACCTTTTCCACTGTCTGGAAAAACAGTTGTTAGGTGGGCTGGTGGCAATAAGCATCAGCCTACAGCCAGCTCTAGAGAATCACTTTGTTACACGTGCTTGCAATTTATCTATGCAATATACCTTAACCATACTGTTAAACTAACAAAATGTCTAATTATTAGCTACACAAATCATTCATCTTCAATTACATGAGGCTTCTGTTTGCTCCTGCTGTCACATTCCCATGACTATATCATTATTAAAATTCAAACTCACATTTACTTACTAACTAAAACCAAATGTATAAAAACAGCAAGCCCAAACTATCAACTACGACAGAGCTTTCAAGACCGTCTCCTACTTGCATATCTGTGAAGGTGAAAAAGAACAATTCTCAACAGACTCATCTCTGGAAAACAAATGGTAATCTTCCATCTAATACAACAGTTTTACAATAACACAGTTTTCTACACTACTCTCAACCCAATCACTTTAGCACTGCATTAATGTGTAAATTTCAGTATGCAAAAATTACCAGTTCCCTGGCTTTCACTAATCTGTGCTGATTATCTGATTTGTCCTTCAGGGAGGGGCAGGTGACTCCATGGGGGCCAAATGAGGATTGTTAGTTCATGCTGAGTATATTTAAATGGCAAGTTAAAATTCAGCACCTCTGGAGACTTTGCCTTTTGCCTCTGGTAAGCACAATTTGTTCATCCAGCAGCTCAAGAAGCTCTTGCCCACAACTGGCTTCATTGGTGGTGGCTGCTTTGGTGGCACATCCTTCACCAGGCCCTTCACCCTTCCTTCCCCCCTCCACAGAGGACACCGAGCATGTGGAACTAGGTTACAGCTCCATTAACCTCCACAACACATGAGCAAACTCTCAAGATGAGGAAGAATAGCTAACTTTGGAAAGATGTAAGAAGCCAGGACTTCAGCCTCTTTAAAGGCCATGCAAGAAAGGAAAGACCTCACACAAGGTGACATTGCAACTGGATGATTTTCTAAGGATCAGATGGGAGGAAAGAAGACAATCCTTTCCTCATCGTACTCTTGGAAATGAGGAATGTATTCTGGGTTGCCCAGGATAAGGCAGTGCTAGAAATCTAACATCCCTCAGTCCCAATTTAGCATCTTTGTCATACTCCTCCCTACTTGCCGTTACTGCCAAATCACCTGAAATGTTCTAGCTGTGATTTTTTGCCAAAACATAATTTCCCTGAACAGCCCAGGGGACATAAAACATTTAAGAAATGTCTGTTTCTAAAGATAGAGCTGATCTAATTTCTTGGAAGTCTTCCTAATGATTCTTTGAAGTGCTATAAGCCAAACATGGAAATTATGGCTAAGCAGCTTTTGAACATGCATGCTTTTGAGCAGTTTTAGAGCATATTATCTTGTTATTAATAACACTTTTCATCCAGCTTCCCAATTACAATGGAATGTGCTTTAATTATTTGTGGAACTGGCATACTGGTGTGCTTTATTCAAGAGCTTTACTTCTGAGGGGTGATTTAAAGTTTAGCTCCTTCTGTAGGAATATCTGTAATATCATGCTTCTAACGCAGACCTTCACAGCTACTGACACAAGAACCAATTAGAAAAAGACAGACACAGCAAGCTTTCAGCTGCACCAGCATTGCGTTCACATCAATTAAACACTTCTTACAGTTCAATAAAACTGCCATTTATCTCCAAAGTATATATACTGCAGTCTTCCCTGTACCATGTTGGTGTACACTTCCATGGAGTTCGTTCTTAATCTGTACATCAGTTCATATTTCCTAAGAAATGGGTTCCAAGATGATGAAAAAGACACCTGAAGTATTTCCAAATCTCATGGAAGATGTATTCCTTCTCAGGAAGGACTGGTTTCAAATAAATCAAACTCAGATAAAATTCATTAAAATAGTGCACTTTCTGTGAATAAATACAGACAAAACTTTTCAGGAGACACCAAAAGTTCAAAGATTTCCTTGCTTATGACTTAACCTCCCATGTATCAGTTGGATTTGTGATTCTACATGAACCTGCTAGCCTGGCTTCCAAGATCAAAGTAGTCTCTGCTTGACTGTGCAACCACAGAGAATTTAAAGGAAAGCAATAGTATAAGAATACAGAATAATTCAGGTACAAAACATTCCCCTGGCAACATTAGAAAATAAATCACATAAATAATAATGACAAAATATACCATTCTTCAAAGGAAACACTGAATGGGAATGAAGCTACCAGGTATTTTTACAAATGGTGCTTCAGCAGTGGCTGCACAATAAGCCTAATGCTGGTATTTTTTAAATCTTTGATGCACAATATTAATTATGCATTCAGGACCAAAGCGTTGGCAGTGTCCTTGTATTTGCAGCCTACGTGCATCCCCAAGAGCCAGCAAGATAAAAGACATATTCATACAATGTTTGTTCAAACTTCTTGTAAGGCAAACTATCCCTTAATGAAATCCATTATTTCTAGGGCACAGATTTCCAAAAAGACAAAGGACACTAGTGCTCATGACACAGATTGTAGATGAATCTTACAGCCTAGGGGCCAGGGCAGCAGGAGGTGAAGTATGTCTGTGTCTTCTCCACAAACACCAGAGGCCAGAGCACACATAAAAAGTAAACAGTGAACAACGGAGTATTCCCTTAAAGCTGAATTGTAAGAAGCAGCTAAAACAACACTCTTTAAATAAGCATATGCTACCAGATTAAGCATATGCTACCAGATAAACCCTTTGTGCTTAAAGCCAGAATACAGACGTAACTGAGACAGACTTTTATTAAGCTGAACCTCCTGCTACAGCTAACACAAAGGTGTTCAGATACATCCTTACCTGATTTGCAGCAGGTTTTTCTCCCATCCTTTTAATCCTCAGATCTAGACACACTCAACACTGGGGACTTTGATACCCAGAAAAGTAATCAGCTGTGCAGCTCACATCCAACTTTAGCAAGCCACGTAAGATGATCAAACACACTACATGAAGCAGTATGTGAGGAGAATGATTATTTCCAGTCAATGAAACAGAGACACGTAAGTTTAAGCCCCTTGCTGTATACTATTCAGAGACCCAGTTTGTGAACCAAGACCACCACTCAGGAGTTCTAAAATTGAGTGCTTTGCTCTAACTACTCAGTCATTCTTTTTCTCCACCTGTAACAGAAGACACCTCCTGGGGACAAAGCGCTGCTTCTCCCTGTGGGAGCCACTTCCAGGAGCGCTGCTGGCCATTTCCATTGCCAGGTAGCTAGTGATGGAATGACTGATCACCATGAAGGAGAATGATGAGGAGACTCATACCTATCCAGAATATCTGGGAGAGGTAAGATCATCCACTGCCATATTCCCAAACCTTTGCTGTTATCCACATGCCAGAACGTCCGGCTCTGTTCCATTCCTGTCTTGTTCTCGACCAGCACCAGGGATATATTTCCCAGCAAGACACCATGGATGAGCCATGACATACGTAGCTAGAAGGAAGAGAACATATGAGATTAAAACTCACAAAGATTATCCAAAAGTTAGCAAAATTCCCAACTCTTCTTTGATTTCTTTGTTTTCCAGTCACCAAAAAGTTGATTCTTCCTCTCTTATGCTCATGTAAACATTTTAGAAAACTCCACAGATGTGGAAGCTTGTAATACTTAGTCATGCTATTTACTGTTGGAACTACTGGGCTTTTTTCTAGGTAAAGTTGAGCCCAAAACACCTGCTTTAGCTTTCACATATTTGTCTGCAGTTTTAAAGGTATAAGCTAATACTTCTCTTACCTACAGTACAAAGATCACACTCAATTAAGATGCCACCTAAAAGATTCAAGTAAAGACTTACCACTTTTTCAGCAATAAACTTATATCCTTGCAGCAGCAAAATCACAAGGAGAATAGCTGCAAGAAGCAAGCATCACCAGTAATCAAAACTTCACCCCCCAGATACTCTTTTCAATAATCAAGTTTTTCCTTACCTTTTTCCAAGTTTCTACAGACTTTCCAATTAAAGTTCAGTAACAATGAGGTTTTATTAATTAAAATACCTTAGGGAACTGGATTTCTAACATTTTTTTATCAAGTTTAATCTAACTGAGTCCAGTTCTTTGCATTTATTCCCAAATGTAAAACTATTTCATGTAGTTTTCTCATTTTATGACTGTCTCTCCCTCATTGTATTAAAAGAAAAACAATCCCTTCTGCATCAGGCTAGTCTCAGAATCCATGTTACATGAATATAGTCTTCTAATTTTCTTGGGAAGCAGACAACCTAGGTCTTTGTTAATGAAGAGCATAAGTAAAATACACATATATATTACATGCAGGAGCTGGGTCTCATCTCAAAACCAGTAGAAGTGAGAATGCTGAAGGAATGAGTTTATTAAAGGCACATTAATTATGGATTTTTGGACACAAGAAACTGTTCAGCACAGTATCAAGCATCTATGCATGTTAAAAAATAGGTCTCTGGTTTGTAATACTTCAAAGCAAAGACCTAAGTCAGGAGAAATTAAAATTATATTTTACACAGGGATATCTGATAACATTACTTACTTCCTTGCTTGGATAGCATAGACTATTCATATCCATTTCCCAGCATAAAACATAACTGCTAGATTTTCCTTGCTGTTCCTATGTCATGGTGTAAGTCTGTCCTGGCAGATAAGTCAGATTTAGGGGTTGAAAGGACAGAAATTCTGCTTTTATTCTTAGTTTATGCTCACAGTTCTGAGGTGGATGAAACAAAATTCTGAGTACCCATTATATTAATGATCAGTATTGAATTTAGGTAAACAGTGCAGTTCACCTGCTGTCTGCAAAGCTGCAAAAACAGCAGTGACTTTGAATTTGACAATGGCAGAGACCAAAAAATCTAGATGTGGTTCCTCTCTGTATCCAGTCCAAAATTCACTGCACCTGCCTGGAATCCCTCCTGCGTGTGAACTGCTAGTGCATATGACACAAGCATTGATAAGGTGTACAAACTGATATGCAGGTATGGGTCTCTGAATCCATCCCATTACCTCATTTTGATCACAGATGTTCAAGACTGACACGTAGGTTTTCAGTAGTCCAACAAACTACCAGTGGGGCCTACCAGACCACAGCACGTCTGGGACAAGCCACTGCTCAACTCTGACTACCAGCTCCCTCTCACCCCAAGTTTGGGAAAGGACTTGTGGAGTCCCATGTCCATTTCCACAATGTCAGACAGTGGAAACCATGGGATGAACTGTGAGGATTTTCACCTCGCAGACACCAGAGAGAAAAAGTAGAGTTGAGCAGGACTGCAAAGAACTGCTTCAGACCTGACACGAGGTGATGGGCAGGAGGCAGCTGGGGGAGGGCTGAATTCACACCCACACATTCAGCAGAACCAACACCAGTGGAAGAGGCTGCTGACAAAGGTTTATGGTGTAGGAGGCTGATGCCTTCAATCTTGATATCTGCATGGCTGCTCCTAACTCTTGGTGCATACATGATCCTAGTGTCAGGTGACAATCAAGATTAAATAACCTGTTGGGTATTTTATACTTTCAAGGTTCTATAAAGTGAGACTACTGAAATTACAGTGAAGATTGCTCTTGCCCTTAAATATCATTAGAATACCTTTCAGATCCACTTCAGTAATTTCCCTCAAGAAAAAAGTTATTTTTTTTAAATAACTTTGGAATGCCAGTGGACATTTAAAGCACTCATCTCAGTTTAAAGCAACTCCTTTTACTGAGGGCCCATATGTGAGGCACTTCTAGGTTCTAATGCCAACTCTGCTGTAATGCACTATGTGAAATTTCTCATACAGGTAAACTGGAGCGACTTCACTGTGCCATTTTGACAGTTCAAAATTTGAGAGGTAAAGACCTGAAGCTCCTACTATGCAGGAGCTTTCAGACCTCTGCCTCTTCTGGAGACCTGCCAGGCAGTAAGAGCCAACATCTGCATGGTCAGGAGTGAGAAAAGAGTGAGCCTTTGATAGCTATTAACGTAACACTAGAGCAAAAGCTGAAGCAATTGAGGAATTGGAATGGATGCCTTTGCACACATGTCAGCTGTTTGAAGGAAAGACATAGCTGGCATTAGATGTGGGAGATCAGCTCGTTGGCAAAGTGCAATATGCAGAGTCTAATGAACTGGCTCCGAGTGAATCGACTGGCACTGTGTCCAAATGGGCATTTTTGGCTGTGATTTCCATGGTTTCTGAGCTTCACAGCAGGGCAGTCCAGGTCTTTTCACACCTGCTGAAGTGAACCAGAGCAGATGATGAGCTGGATGCCATAGTAAAGACTTACGAATGGGGCTGGCATTCATTCCACACAACATGGCATCAGCGGTGGCAGATGGTACTACATACACCATGCGGCCTGTAAGTAGTGCAGTGGCACAGTTGGAAAAAACTGAATCTGGGCTGTTGGTGGCATACCCCTAACATTATGTTATCAAACATCTTCCTCTGTGTTAAACCAGCAGGACAATATTCAGAATCTAGAAACATCACTGAGAAATTAATTCAGCATTGCAGGTAGACATTGGCTCAACAGCACCTTGTTTTCTGGTTTTAGAACTCACCATAGCTGGCGATTAGCTGTTCAGATGCAAACCCAGTGACTCAGTCAATGAAATGCTCTAAACTGATTTGGGGAAAATTGAAGGGAGAGAGAGCCCATGGTAAATACACAGCATACTGAGGCAACTTGGGTCAGACAGCCATATGCACTATACTGCAAATACCATCTGGAAAGATGCCTTCTGAGAATCCCCTTAGCCTCTGACTTTGTGGAATTTCTGAAATGACAAACAGGAGACCAAATTCACCCAAGAAAGAGCAAAAACCTAGTCCTTATCAATATGAACAGGACTTGGCAGGTTTAACAGAGAGGCGAAGAAAAACAAGGAGGGCAGATTTTCTAGCACAAGTTGCGTAATTTCAAGAACACCTGAGAACTGAGACTTGTATTTTACTTTCTTATGCACAAAAGAAAAGAAACACTCAGAGCCTTCTGGGTAAAGCTGGGGCCTGCTTATGCCTGTGAGTTTAATGGCCAGAAACACTCCAGTATGAAACCAGTGCTTAAATGCCTGACTGAGAACCAATGACACACATTCACAGCAGCATAAATACAAAATTCCCCAGTGGCACTCCAGAGTGTTGCTGTTTCTTTTCCCTCCCTTTCTGGGTGGCAATGCCCCGGGCTTTTAGTACAATGGTGCTACCTGGCAGGAAAAGCTAGTTATCTGTCTTTAGCACAAATAACCAAAAGAAAGATAAAAAGAAGAACACACTTCAAGCATGTCTTGGAGTAAGGTATTTTTAAGAAGATGGAGAAGACCCTAGAGGCATCCTTCTCCCAAGGATCTGCAGCAGTTGGATCTCACTGGTGGTTCTCTTGCTGCCCACACCCCAACTCTGCATGACAGGCTTATATCTTGTGAGACCCCACATTACTTAGTTCTCATACCCCCAGTCGTTTCCTCCCATCTATCATCCTTGCTCAAAGGAATTCCTCAAAATTTTTCTGACCAGGACCTGTGGAATTCTGAAATACAGACACTTTTTCTGAAAAACGTAACTCTTGTATTGGGTCTTCTTCATGGGACAGGAAACAGTGGAAGTTGTTTTCAGATGTGAATGCCCTGACTCAATAAATGAAGTGAGACATTAAAGGAGCTTGGAAAACACCTAATTGTTGAATAGAAACTGAAGTTGCAAGTTGGAATACAGTTTACACAGAATTAGACAACAGCTGCGGGCACCTTTGCCAAGTCTTAGTAAGTTTTGTCCATGAATATGAACTACGTTTGAGGCATGAAGTTTATCATATTGGCAATATTGTTTTTCTTACTAGAAATGAGAAATGGTTGCACACAACCTAGGCAGGCAAAAGAACCTTGTATTTTGTATGAACAGATTTTCATGCTATTTATTCTCGCATTATTTCCTACTTATATCTACTTTCATAAAATCAAGAACTTGATAAAAGCACCTACATTTCAGGAAAAAAAAAACAACAACATAACAAAATAGAGATGACGACAAAAGAGAAAGAGAAAATGTGCATAATTTTGCTGCCAGAGTAGCGTGGACTGACCGGGCCTTAAGAAATTTTGGATATTATAGATCATCTAATCCAACACAGAAGCCAGGTGGCAAAGGAAGCTAGAAATTATACAGGCAGATAACAGTGAATAAGCTGTACAGACTGTAAAAACAACACTTTAAAATAAAAAAGGATGCTAACAACATTCTGCAAAATAAAGCACATGAAAGGCTGCCCTAGCGGCATATCCATGTTGCGTTTTTCATGCTCATAAATGTTCTGAGTCAATGTTATTACCATGTATCCTTCTAAGTTATTTAAAGCTTAAGGAATAGAGGAGAAAAAGAGATACACTCTGCAGGTGTCAGCATGGGGCTCAGAATGCACTCAACGAATGATTTATATTATTGATTTACATGCTTTCTATGCTTTGCATAGAAAAGAAAACGGAATTAATAACCACAGAGGATGAAAACATCTTTATATCAATAAACGTGAACAAGAGGGCAAACTTCAACTATACTGTTCTATATCAACTTATTATATTTATTTTCTAGAGAGAATATGTTTACATTTGAAAAGTAATTTCAGGTTTAAAAGAAGTCTGGCTCAGTTTAGTACTTACTTACATAATGTAATGGTGGCTTTCAAGAAATAGCTAGTTGAAATGTCAAAATAGTATCAGAAAAATATTTTCATTATTCTAAACACGGCCAAAGGCACAAAGCTCTTTTACTATCATAGGAATCTGTTTTCATTGTTTTTCAGCAGACCTATATCCTCAAAAATGTTTGACCCAGGATTTAACAGAACAATGAAATAATGTGGTTCCCAATCACAATGTAGTCCCTCTTGCAAAGGAGTCACCTTTCTTGGAGATGCATGTGATAACATTTAAGGCTAATTTCAAGTCCATCACCATTCAGGCAACACCATCTCTGTTTTCATTCTCCTTCTCTATTATAGCCTACACCAAAACTGCTTGCACGGCTTTTATTTCTCAAATAGGGCACTAAGGTCGATCGCAGATTCCCTTGTGCTGAACAAAGTGCAGCCTTTTTAAATATCAGTCTCCTGACTGTTCATGTTTCTGCAGTGACTTTCAAACGGAAGTAATAGTCACAATGCACCACAAAATAAAACCTCGCAGGACAGATACAACTACTGCTGCCCAGGCAGGTACACACTGTACCAAGCCCTCACAGACCGCAGCAGTCCTAGACACGGTTTCCTTATTTTTATGACAGAAGCCCAAACACTTTGGGAAGACACAGTTATGACTCTGATGATCTGCAGGCATCACCACATCCTTCAAAACCTGAGGCTGCAGACAGCAGGGAGCATCTCTGAAAAATGGAATAAAAAGCGAGTCAACATGTGCGACTCGGCACTTGTACAGCAACAACGCTGGGGCTCAGGGAGATGGGACTGCCTCGCTGTCCAGATGGGGGGCCAGAACTGAGTCTCCAGCTCCCACACGAAGGTGAGCACTCCCTGGACATCTGCAGCACTTGTGTCAGTTCTCTGACACCTTTGCAAAGTACTGAGAAGTAGGTGGCCATCATAGTCTTGCAACTGTGCGCACCTAGGGGTTATATGCTGTGGCAAAGCAATTTAGTTTTGCCAAGGGTGGTGTCTGAGATGACAGCACTTCCCTTGGATTTTAATTGCAATGTGGTTTCCCAGATTCCCAGACAGGAGTACAGCTACTAACAACACACATATGGATTTATTCTTCAAAAAGAGGAAATGTCTAACCACTTCATGATCCTATTCGCCCTGTCAGCCTTGTGCAGGCCAACTGATTCCCACTCAGAGGAGGGGAATCACAGTGTGAAGAGAAGGGGTGAACAGTGCCGCATTTTATTACTCAAGCTCTATAAATTCTGCCTTTAAATCAGGCCACTGTTTGTATTAATTCTTCGCACTTTATGTGCATCCGCATGCTCAATTTCACGTGCTTTGTTTCCAATGAACTTTTACATGTGGGTTAAAAGGTTTTCCCTCTTGATTACTGTGACTCAGTTTGGTCACTCAAGCATTTCCTGAGCTTTTTGTTGCATCTCCCCTTTCTGGCTACTTCTGGGTAATCGAGCATCTTTTCATGGACTACGCGTACCACTTCCTGCGTTCCCCCAAGATTTAGTAGAAGTGCCACAGTTTCCCTCTTCCATATAAATTGGATTTTAAACACACAGTTAGTGGGGTCAACAGGCAAAGGACTCTACTGAATGTGCAACACAAAAAGATAACAAGGACTGTCTGGACTGCAAACAAGAGAGATTCTTTGAAGCCAGGATGCTCTAGCCAAGATTTAATAAAACAACAAAAAGAAAGAGAAAAACTAACTGAACCAAGAACAAAGGGCAGCATCACAAACTAACCGCTCTGACCTGCCAAAAGCACTGAAGAACAAGAAAATGAAAACATAAAACTGCTCAAAACAAACAGGAGCAAAGTTCAATACAAAGCTACACAAAAAACACAAGGCACATTGGGGCCAATCCCAAACGTGTGGGAAAGTATAGGCTGTGTGTATTACTGTATCCCCTGAATGCATTTTTACCCTCATCTCATCTTTTGATACATGTGGGGCAGTACAGAGTGGGTCAGGCTGATTTCTCCCTTTCTGAGTTAACGAGAAGCCTCCCACAAGGGATGGGAAACGCCAGGGGAGCACAGCCCAGCACGCTCCCCGTGACCAAACCCAAGCCAGGGAAAGCACAAAGATGGATGGTTGTGCTTGTCCTATGCTTAGTGGCAACACATACACCAAAGATCACCCAGGCTCTGGAGTGCCCCCAAGCCAGTGTCAGCCCTGATGCAAACAGCTGCGCAGAAGCTCAGCAGCGAAGATGTTGGGACCAGACCACCCCACAAGTCTCCAAGGTGTGAGTAGTCATTTTTTCAGACTATTCAGTTGTTTTTGTTGTCAGTCTATCACAGTAGAAGATTAAACAGCCACGCTGAGAGAGAAAAAACAAGCCTGAAGCATTAGCAAACTCTTTGTGGCTGGTACCCACTGTACACTGCTTGACTGTTTCCTTATCAACATTGAGTCCTGCTTCCATGGACATTCTGGCCAAAAACCAGCATCCTCCAGCCTGGTAAACAGCACTACAGCAGGTAATCCTCCTCACGCTGAGGATAAGTAATTAATTCCTATGCACAGCTCAGGCTAAAAAGCAGGGTGCCAGCATTTGCTGTGGTGGGTGTAATTGTCTAACATGACTGGATAAAATAAAAGCCAATTGAGGGAGAAGGTGGAAAAATAGTAGCTTTTGGTAAACAGTGGGTCTAGTAGTGCCCCAGAGCTTCTATGTGGCAGAGAGAGAGGAGTCCAGATCAGCAAATTGGGGATGTCTGCTGGGCTCCTTTTTGCTCTCCTGTTGCCACTGGGGCAGGCACGCCATACAAGGAGGAGAAAGGGTATTAAATGACAGGCTGCAGGACAGCCTCCATCATTAACATATATTGATGCAGGATGTGAATCTGAGCTGAATCTCTCTGGGATGCTGGAATCAGCTGTCAACACCAGCCACTCTGTAAGTGAGCATGCAAGGAGAGCAAGCAGGTATCTGAAGAAGCATGTGAGCCGGATCAAACACAAGAGGGAGGGCAGGTTTATGGTTCACTCTGACTTCGGCAGAATAAATGGGTCTAATTCACACACGCTGATATCCCTTCGCCACATGAATCATGAGAGGGTTTTTTGTCTGTGGGATTTCAGTTGCCAGAGAATCTGTCCTGGTTGTGACATGCCAGGTGGAGCTGTCAGCAGCGACAGGTAGAAGAAAACTCATCTTTTAATGCCTGAACTTGAGCCAGTTCAACTGAGAAGTGATTGAGGGTGAATAAATACAGGACAGCACTATGTATTTTCACAAGCTCTTTTCTGACTATAATTTCACTATAAGGAAGTTTGTTGGCACCTACTGGAGGAATAAGTACATAGGGTGGAAATATCTCCTTTCTCCTCTTGTGTTGTGCTGAAAAGTGGAATTAAATTATTCTGCTCACAGACAGATTGTTCCAGTAAAATAGAACTTGAAGCCACCAGGGGCTCATTGAGAAGGGAAGCTTTTACACTATATGAAAAGGCAAGAGACAAAACCCTTGCCAAACTCCTTCACTCTTTATTACCGACAGCTGCAATGCTGGATGCGTGCGGATGCCTTTTAACTGCCAAGGGGAGTGACGGAGGTGGGATGGCATGTGAGCAGATGAAATATATGGCAGCTTCTCCCCCGACGGCAAGTTTAATTATTTGCACTGTTGTATACACAAGAAAAAAAAAATCACATATTGGGAAATCATTCACTTTGCTTCCTATGTCAGGTGGATTATGAAAAACACTCGCTCTTCCCGGTCCATAGCAGAACATGGCCTTAAAATATTGAGAACCTGCATATGCCTTTGTCACAGAAGGGAGGAAAAACAAGGTAGAAAGTATTTCCTAAAGAAAGAGGACATTAATATATCAAGACAGCAAACCCAGACGAGCTTTGCTATATGAAGAGAGGTATCCAACAGAAGTGAACCAAACCAAACTGTAAGCCAGAGAAACATTTCTACGTGCTTTCATTCCAGAGGACTTTCTAATGCATCCCTTCTCGTCCTTTCTGCATTTTAAGATCAGTGGAACAGAGAGAATCTGATTATTTTGTCTGTTCAGTGCTCAGCCAACAAACACCAGACTCTGCTTTGTTAGGATCCAGGAGCTTGTGTGATACTTCAGGGTGACCATGCAAGATGTGAAATGGTCTAAGTCACCAGGCATGGTTCAAAGTCCTATCAGTGATAATACAATATGTGAGGCTATAGACTAAAGCGATGCAGACAGGTCATCTTTCTGTAATCTGCAGTTTAAGGGTTAAGTACAATTGACTCAGAAATGACAACCATTTGTGTAGAGCTGGCAAGCCTCGATATACGTGCTTACATTGATGTCATAAAACTGTCAACAGCTTTTCTGCTTGAATAAGAACCTGGTTCCATTCTACATCAATTTATCTCTGCTGCTGTTAACTTCAGTGCACCTATGAACAAGGCCTACGGGAGGGTTGGTAGGCTTGAGGAGCAGCTTGAGGAGCAGCTTGAGGAGCAGCCAGCTCAAATCTCAGCTGTGCTAGAGGAAGCATGCACTGTATTTTGTGAGCAGCTCAGGGGCAGCCCTGAAGCCTACGCTTTCTCAGATCTTGCAAATACAGTGTTTGTTCGTACAGTAAGCTTCTCCCTCTTTGCGTTTATGTCATGCTGGCTGCAATACCCCTACAGCAGATACACCTAATTATGAAGATTGTAATACATCATGTGAGGCCATACAATGAGGACAAGATACGCTAAGCTTTTCAGAGCGCATTTTGTAGCATTTCAAGTAGATAACCATATCTTTCACCTGCACACAGAAGCATTAAATTCATGTATTTTACAGATAAGCCATCAGAGAAAGTGGTTGCTGTGTTACTGACCCAGTGCCTATGTTTGAAAACCAGAGTCAAGCACACAAAAGCTCTCTAAGTTGCAAAAGAAAAGGGAACATTGGGACTTGCCTCACAGGGAGAGTTCCTCAGAGGAGCTGGAAACGCAGTGCTGGTCATGACAGTGTTTGCTACTGCAGGTGCTTTGCTGGTGTTAAGGAGAAGTGCACAACCTGGATAAAAGAGCAGGAAGAAAGTCAAACTGCAGCATTCACCTTCTGGTTTCGGGGTTTGTGAAACGTCCTCAGAACCTATGTTAGCTGGTTCCAGCTACAGAGAGCAGAAGGCTTTTTCAATTTACAAGGGATGCAGCTTCACCAACCCAACAAACATACTCAGGAAACACACTTAAAAAGTCTGTCTACCCCCTACAGCTATCTTCTTTTTTTCTCCATAACTTCAGAGTCATCATCCTTGCAAGGCTGAATAACAAAATGTATCTTTTATGAAAAAAAGGTAACTTGAAAGAGAATATTTATCTTAGCCAATTCCAAAACAAAATACAACTGTGGTAAGACACCACCAGAGTAATATCAATGCAGCTGGAGGCCTCTTTAGTCCTTTAATCACTTCTTGTAAAAAGAGGAACAAGGGCAGTAGTAACACCAGGGTTCCTCCTTGGCAGCTCTGCATGAAAAGGTGTGTTATTTGCATTATTTCAGCTCTGCCCCCCCCAGCTCAGGAGGGTACCAATACTTAGAGTCCAGTTATTTGGGCTTTCATTGAAATAATTGCCTCTACAGCATAGACAAATCATGAATCACCAGCACTTGCCAGCTTTCCACAGTACTCCCTTTCTTTGCCTTCATTTTCACCTGTCCTTCTGTCACTCTGTGGTCTGAGCCATCAGATGGCACAAACGCACCGTAGCCTACACCAGCTCACACAAAAGTAGAGAATCTTTCTCTTCATGTTTCACTCTGAATCTAACATTCTAAAGCAATGTTTGGATTATAAACCACCAGTTTTGCTGTAATTATCCATAGAAGTGGAACTCAAGGGACAATGGAGCAAAGAAAAGAAGAATTAGGAAATGAGAAGGGGAAAAAATAAGCAGAACAGGGAAACATAGGATGTAAAAAGGAAAACTGGAAAGAAAAACACAGATCAGTATGGAGGAGGGTCATGCAGATGAATATTTGGTGTGAAGTTGTTTAGAAAGCGTCAAGATCAGTATTTGGTGTCAGTCATGGAGACATGAAGTACCAGTCTATACCCTCAAGACAGAAAGTGAGCAGGTTAGTCGTTTCCTCAAAGCACTCAGAGTAGAAAGATGGCTTTTTTTTTTTTTCCACCAGAGGCTGGATATATAAATACACAGGAAAACGCGCCTTGTGTTTTATTGTTTCTCCCAACCAATTTGTGTAATTTTTTTTTTTTGTTCTCCACTGCTCATTCTCTGCACTTACTATTTGCTCTCACACACCTTCTACTGAAGGAAAGCGGTTGTGCTCCGGGCTCCCAATCTGCCATGGAGAAGGATGGGACGCAGAAGGGCCCTGCATCCAGCCGCAGTCTCCTTCTTCAAACGAACAGTAAAAGCCAGAGGGAAGATTTTCTGCAAGAGGGAAAGACAAACACGCACACACACACACACAGAAGAACCCAGGTGAGCTGAGGAGGAGACTCCTGGGCACACAGAAATGCTGCAGTGTCTATTCTGACCAAGATGCCCAGGGTACACAGTCACCCCCACTGTCCTTCTGTGTGGGGTCGCGTACCTGCCTGACCATGGGGATGGGAGTGGCAAGGGAAACAACCCACAGACTGTGACGAATCCGAGTGAAAAGATGCATCTCATTATACACTCTGGAGTCTCCTAAATACCTGGTCTCTACAGCTCCACCCACCCAAGGTTACACCTTGGAGATGGCTTTCCTAACCCTTGCTTCTGCAGCTTGATGGAAGGAGATCTTGGATAATTTCCTGACATGATTCCCCTCCCTTACAGTCTAGATCTCTGGTCAGCCCAGCTTAGCAACACTATTGTGGTCTCAGGTGAAGAAGCACTGAATCATTTTGTGCCTCAGTTTTTGAACCTGTGGATCTGTTTGGTGAGAAGAGGATAGTTTATTTTAAGCCATACTTTCAGGCTTTGAAGCCCACTCATTCTGTCACTGGTTTGGGATTTCAGGCAAGTTTCCAGCTCCAAACAATAAAGGCACACTAGTTTTTTACCTTTAAATTAACCAGCTTTAAAGTAATAGTCATCTCATTTGAAGTAACTTCATGCCTTCCTCTCCTTCTCTATCTACATTGCAAGTTCTTACACAGGATGCAAAGCACATCTCGTGCCCTACTTACGTTGACACAGGTGAACATCCTCTACTCGGCCATGTATCACACATTTCCTTCAAAACTCATGAAGCTATTTTACTCATCACCCTCAGTAAACACCCACTGCCTCCCTAGTTTCTACTGTTGTCTAGTTCTGCCTTTGCATTTCTCTTCTTCAATGTGAGGCCAGACTTTGTACTTATTAAGTAACCTCAGCAGAAAACAAACCTTATAAAATGCCATGTAAAATCACTATCACTATAACATGATTTTTCACCTTTAGTGAATCTCTAACGATTCTTCATGCAGATTCTGCACCGAGGGTGCTGCTGACAACTCTGTCAGATATCAGAGGGCTTCTCAATAATAAAAGGGCAAAAACTGGGTTTTACCGGGGAAAAGATAGAGCACAAAGCTAGCCTGGGAGAAAAAAGTGTCTTTTTAATACAGAATTACATTAGGCAAGAAAGCTGTCAGAAGAGAAGAACAGCAACCAGTCATTTTAGCCTGCTATCCAGACTAACCAGTCCTTGGGGCTGGCAGTACAAAGCCCCTGGACACGCTTGCTCTTTGGGGCGGTCCTCCTTCCAATAAACTCGAAAAACTGCTGTGATGAACAGATGTAGCTGCAAAAGGGATGATGATATACTTCTGACTTCGCACAGTTTTTACACCACTGTATACTCATATCTGCCCTTAAAAAAGCTTAGTCCATATTTGTTTTCTCCTTCCATGTTCCCCTAAAACTTCCCCTAAAACTATCTTCCTTTTTTTCTTGTGGGTTTGGGGGTCGTTTTTGTTGGGTTTTGTTTGTTTGTTTTGTGGGGTTTGTTTTGTTTTGTTTTGTTTTTTCTTTTGAAATAAAGGAAAATGAGACAAGAAATCTGTGTAAAACTGCAAGATAAAAATGAAAGTTCATGTGCAAACACATCATAAAACTCCATATCCAGGAAATCAGTTTTTCCTTTCAACTGCTTGTCAAAAGTAGAGTAAAAATTTCTTAACTTACAAAATGGAGGATAGAATACAAACTCCTAAAGCAAAAGGATGTGTTATTCAGGTGATATGGGCAATTTCATTATTCTCTCTATGAAAAGAGGAGGCTCCCGAATTCAGGTCTTCTTGTGCCTATTAAATTTTTTCTGCCTGAAATATTCTGTCTGTAAAGCGGGTGCCAGACACTGAGGCACCAGTACCCAAAGCCCAGATCATTCGAAATGTTCAAATACCAGCAGAACTCCCTGGCTGAGACTGCAGGTCCATTAAATACCTACTCACAGGGCCTCTGCTTTTACTCACACACCTCAAAAGGCAATTCCTTGCCAGTGGCACATGCACCTTCTCCTTGGTCTACCCTGTAGAAAACAGCTGGGGAATCCCACAACTGTAGCTTCTAGACCATGAGTATTTGATTTTCTAGTAGCCTGGATCTCATCTCACTTCATAGAGGAAACTGAAACAAATCTTACATATGTCTCTTTTTAGTAGGGCCAAATTTGAACCTAGAACCTGACATGAAGGTGAGAGCAATGTTTTATCTTTATTTTCTGCAAGCATACAAATTTGCTATGAAAAGATGGAAACCTGGACTTAAAGCTTTTTCAAGTTTTTCCTTTTAAAAATCGCATAATTCATTCAGCCTAGTCTTTAAATGTGGAGCTGTTAAGCAGAGAGTTGCTTCCTTGTGCTGTACCCCTCTACAGAACTTGATTATATTTCATCGTGCAGCCTGAGGCTGGGATTGAAATAAAATGACAAATTATAATGTGTCCTGAATTCCTACTGAAGCAGCTTGGCTCAGTGTCCAACCAAATTCATTTCATGGCCATACACTACCTAGGATGATGTAAACAAGTCAGAGCAGCAGGAGGAGTCATCTAAGTAGCAAACCCTGCCTGGAGGCCATGAAAAGCTCACTGTAGATGGACAGTAAAGGGCATAAATAAGAAGCTATTACTTTCCCAGAAAATTTCATTCCTCCTCCACAAATTAATTTTTTATGAGTTTTCAGATGTCCCATGCACTGGATGCATTTTTCTCAGTTGCTCTTTCTTATTTTGAATACATATAGCATTTGCGATTCCACGTATTGCTACTCCACACAGATCTCTTTGCCTGGTGCTTCTCTGTCGATGAGTGCTTCTCAATTTTCTGAATGTTTTTAATTCAAACTCACATTGGTGCAGACACTGCACTGATGGGGGAAAGCTAACCTGACTTTATTGGAGAATTAAGTAAACGAGGGGGCAAAAGTTAAGTCTATTGAAACGTGCCATGTTGGATATTATCATTAGTGACAGGAACCTCTGAAGACTTAGACCTTAGCAGGATTAAGGTGTAGCTTGTGGATACAGGATAGAGATTAGAGTAATCCAGTGAGATTGGAGCACTGTGGGAACGTCTCTGCTTTTATTTGAGTGATGAAGTAGAGAGAAGCCATAGGGTGTTAAACATGTTCCTAGGTAAATACTTTCAAGCCTTCAGAATGAATTATCTTTCAAGCAAAATCTATATAAATTCAAGGATTTTTGTTTTCACTCAGATTTTTCATCCTTTAACAGCAAGAAAAATTAGCAACTGGGATAATTTATGAGGTGAATGGATCAGGCTCTTGATTCCAAACTAAGTGTAAACCAACCACGTACTACAGTTTAAATTTTTGGGTGAAATTCTAGACTCATATTATAAAGGACACAAGCATAAAAGACTACTCTCGTACGTATGAACCTTTAATAAATTTAGGAGGAAATCTCGGAAGCCAAATAGATCAGCTACTCAAACAATTTAAAGAAGCACATGAATCTTAAACGTGGGCTTGTTTCAATGGCTGCCCCTAGCAAAGTTGGTCAGCCAAACGCTACCAGAAATGAAGCATAAAAAGGGAAGATACTTTTCAACACAGTCAATGAAGAGTTATCCTTTAATGCCAGAAGGCTTTGCTGAGTTCAGAACTGCCACAGGTTAGAATTTATTGCTAGAAGTACAGCTTTTGATCAAGACAGAAGCAAAAGGCTTAGAGTGTGCAAGACAGGAACCTTCAGAGAGCGCTGCAGGGCAATAGGTTGTTACTTCATCATTTTGCTCGCAGGGAGACTTTGCTGGGCTGTATCTGTCACCAGGCTATAAATTAATCCAGCGGTTCGTTCATGCATTTTTGCCTGGAAAGTAAACTGGCCCCTGTGGAATTACTTATCTATGCTTTTTTGGTCATGTTATCACAAATTCAAACCTTACAGGTTCCTGGTCCAGCTGCTGTCTTTTGCCAGGTGTGTGCACGCACTCCTCCAACTGCCCAGCTCGAGTCCCTCCTTTCACAAATCAGATACTCGTCTTCCTTACCTCACCTGGTAATGTGTTCAGCAGCCTTATATAGTCAATGAGGCAAAGAGTAAAAATTACGCTATAATCCAGTGGTTATGAGATTTATTTGAAAGATGGAGGACATTACTTTCAATCCCTGTTCCAGGTAAAACTTGCAAAACGTGGAAGAGGAGCCTCAGGACACACTTGAGCAACCCTTTTTCTTCTGAACTAGACCAGAACTCCAGACCACAATGTCTTGGAAACTCTTAATGGAAATAGGAAATAAGGGTTCACATTTACTTAGGCAGAAGAAAGAATCAGACCTGGGTTTCTGATATCCTGGGTGAATCTTCCTAGTTCTGGATCTCTAAATAATAAATGTACTGTCAGCAGTCAGCATCTCCTTTTTTTCTTTTTTTTAATACATCCATATCTTTCCTATCCACTATTTTCCCAGGCTGAAATTCTTTGGTGAATTTGAGCCAGAATTAAAATAATTGTGGACTAGCCAAAAGCATATGCACTTTTTCTCAGTAAAACTTTCATTTTTTGCCCAAGCTTGCTCTCATGTGATAAAAGATTCCTGAACCAAAATCCAATATGTTGTTAACTAAAAACAGAAGTACAAAAGCACTGAAACAAATTCTCCCTTTCTGTAAAGTAGAGCTGTGCCAATCTATATTAGTAAATAATTTGAATTTTCATCTGTCCTGTACCATACCAGGTATACTAGACATATGATTCTCTACTACAATAAGTACATTATTTTTTTTGCAGTAAGTTATAATCCATAAAAGCATGAATTTACTAGCAAAGACATAAGACAATCAGTATCTGAAGTGTTAATGTATGTCTGCAAAGTATTCTTCGGTGAAGTAATTTTCAGTGTGGCACTTTCATCAGTCTGTTAAATCTATATGTCTGATCCCAAATCAACACAGTTTGGCATCCAATACCACATCTGCCTCTTTGAAACTGTCTTTTGTTCCTGGAAGAATATTAGATTATGACTCAAACAAGAATATGCTTTTCTCTAGGAGTCATCCCTCTGATATTATACTCTCTACACAGACCAGTTGATTGCATGCAGAACAAGCACCGTGACATTTCATTGAGCATTAATAAGTAAAGAGATGTTAACAAACAGCTGGCTTTAGGGAGATTTTGTTCAGCTAAGAAAAGAGCAAAAATCCAATGAATAGGAAAAAAAAAATCACACAGCAAAAAAGAAAAAAGAAAAACAAAATCAGTACATGCACTGATTCACCTGACTGTGAAAGGAAAAAAAAAATCCAGCATCTCCTTCAAGCTCAAAGACAGAAGCTTTTGGTTAATGGTCATTTTAAAAGCTCTCCCCTCAGTTCACGAGCATCTTTTGCTGACAGCTCTTTTGTGTAAGCAGAAGCATTTGGGGAACCACTTTTCTGCTTTATATATCTGAATCACTTTTTGCCACACTTGCAAAAAACTGATGAAAACATCCGTGTTGCTCAGGAGTAAAATAACAGCTGATATGCTGAAAGATGACATATGTTTTGTGTTAGGCTGCCATGTGGATGTACTGACAGGTAAAACATTAGATAATTTCTCTGTTTTGTGTAAGAAGTCTTATGCCAACAATATTCAAGACAGTAACAAGGAAAAAGCAGAGAAATCAGCCATACAACGGAGCAGGCTTATATGTGGATAAGGACACACACCCACAATTCGAGCTCTTGCTCTGGCAAGCCAGTCTTTTCTGTTGTTTGGGTGGAAGACGGTGCTTTTTGGGCCTTTGGCTCTAAGAACTCTCATTCCCAGTATCTGGGGTTGAAAACAAGACGTGTAGTCTTCTCCTCAAGCTGCAGAGTGGTGCTCTGCTAAACAGGTGGTTAAATATCTTCTGCTGTTTTACATTTTCTCATTTACATTCTCCATACATTCTTTGCTGATACAACTGTAAGTGCTATTTACTGCTTTATGCAAACAGCTACAGATGAATGGTGCATGGAAGAGGAAAAGGCACCCAAACCAACCCCTGTGGATGGCTTAGGTGAGAGAGACAGGGGACTTCAGCAGCTGTCTAACCATGGGATACAGGGTGGCAGCCAGGGGTAAAAGCAGCCTCCTGATATGTGAATATGGACAAGACACCAGCCACAGGTGCTCCCGATGTTTGAAAGGAATAGGCGAGTGTTTTCCTCTAGGTCTGCCTCATCCCATGGCTGTATTTAGTTTGCATCAGCGACTGGTCCAGCTCCACCTGCGAGCTCTGTTGGTTCCACTGGTACAGGATCACCCTCATAAGGCAGAGCCATTTACAGCAGATAAACACGACAGTGTATCTGGACATACAGTTGCTGGTAAATAATCTCTCTCTATACTAACGCTGGTCCTATGAAAGTAAATTTAACATTCACTGAGTGTGTGTCATTAATTAATACAACTTCAAATTATAACAATGTCTAACATAATGGAGAAGTGTACAGTTGCAAGGTTTTAACTAGTTCACTAGATGATCCCAGATCAAACTACTCTTCTCCACACCAATAAAATCTATTCTTTTATTTCTTTGTTAGCAGCAAATAACTGGAATTTGCTAGAAGTTACGTGTCACTCTTATGTTAAGTGTCTACAAGAAACAGCAAAGGTCTGTAAGTCTGGACATCACCTGTATCAACACAGCTTGCTTGAGTTACCCAGATTCTCCCCTGCTCTAGCTGTCACATAGAAAGCTAAACTGAGAATAATTGCCTCTTCTATTCCAAAAACTTTTGCCAGTACTGGTACTTTGGTCAGGGAACACATTTTTTGCATACCAAATCAATGCAGCTCTGTTGACAAAAGTCCATAGGCTAGATCAGCTGTGACACATACACTTCTGTCCTGCTTTTGTTGAAAAACAAGTTTCTCTTTTAGTGAATTTGCCTGTCAGCTAGAGCCTTCATATTAACTGCATTTTCCTGGAGAACCAGATACATGTTTTGGTAAACCTAGCAACGGAATGCAAACTTATTGATAAGCACAGATGGACATCTTGCAAGAGGGGCAACCAGAAACAGGTGACCAAGAAACTGACCAACTGAGTATAACATTCCATTCACGTGAATACTTCATATAAAAGTGGGAGATCACGAGGATCTCGTGCCTTTTTTCCCTTCTGCTTATGGCCAACATTAGGAGAGGATCTTGCCAGTCGTCCCTGCGAACTGAGGCCCAGTGACAGACTGAATCCAGCTCTGGTTGGCTGCAGAGTCCAATCCAGGACTTTGGGTGCTGGCTCTGCAGTTGCTGGGACTTTCAAGATTGTTTTGTATATTTTGTATTATTTTCTCTATTCTTATTAGTAGCATTAGTAAAACGTTTTTAATTTTTCCAACTCTCTTCTCTCTGTCTTTCTTTCCCTCCCGATCACCTGTCCTTAGTGGGAAGGGGGGAGAGGGAGGGGCAAAAGGGAGAAGGGGCAGGGGGAGAGGAGGTTAACAATACATCTGCCAGGGTTTTATTGTCACCCCGCAATCTAAACCCTTGGCAACTTCAAACTGATAAATGATGAACTTCCAACGATTATTTTTCTTAATACGTTTGCCCTTTGGATAACCATACAGCTGACGATCCACCACTCCTTAAGGGAAAGTCCTAAAGCATCTAGGTTATGCAACACAATTACAAAGTATTCAGACACATGAAGTTTTAAGAAAACTCAGGTTGCTATCTATGTTCCACTGTGTTTTATTAGACTACTTACTGCAGAAGAGAGGATAGAAAACAAGAGGAATTACAAAGACAAAGGAATTGGTCAAAGACAAGCTACTGGCTCTACTCATTTTTCACCTTGGAATTTTTCTCCTTCCTCCCCCTTCTACCACATGCTGTGCTACATTTTGATTAAAAGCTCTAACAAACTACACATATCTTAATTCTATAAGGCATCTAGCTATTCAGGCTATACTTCATTTGCATTTTTGATCAGGACTTTAGAAGAGATAAAGCACTAAGAGCATTGTAAGAACCTGCTGCAGAACTAATTTAATGAAATATAACAAAGGAAAGTGTAGAGTCTTGTATCTGGGTAGGAACAACCCCAGGTTCCAGTATAAGTTGGGGAATGACCTGTTGGAGAGCAGCGTAGGGGAAAGGGACCTGGGGGTCCTGGTGGACAGCAGGATGACCATGAGCCAGCACTGTGCCCTTGTGGCCAGGAAGGCCAATGGCATCCTGGGGTGTATTAGAAGGGGGTGGTCAGTAGGTCCAGAGAGGTTCTCCTTCCCCTCTACTCTGCCCTGGTGAGAACACATCTGGAATATTGTGTCCAGTTCTGGGCCCCTCAGTTCAGGAAGGACAGGGAACTGCTGGAGAGAGTCCAGCGCAGGGCAGCAAAGATGCTGAAGGGAGTGGAGCATCTCCCTTATGAGGAAAGGCTGAGGGAGCTGGGGCTCTTTAGCTTGGAGAAGACTGAGGGGTGACCTCATTAATGTTTACGGATATACAAAGAGTGAGTGTCACAAGGATGGAGCAAGGCTCTTCTCAGTGACAACCAATGATAGCACAAGGGGCAATGGGTTCAAACTGGAACACGAGAGGTTCTACTTAAATTTGAGAAGAAACTTCTTCACAGTGAGGGTGACAAAACACTGGAACAGGCTGCCCAGGGAGGTTGTGGAATCTCCTTCTCTGGAGATATTCAAAACCCGCCTGGACACCTCCCTGTGTAACCTCATCTGGGTGTTCCTGCTGTGGCAGGGGGATTGGACTGGATGATCTTCCAAGGTCCCTTCCAATCCCTAACATTCTGTGATTCTGTAATGTAAGTGAGTAAAGGAACGTTTCAAATGGTCTGCTCCAGACAAACATCCAGTAAAACTGCCTATAGATACTGGTCAGCATACTGGTCTTTTGTTAGTGCTAAATTAGTGCTAAAGCCTCAGGCATTAGCATTCAGAAGGATCAGTGCTTTTGGAAAAGGAGGCTGCAGCCTGGGGGTTCCGTTTTACTCACTGCACATTTCTCCCTCATCTTCTCCCTGGGCGCAGTCCCTGATGAAGTCACACGCCTGCCCCAGCCTGATCGCCGTTCCGTTCCAGCAGCTGAAGGAACCCTCCAGAGACATTTTTGAGCCAGAGGCAGATCCTAGAGAAAAAGAAAACAAAAACCACTTTAGGTTACTGAAGGGCCTTCTTCTCCAACAGGTCATAGGATCCTGGGGAGCACCAAAGAGGAAAACACCTTGTGAAATTCCTTCAACCCAGTAATTATGTGACAAAGTAATTATTTTGTTTTGTTTGGCCTGTTTAATCTTGTTAAATATCTAGTAGTCCACCTAATGGTGACCTTCAGTTCCCCAGGCGTTCCTGATATTTTAACTTGGAAGCCATCTTTGACCCTTGAAAAGAGGGTTGAAATCCTGCAGTCTGCTCTGTGGTACTTCTCAAAACCAGCACAATACACATGACAGATTTTTAATTATGTGTGAATTTACTGCTATACTGACAGTCCTAAAGTCTAGCTTCTCTATCTAGCTCAGGAACAACATGACTACATGGCTTGGAAAGAACACAAGCTTTCATCATGCCCTCCTGTCAGCACATACTACCTATGACTTAGATATCTCACATTGTTATATCCTCGCTGCAAGAGAGAAGACAGCCTGATCTCTGCTTGTCGTTTTCTTTCTCTTCTATACTCACTCCTGCTCATGCATCCTGCACTCCCCTCCTCTTGAGTCAGGGAGCCCACAGCAGACTATAACTACCAAGATACCAAAATCGCTAATACATTTTACCTATGCCAAGCAGTGAAAGGCAGCTAGCAATGTGGAAAGGAGCCAATTCTTATGAAAAGAGATCACTGAACATTATAATTAGAGGCCAGTACCATCCACTCAGAAATGAACTTGAGTACTTCTTTTTCTGAAGGCACTCAGTTCCCTTGACAGCTGAGGAGTCAGAGATCATCCAGCCCAGGGGGTATAATTTTCCTTACCTATAGGAGTTTTCTCATCCTTTGATTTTGGCCAAGTGAGCTACTTAGGACAAGGTCTTTTTTATTTTTTTAAGAGATAGATGGTCTAGATCAGCCATCTGAAGGAGGCAGGAATTAGTTTAGCAACATCATACAGTCAGCATGTATGGAGGAGGTCAAGCTTGAGAAGTGCAAGGGCCCTTCCACAAAAATCTGGGTGTAGGTGCAATTAATTGGAACCTCCTGACTTTCTGCAAAGATGTGCTTCCAGTTCACTGCTCCTAGAGGTAGGAAGAGGTCTGTGCTGAAAACCCCACACTGCAACAGCTCCTGCCCTGTCTCATATTAAATGGGTAAATACTCAAGATTAAACCAAAGCCTGTGGGCAGACTGAGCCACTGTTTGCCTAACTCATCTGTGCTTGCTAAACAGCACAGCTACATCATGTTCCCTGGTACTACAGGGAGTTGGGAATCACTGGTGATTCAATTAGATGTGCACTTGATACTTTTATTTATATTGCCTGCCAAAACTAAAAATTAATGAAGCATGTAGGAAAACAACCACTATTTCTCTTCAGGCTCATTTTATGGCGCAAATCAATTCAGGAGTGGGGGGAATACATGCCAAACCTTTTTAATAAAGGACCCTGGCTCCTGAAAAGGGTGCTCTGTGTTATTGTCAGCTCAATTTTTTTCACCTGCCTTTGAGCAATTTTGGCTTGCCGCATACGGGCTGCACAGTGCCCTTGTATTTCAGTCAGGGTCAAGGCTGACTACAGAGGAGAGCTTTGGAGAAAAAATAGACCAAGTAACTCAGAGCTGGCTGCTAACAATTTCTGCAGGCCCCTCAGTGAGGGTTTAAAGCAATGAGAAGATATCTTCCTTGGCCTTGCCGTGCTCCTTGCAAAAGTGCACTCTTGGAGACACCGCTGAGAGCCTTCCCTGCGTCAGAAGCAAAGCTCTTCGCATGTCACAAGTCAGTCACAGTGGGCTCAGGTCAGTGTGCAAACGATGCCAGAAAACCATAGGAAGTAACTCTGGTAACTCAGCAGGTGATCCCTTCTCCTAGGGGTATGCAATGAACCTATATGGTACCATGTTGCTGGAAGCATCACCTAAAGAAAAGTTAAGCAACAAGGCCCAGAGCACTTCCATGAGGTTAGTAACATCATGACACTCTTAAAAAGTTTTACGCGAAATCAGAAGTACTTTTGTCTTTCTGAATTACTGCACAAATGGTTTTGAAGAAACACCCACGTTTACTACCAGCTCTCACGGCCCACTCAGTTCATCTGCAATCTTTTCAGCAACGTCCATATTTTATCCCAGCAGCTGCTGGGATACGATATGCGGAGATTCAGAGGAGGGGTTACTGTAGGCAATGGAGTTTTTCTGTTTACTCAATTCATTTAACTTTCTAAAGGCACTCAGTTTTCCAAGCACATTACTGCATTAACACTATTTATAACAGAACCAAAGCATTCAAGAGCACCTACTGTCTTCCCAGTTGTCTTTGTTGCAGCCCAGGAGCACAAATCTCCTGAAGTCAACTGACTGTTGTATTCAAAAGCCATCGGCTGCAACTAGACATCAAGCAATTCCAGGAGCTTTTCCTCCAAAACAAAGCAGCAGATTTGCATGCTCATTCATCTCTGTGGAGACGGGGCTTGAATTAGCTCAGATTTACATTAGATGCGTATATACATGCTCCTTGTATAGGTTAGAGAACACAAATAGCAAAGCTGAAGCCTGGGGAACGGCTGGGCTCTGTGACAATGCTTGACTTATTCCTGTCTCTTTTTTGTTTGCCTACTGTGTGCACAAACGCAAAATGAATTGGATAAAAGAGATGATTAACTAGTAGAACAAATGGATAACCAAAAAAGCCCAAATAAAAATGACCTTTTTAATAGGCCACTTGATGCAGCTGTTTGCATCCAAGCTCAAGAAAACTTGATTCTTAATTAAAATATTTTGTAACAAAAATAGATATTTGCTCTTTTCATTTCCCAGCCCAAATGACTCCTGGCAAGGTGAGCCAAAATGACCTGGATCACTGAGTCAAGTGGCCTCAACCAACACACACAAAAGATGTGCAAGGAAAGGAAAATGAATGGTATCAAATCAGTATCAAGGCAAAATTTGTGGGAGACATCCTTTATAGTTACAGCAGTGTTTATATAGCCAGTGGCATACATAAATTATAGCAGTCATTAAGCTGCACCATGGCTGGCCTGGAGTCTTATAAATCATTATTTAAACAGCAACATTAAACAAATGGCATTTCAGGCTCTAAATTGAAAGGAGAAACAAACATCTCCTTGGGGAACACATGCTGACTTTGTACCTCCCAGGTCCTGCTTCTGAACACAATCCAACCTTGGCAGTGTTCAAACCCAGTACCAGACCCTGGACACAAATGACAGCCTGGGTTCTCGACTGCCCACGCTTTTGGACTTCATTTCCATGTAGCAGGATTAGCACAAAAGGGCAAAATCACGTGTCTTAGCCTAACATGAGATAAGCAACTTACTGCTCAGATTGTGGGGCCAAAGGGAATGTATTTCACTCCTCAGCAGATTTTCTGCGACTTGGGTTGCCTCTTCTCTCCTCCCCGCTCCCTTGACCAGCACAGAAATAGAACTGTGCTGGCAAGTTCCAGTGAAGTTGGCTCTGAGGGATGTGGCCAGGAAGACTGTGATACCTGATCGCTGCAAAATGGGAACCTCCAACTTACTGACATCACACTTGGTCAGGAGGGACAGAAGACTGAAGTTCTTACAGGCATTCACAAAGGTATTCCTTATCTTGCAAACTGGTTACGCTGCTAATTACCATGCAGAATTAATCCAGTTGAACATAATTATACCTTCATGTGTTACATTCAACTTCTCAGGCCGTAATTGTTAATGCTACTGAAAGTTTTTGGGACCAACACAATAAGGTAAAGCTCTCCTACTCTGCACACATTAAAACAGAGAGCTTAATAGGGCAGTACTTGGTTGTCGCTTAAAAACCTTGTCATTTGTATTCTGCAAAAACAGGTGGGCAGCAATTGCAAAGACCTGGGATGAATGTGCACCCACATGCATGTTTTACCAAGAAGAAGCTGCTCCCTGAACTGTCCCCAAGGATCCCAGCTGGATGCAGCTGAACTGACTCCAGTGGTTCTTGGGGCAAGACCTTGTCTGCACACAAGGTGAAAAACTTCCATTTTGAATTGCATGTATGTAGTAAGAAATACCTACCCAAGGAAATCCACCATGCTTATCTCACCATACGTGCTACCTCTCAAAAAAGAGAAACTTTCCTACTACTTAACTACACCTCTTTAAAATACTTTCTAATGGGCTAGTGCTGCAGCCTAACATTCATCCACTAAATGCCACCAAAACCCAGGGATTGTGCAACCTCACTGACAATGCTTGTCTGTCACAAGTATTTCTCATTAACTTCTCAATTTCATCTGCTCCTTCTTTGGTTTGAGTTCAAGGCCTCAACTCAGAGATATTTAAAAAGAGAGTCCTTGGGGGATTTAAAGGTTGTGTGAAACAAAGGAAAGCTGGTGTCTAGCTAAAAGGGATAGTGAGAATTCTGGGGAGTTTCTGATTATGGATTTTTTATGACTCGCCATTTCTGACAGGCACATCATTTCCTCACTCTGCATCTCCAACCCTCCAGCCTTATAGCAGTGCAGACATTGGAAGGCTGATGGCTCACTTGGTGCTGACGAAAGCCATATTCTAGAAAAAAAAAAAAAAATTTCTATTGATACAAGTCATTAATACTCCTGCTTTTACCATTAGAGAAGTTGGAAGGTGTGAAATAAAGGAGTTAAGAAAGTGGAAGAAGAGAAAGATGAGTTCGTGTTTAAGGGAACAGAAGCCATCCTTGGCAAATGGCCATTGAACTCTAATAGGATACAGGGCAGATGATATAAATCAAAACTTTCACAGCAAGCTCCGCTGCTCTCGTGTTCCAGGCACCCACCCCAGGACACCTGTATTCAGATCTGCAAAGAAGCCAAGTGGTCACAGCTGCAAATGAGACCAGTGAGAGAGATACTTGGAAAACACAATGTCCTCAAAAAATGCTTTGAAAAAAGACTGGGCTCCAGGTTTCTCACACCAGGCAGCCAAAATTAGTCAACACTTCATAATTTCTGGCTTTAATCTCTGTAGCAGCTTCGTTACTGTTGCTGTCATTGCCTAAGGATGCAAGTGAAGCCACATTTGTAGGAGGAGGCCATCTCTTTTTATTAGGCTGCCTCACACAGGCAGAAAAAGCAGCACATGTTTGTATATGCCTGAAGCTTACCCATTTTTCCAGTTACAAACATTGGCTTTAATTTTCTTATTTCACTTCCTATACATAAGATGGGAATAAACTCATCACAAGAGCTCTGTGATGTTCATTTAATTAACATTTGTAAGGAACTAAGATGTTACGATAACAGAGCTATGAAGAAAACCTGTCAGGAAATTATTTACTCTATCTTCAGAGTGCAGTTTGAATAATTTACAGTATAAAATGAACAGGGCCACAGAGCTGATGAAGGCAGGACAGTAAATAACTTCCCATTGAGGGAGCAGCCCCTGCCCTGCACACTGAGGGCGCAGCCTTCCCACAGTGAACCACTTCAAGGAGAGAAATCTTGCTCATTAGAGCCACACAGAGACAGATTTTTCATTTCATGGAAAATGTCAACATTTCAAAATGTATCTAAACATAAAATATAAATGCCCAAATTTCTCACAGAACAAAAGTTTCAAAACAATTCTGGGTTGGAAATACTGACTTAAGAGGTTTCAACACATAACTAAACATCATCATAAACCCAAAAAATTTAAAAATGTAAATTCAGACAAAGATAAAATACTGATCAGGAAACTGAGGTGGAAACTTACTGATTTGGAACTCACACATGTCAATAATTCAGCCAGCTCAGTTCTAACTGTTTTCCCTCTCTACTGCTGCTGTTTCAAAGTAGGGATATTATGCTTAGTATACAAATTTTAAAACATCTGCTCCTTCAGCCTTGTCTAATGCCTGTATGATTGCTTACACCAAAGCAAGCTCCACAGCACACCCAAGGAGCCGGCACGTGTTCACTGCCACGTTTCGGCAGCATGAACTTTCCACAGAGCCGTGCAGCATTCAGAGCAGCCAGGCCCGCCACGTTCTCTTGGAAATGCCTTTGACCAGGTCTAGTTCATTTTCCTGCCTTTTGACTGAATGACTTCCCAACGTTAATGTTGGTGTGATGTAGCCTTCCTGAACTAACAGCAACAACTAGCTTCCTTAAAACTATAATGAAATCAGAATGTGGAATAAGAAATTCAGCTATATTTCACACTTCTGCATTTTTCAATTAGAGAAGTTGACTTAGGATCTAATATTTATCTTCATAGCTCCTGAGACAGCAAATAATTGTTGAGTGCAACAAATGAGATGATAATGTTTTTCCCTATTAAGCTTGCACAAAATTTAGCTACTTTTTTGTTTTCATTAGGACTCAAGGTAACATATGTATTTTTTCCCGTGATTTGCTAACCAATGAATAAGCATCTCCAACAGCACATCCAAAAACTAATAGTAAGCAAGTAAACAGAAGCAGCGAATTTTACAAAGGAGTCTGATTTTTCAGCATGCAGTGGTAATTATACATTCTGCAGTATCTTCAAAATTGTAAAGGACCAAAAGAGATGGAAAATACTTATTCCCAAATACCTATGAAACACCGTGCATGTATAGTAATTGGGCTTTTTTAAAAATTTCATCTCACACAGCAGATCTTTATGGTTCTTATCCCTAAATATGAACATCCTGCCTTCAAACTATACAATGAGATAGAGTAATTTTGTTAAAAACCCAAATTTCATTTATTTTGGTTGTTTTTTGTTGCCCTTGTTTCGATATCAGACTGCGTTTGCTATTTGATTCCCTTTTCTCTCAAGTACTGTTGCATATTTGTGAGATGAAAAAAACCCCAACAAACCATCACCACCAACAACAAAACCCTACCCCCAGCTTTCATATCTCTCCTAAAAGCAGTGATTACTGTATTTATAACAGTAAGGAACTGGTTCAAAATAAAAAAATAAAGGCCAAAAAGCCTTTTCTGTGATTTTTCAGTGAATTTTTCAACATACAAACCTTGGAGAGGGAAAATAAAAAGGTTCAACTTCTATTATTAGCTCTGCCATTCCCATCAGGCCTCTCCAGGTCTGAATAGGCTGGGAACCCGTCTCTTTTCAGGCAGCAAGCTCACCCCCGGGAAACGCCGGCCGGACTGATTGCCGGTGCTGGAAGATGAATGGCACTTGCCACATGCGGCAGGCGCTGACACAATCATGAGGTGGTTAAGATCGCTAAGCTTATTTATAGACAACAGGAGCAGATTTAACACAGGGCCACTCTCAACGTCAGACATGGAGCTGAATATGAAATAAAACAAGGCTGCTGGAGAAAGGACGTGAAAATAGTGCTTCCAAACTTCATGTGTGCCTCTTGGGTAAACTATAAGAGCTGGTTAGACAGGAAACACACGTAATTTTCCACATTTTGCTTCTGAGAAGGGTTTGGTTTAAATCCATTTTCAATTATTAAAGTAAGTTTTATCTTTGCCTGTTCAGGCCCCTCAGTCCCAAGCACAACCAACACTGCATAGTGGATTTTTTTCGATTATTGGTTCCTAAAAACACCACAAAAAAAATCAATAATATTGTAAAGATGAGGAAACTGAAGCACACATCAACCAATTTCAGTTACTTAAATGAGACAATAAATTGCCCAAACCAGGGTAACTCTTCGACTCCTGCTCTACCTCTACCAGTTGGACTGAAGTTGCCCAGATGCAAGAAAACAGCCACGGAAAGGAGAGATTGGAGAAGACCGCATCAAGAGCTGATTCCGTGTAGGTCACATATAACCTTTTCTAAACCCTGCAATAGTTGCATCTCAGTAATCTCTCAGTCATTTACTTTTAGCACTGCCAAAACAGTCAACAGAGGTATATTTGTATGCCCTGTCAAGAAAACCACAAACAGAGGTAAGACACTTAATTGTATTCAAACGTCATTTTAGATAGGAATCTTATTTTTCATTTCTAAAATGCAATTCTGCTTCTATAACTGTCTAAAGCAGTATCTCTCCTTCAGCTGTCAGTAGTATTGAATTAAGGTTGATGGCCTTACTGCAGATCAGTTGCTGGGGGAGGTGGGTGGAATATCACGAATCAGCACCACCACGAGCTGACGCGGTCCCTTTCAGCAGGGTGCAGTGATGCATCCTCACATCACAGCCAAATGCTTTCCTGTGCTGGCCCCTGAGTGAAAGAGCAATAGCTGTTCCAGGCAGAAGCAGGAGCTTGCTGGGGAAGAAAGTTTCATGTCGTGCCCCTCTCCATTGTGCCAACCTTTGCAATACTCCACTTTGTGGAAAAACTCAGCAATAATACCTCAAAAACTGAAAGCATAAGCAAAATGAAATTGCACATGAGCGCTTGTTGTGAGGGAGAGCAATAGTATTGGTGACACATCACCGGCTTGCCACTGGAAGGGACGGAGGCTACCCAGCTTTCAGCCCCAGGGAAGCCAGAGGAAATGCTGCAGTGCTACCCCAGCTCCACACATCCCTAACATCCGTCTGTTGGTGGATGCTGTGACTCACTGGTGACTCTTCCAGCTGAATGCACTGACAATTGCCTATGTCTCAGTGCTCTGAAGCCAGTCCGGGGGGATGGAGAAGCAGCCCTTCTTTGCTCTCGTGTGTCAGGCTGTGCTTCAAGGCCTTGCTGCACTTGAATGAAATTATCCCAGGAGTGTAACTGCTGAAGGTCAATGGCTCTCAGCATCAAAAAAAGCCTGGAGAAGGACTCCTGCCTGGAGTTTGTGTTTCTGCTGGAGGATTTCTGCTAATCTTTGAACATGGGAAGACTTACAAACAGGGAACGCTTACAGAAAAAAAACAGATGTCAGCGAAGAACAAAGCAATCAGCTCTGTGTAAGCCAAGGTATGTACTGAAGATATTAGGGAAAAAACACCAGAAAGGATGACATTACAATTACAAGATGACCACCCAGTTTTAAGGCAATCTCTCTACTGTCTTGTGGTATGTTAAAGGACACTTTGGTTAATGCTTTCCATGCAAGATCTCTTTCCCAAACATCTACTGAGGCACAGAAAGAATTGCAATAAGAGTTGACCAGTATCATTGCTCAGAATTACCGTGCCGTGAGGATGAGATGCCTGTGGGTTGCTAGCCACAGTAGAATAGCTAGACAAATGTTAAATAATATTAAAATGGCTCTTGTATTCATTTTAACACTGTGATAGAATCTTAATAAAACAGTTACTGTGTGTAAAGGCAGATCAAGGAGACAGAACATGTCTTTTCTCTCTTTATGACTCTAGATTTTAAGACTGTGCAATCAAACTCTCAGAAAATTTTACACAATTACTCAGAACTGACAACTATTTCTTTTACTGCTCTCATGTTTAAATTCAGCACCATAAAATGTATGTCAACCCAAAATATTCCTTTCTACCCACTTTGCCAATAGGCTTTCTGTTGTGTGCAAGCTCCCCTTCAAGGTTCTTCCAAGCCCTTTCCCCTCCATTTTGCTAACTGATTCAGTTGGCCATTAATTAATCTCTTAGCTATCATCAGCAACAGTATTAAAATCTCACAAATTTTCTGATGCTGTTACTATGTAAAATGCTTCTCCCAGCTAGGTAGCTTTCAGGAAAGCATAACACCTTGTTGATTCCAGATAAATCTATCTCTACAATGCAAATGTACCTCTTCCTGGCAGACAAATCCTTTATAACTAAATCCTTTATAACTGCAAAATGATTCATTATACAAAATAGAGATGAGGACACACAGCTTATCGCTCATTCTTCATCGAGACCTAGAAAACATAAACATTTGGGTACAAAACAAGTAATAAAAAGAGAATATAAAACAGGGTCTGCTAGCCCTATTGCAAAGGAAATAGGGTTAGTCTGGTCTGAGGGCAAACAGAGGTAGTACACTGGCCATAAATAATTATGGGAAGGTCCAGAAGGACAAGCAGAGCACCTGGAAATGACATGAACCCAACACAGAACCCAACTCAGCCATGCAGTCTGACTGACTTGCAGTCAAAAAATAATTAGACATATAAGACATGAAGAGGACAGAAAAATGAATCAGTTTCAGGAAATAATGAAATTCTGTATAGTTTCCACCAAAGATCTACTGGACTGTGGTGCAGCTTGAAAGGAAATGTTGGAAAAAAACCTCAGCAGTTTAGGAGAGGGTTACACTTAACAAGGTGTACTGGACAGGACTCACTTGACAGCACAAACTGCATAAACACACTGAATAATAAAAAAGAAACACTAAACTTTCTTTTGGCCATAAAACAGATTAGGGGAGACCTAAAAGGTATTTTATATTTAGATGTGTCTACCCTTGGTCTTGAAGCATCAATTTAAAAGACCAAATAATGAGTACGCATTTCATCAGGCCTTCTAGGTAAGCAGCAGCCATCTTGGGAAAGTCAGCCATCTTAGGGAACACAAAGTCTTCCTGCTTTTTACTGTGATCCATGGGTTGCTGTTTGTACTTCCATTCATCTTAAGCTGCCCATGTTCCTCTCCATGGTACAGTTAAGTTATACCAAGTGCAAAGGTGTTAGATACCCGCTATATATTTTTACAAAGAGAACAGTTAAAATACCTGACTTCCAGCCCTCCTGGGGCTTTAAGTTAATGGGATGTGGACGCAGTTCACCAGCTATAATGAATGTCACCGGCCAACTACTCACATCACTGACTACCTCACAGCCTGGAGTGTAACCCACAGTGCATGGGGAATCTACATTCAGAAAGTCTGGTGAAATCCTATCAACAAAATCAACTGCCCTGGAATTTGTACTTGAACCAGGAAAAATGCCTTGCTCCCTTTTCCAGGATTTCTTGACAAACAGCAGCAGGACTCTCACACAGCAGCACTTCCAGCAAAGGCTCTCAAAGCTACTTTGACCGTGTCCTTCCTTCCTACCCTACAGGCAATGACCGCTGCTTTTCAGTGAGCAATTTAATTTTAAAGAGTCTGTCGACGAGGTATCACAAAGATGATAAAAGTGCCTTGCCCTAGCATCTCCTATGGATAAAATCAATGATCCACTGTTCGACAGGCAGTAACATAAAAAGCTCAGAGGCCTCTATGTCCATGGCAGTCAGGTTCATGGGCTACAACCTCTGTGTTTTCTGAAAGGTTTTCAGCACAACAGTAGGATACCTAAGCAAACTAAGACCTGCCGAATACAGGGTAGCAAATCCAAATTATCGCCCCCTTGTGTATGAAGCAGTTTCAACACAGACAGTAACAGTTCAAAGTTTTTCCACGTTGTGAGAACTCATCCATCCTATGTCTATTTTACCTCGCTCTCCTGTTTGGTTCAGTGACAACCCTGCTGGGCGGATGTCTGGATAACTTTGTTCATCTCTGCTAGCAAAAAGTAGAAGTTAAAGGTATCTCAGCAGTCACTAGGCTTCTTCCAGATGGACCATAACTAAGTTACAAGCTCATTCAGGGTGTTCTTGGAAATAAAAACCCTGGCATCCTCCACCCAACAAAAGGAAGAAAAAATTAAATAAGCAAGGGCTGAGTGAAAAGCAGACAAAACACAGCAGCCCAGCACCATGTTTTGAGGTATGTCAAATCAGCACTCCATTTGTGTGTGCAGGGGCCTTGAGTTGTGAGCAAATCAATCACCTTCAGAAATGCCACCTATCAAATATGGAATCAGAGGATCAGGATTTCCGAACTGGCTCTTATGCTGTGATCTTGGATAAGTCTCTTCACTTCTTCAAGGTTCCATCTTGCTGCCCATGACAGAAAGACAGATATGGGGCTCCATTATTGTTCAGAACTAGCACTATGTAAATTACATATATTTGTGTGCACAGAAAAAAAAATCTCATTTTTAAGAACTATCTAAAATGAAAATGTCCCCTGTAGAAGAAAAAAACATTTGCTCAGCATTACTGCAAAAGATTTTATTTGACCTGGAATAAAATATTGGTTAGCTGCAGGATATTTGTTATCAAAATTTGTTTCATTTCAGATTTTTCATCCTTATTTTATGCCTTTTAACACTGTTTCAAATAAAAAAATTAATATATATATATATAAAAAAAAAAAAACAACAAAAAACTGAAGTCCAGGGAAAAGGTATTAAAATGTAGTTTTTTCCCTTCTAAGTTGCATTTTTAACAAATGTAGGATAAAAATGGAGATGCTGCTTACCCTTGTGTGACACATGGAGGCTCTCAAGTGAAAGGCTATTCTGAGTGTATCACCAACTGCTAATGAGAAGCACGGAAGATGACAGAGTCCCGTGAGTCATTACCACATGCTAATGCAGCATCTTGTCTGAGGAAGCCCCGGGTCATTGCAGCTTGGTCCTGTCCCCTGAAGTGTACCCACTCAGCCAGTGCACCAAAGACACAACTTTTTACCATGTTAGCACCGACAGAACTGACAACATTCTCTCCATTTTTGGCATGTATTAAAACGTGCAAATATTAGCAAAACACAGACTAAACTGATAGAACCTCAGATTTGGAGAGTAGTGAAAAGCAACCATGGAGCCTGCACAGTTTCACGTGAGCGCTATGGAGGTACTACGCTGCTATTGCAGATGCAGTATGGAAAACAGGTAATGTAAACTCGACATTAAAAATTTCACTGACAATTAAAGTGACAGATTAAACTGATCCGCATGCAATCTGCAAACTGATTTGGCATTCACTGATTAATGCAGTAAATTAGATATTAGCATCTCACATGCAATGTTATAAATCACTAACTTCACTCAGCAATGTATATGTGGTGTCAAACAATTTTTGATGCTGTGCAAGTCATTAATTTTTCTGTAGGTGAAGCACTGAGTATCTGTTACAGTTTTAGGATGAGATTATGAACAGAGACTTCCAATTGCCGACCAAAATTACTTCCAGACTTTGTCACTAGCGTACTTTATACTATTATAACTGCTCAGATTTCCAAAATTCAAGTGGAAATTGCTTTTCATTGTACTGGAAAATAGCAAAAGAAACCTACCAGCACCAAGTCCAGACCCAAGCTTCTTTTTAGTGGACAAGCATTTGAGGGTGGAGAGGTGCTTTAGAAACGTGATTTATTTCTCTAAAAAGGTGCTTTCAAGAACTGCCCAGCTCTGAGTTTTGCTGATGTTCAATACAATATAGATTTGCTGCTTGAAGAAACTGCAGCAAGAAATGCCACAGAAGGGGCCTGAGATTAGTTAGACGTGTTTAGCCCAACTACTACAAACAAGGCAGAGTTCCTCTCTTAAGATTTTATATGGATGTTACCCTCCATGAGTCAACAGACTCCCAGTACTTTCAGCTATGCAGTCACAAATTCACAAGGTGAAGGTATTGCCCTGCACAAATCCCAGGCCATGCAAGGCTCTAAGCCTTAGCAACAACACTCCAGCTCACAGCTGTCAGCACTAATGAATTAAACTGGACGGTAACAAGATCCTGGAGTTATTTGAGTTATTTGTGGCTGTGGTACAGGTGAGTGCCTTTGGCTGCAGGTGGACATCCTCCTCCAGCTGCACTGGCAGGAGAGGTTATTGCCTCCATCTGCTCAGGGCTGCTTTCCCTCCGGATCTGCTGATGAAGCAGCACATGTGAGTGCTCCCTGATTTATGGCAGGCAAAGTCAGACAGGTGAGACCAGAACAACAGCTCGTACCTACTCGGGGATTTTATGTTAACTTGCCTCATTTTCAAATGGCAGCTGCTCTCTGGGCTGCATTAAAACATCTTCCAGACTCTTGTGACCTGCCCAAAGGCAAGAGGAGAAAAGCTACAATACAGTGGTGCTACAAGGTAGAGGAGCAACTCAGTGGCTGTGTTCTAGTCACTTTTAAAATGTATCATTCTAATATGTGAGAAAATTCCAATACGTGATAATATTCTTATTATTCCATGCAAATAAAATTATGGAAGAGGGAATATGTCCCTTTACCTTTTTAAAGAGTGCATACTGTGGGACATCGGACTGCTAACTCTCATCACCTTTGCAGCTTTGGGAAAACTTGTAAATACAGCTTGGTCTTTATTTGAGAGATTCAGCTCAAGTCTGCTTCTAAAACATGTAGAATGCAAGCAAGCTAAAGTTCAGACGAAATTCTGTCTCAATTTGAAACTGCACAAGAGGGAACTTTCTTTAAATCAAAGATGGACATAAAAGGGTGTGTTTATGTACAGCTTTTTTTTTTTCAGAATACTATTAAAAATTATTAAAA
The DNA here is from genome assembly GCF_037038585.1 of Patagioenas fasciata. Classification (NCBI taxonomy): domain Eukaryota; kingdom Metazoa; phylum Chordata; class Aves; order Columbiformes; family Columbidae; genus Patagioenas; species Patagioenas fasciata. The sequence continues at coordinate 18,995,844 of NC_092522.1, forward strand.
CACAATGCACGTATAACTAAAAGAAAACTCGGTACAATTTTCTGTTCAGAAAGCAACATTTTGTTTTACATTTTCCCAATAAAGAAGAAACATTGATTACACTAATGTAATGGAATAGAAATTCCCTGACATGACTCTTCATGGTATATCATGCCTAAGAAGTCCAGTCAGTTGAAATTTAGGCTGGAACTCAATGATCTCCAGAAACTGGATTTGGAATGACTAATTCCTGAATGTAACCAGATATCCTTGCAGAAGGAGGACAGATTAAGGTTCAAGGCAAATGCTGTATGTAATATAGATCTTAACCTCATTTAGCAGCAATGTTGTTTAAGGCTTTATTAAGGGATTGAGTTACTGCTTCTGCTTAAGCAGAAGTGACAGAGTCATTCACAAGGGTAATAAAAATAAACAAGATAATGCAAGAGAGGGAATTGCACCTACTGGTAAGGAAGTAACTGAAAAGACTAGGTGGCTCTTCTATTACCACTCTGTGGAAAGCATAATGTGATCCAGTGTCCAAAAGCAACTCAATTTAAGTAGATTTTTCAAAAAGCCTTCATTGAGGTCTCCCATAAAAGGAATGTGGTCAACAAAAAAAATCAAAGCTTTTCCATGTAAGTGATTTTGTGAGGATGCAGAAAAGCAATACGATCTACAGGGCTCCATTAGAAGGCTCTTGGCTATAGCCCTGCTACCAACAAGCACTTTGTTCTTGATTAATGTTCTTCTGTGTGAAAGGACTGGGGTTTTTGTTTGTTTGTTTTTAGAAATTTACTTTCCTTCTCTATCCCCATTCATAAAGTATCTAGAGAGGATAAACATTTCCGGCTTATACAGGTTTCCCAGAACAGCTGGTGCCTTTGCTTTTAGTGCAGAGAGGCTTCTAGGTCTGACTGGAAGCATCCTGTCAAAACTGCACAAATGAAGCTTGCTTTGGTAATGCTGGTATTGTAAAATATTCCTGGATAGCACTATTAATCTTGCACTCAGCAGCCATTTAATTTTTCTCAGGGTTTATCCTAACAGACTCTGAATAAACTCCTGCAAAATAATTACTATAAAATGATTTGTTTAGCAAGCTAACCAGTGAGCACTGAGGACATTCAATAGAGAATCTGTTTGTTAAAGATTCCTTGCCTGACACTATTAATTCACAAGTGAGGAATTGGTGGGCAGACTTTATAGATTACAGGTACTGAAGTACCCATCGGTTTTAAAAGGATAGTTCTGTTAGAAATTCCAGGCTACAATTCTTCAAGCAAAGCATTGTCCCCTTCCTGACACTCTGATGATGCTATGATGTTAAAGGTGGAATGAATTGCTCTCTGAAGTGCCTCGTTTTCTCTCTGTTGACTACAGAGGGAACCTGGAGACTGGCTTTGACATGATGCCTAACTTTCAGATCGCTGAAGTCACAAAAGATGAATATCACCTTGTCTAACTTCACACAACAAAGCATCTGAATGTCTGAACTAAATCTTGCCTAGGGAGATTGAATCCCGTGACGTCGTGAATTAGATGACTGGTTTATTATACAGATTTTATTTCCTGACAGTTCAGTTGAGGTCTAGGCTGAGAATTGCACTGAACTGCTTGGGAATTAGCTTTGCAAGTTGGAGTTTAGGAGAGCCCTTTTTTGTTTCCTATCCAGTGAAAATATTTTCTGACCTTAGTTCAAATGCTAAAAAGAGCAGACAGCATCAGCAGAATGTAGAAGTGTTAAAATGAGTTCTCCTATACACTATTAAGTCAAAGAAATAATCCATTGCTCGGCTTTATAAACTGGAAAAGAAACTGTCTTCGTTTCATCTAATGCCTTTCCTACGCACTCTTTATGGGCACTTGGCACTTAGTAAAACCCACACAAGTACAGCAAGATTCCTCAGGCAAACAGGGAAGCTCTGCCATGACCAAGCTCTCTGCCCCAGTAACTTTTGGACTGAGTGTAATATTCTAAAGAAAACTCCCCAGTGACAGCACTCAATTATACCAACACAGTCCCAGCTTAGGCAGAGCCCGGCATTAACTAAAATCTCAAAGCTGACGGCAAGTCTACTCTTTCCTGTTGCATCAGTCAAATCCCTTGACTTAAAATTGTTAGAGATCCACCAGTAAACTGCTGGTTATTGTTGCCACCACAACTGGCCTGCCTCTGTTCACTCACTACTTGTCTCTCATTTCTAAGATGGATGAAAAGGCTGTTTAAAATTGTTTCCATTTCCACCCAAATAATTCCATCCCAGGTGTCAGCTAATCTAATGCTCACCCACTGCGGCCCAGCCAAGGGGCTTTGGTCATCTTTATTAATCTGTTGTCGCTTGCCTTTGTAATATGCATGCTAAGGAATTCACAATCTCATTTCTTTGTCCTTTGCTTGTACTCAGTGCACAGCACAGACCAGACTCACCTGTGAGTACTGCTCTGAGATGGTGCAGCAACGTGAATAAATGGAAACAGTAATAAACTCCTCTGTAGTATTTACAGAACAGTATCACTGTGGGCTTGCAGTGTAGGAAGGGAAATTTTGCATGACTGACTTCCATTTGGTGGCATCCTGCCCGGTCATGACACTTCAGTTCCATTTCAGCAATTATCCTAATTGTCCAGGAAAGAAATGCACTGTTTACTTGAAAAGTCAAAAAATAATATGAACCAGAGAATGCTCTGACTGCTATTATACTTGAGAAAGACAACTGTAATGCATTACAGACACTGCTGATGTTTGGTACTGTTAGCAAAAGAAGCAGCAAGTGGACACATCTATTATAATTTAAGGGGAGCTACATGAAGTCACAAATTAGCCCACATTCTACAAATCAACAATTAAGATGAAGACTACTCTTTACAATATAAACTTATAATGGAGTAATAATTGCCCTAAAGGTTTTGTGATGAGATTAGAGCAGGAATGTTTTACGAGGAGAAATAGGCTTGCCCAATTGAGAGAAATTGCCTGATTTCACTTGGGAGCAGAGGAAGTTGGAGGTGCTCCAAAGATGAAGTTAGAAGAAAACAGAAGACAACACTGTAAGCATGGAAGATCTCTGCAAACCACTCTGTGCAAAGATCACAGAATCATAGAATGTCCTGAGCTGGAAGGGACCCACAAGGGTCATCGAGTCCAACTCCTGTCCCTGCATGAGGCAACCCCACAGTTCACACCATGTGTCTGAGGGTGTTGTCCAGTCTCTTCTTGAACACTGTCAGGTTTGGGGCCGTGACACCTCCCTGGGGAGCCTGTTCCAGTGCTCCAGCACCCTCTGGGTGAAGAACCTTTTCTTAATGTCCAGCCTGAACCTCCCCTGGCACATCTTCCTGACATTCCCTCGGGTTCTGTCATTGAGCAGGTCAAACATCTCTTGGAGTAGAAATTTTTTCCAACATAAGATCAAAAAGGTTATTCTGCATTTCTCATTTGTCTTAATCAGTTTAAAGTCATACTTTTAGAAAATATACTTTGTACAACATGCATTTTGCAATCCATTTTTTAAAAAATCAGTGTAACTGTATAGTAGTATGTACCATTGCAAACAGTAAGCATCGGCTCAAGCCTCCTTGACCTACAATGAAAGAACAGCTATTACTTAAACCTAACTCTTCTGTTTTCCAAACCAAACTCTTCTTTTGGCTGTGAAGAATCCAGCAATGACAAAGAAACTGAAGTCCAAATCAGTGATGTTCCTATCAAACATCTTGTTAGGCTTATCCTTTTTCAAAAGTTTTGATAACTGTATACAGACAGCTTATTCAAGAAGTCAAAGCTCCAGCAATTAATGGGATGACACGCAATGTGCTTTTACGGCTTTTGCTAGCAGAAGCTCCACCCAAGTAACTTCATAGTTTACTCACTTCTTTTACTTTGTGAAACACCTCACATGCAATAAACACTTTCGTTAATTTGCTGTCTAAGTGACTTGGAAATTTTTCTAGACAGGTGAGTCACTTTACTACTGTTTTGTTACTGATGTGTACAATAAAAGCGCCTGATGAGTTAACACTATTGCCGAAACTTTACACTTAGTGTTTCTGATCTTACAGTGACGATAGCTTTCTTTTCGTTATGATTTCATCAGCATATGTTCACAAACTGATGTACACACACTGTTATTCCATGAGGTGCTTAAAGAGTCAACAGTAACTTTCTCTAAATCAATAGCAACACTGATAATATTACAGAAATATCGAAATTCGATCCTTTGCATTTTTTTTTTTTTGTGCTGTATAACATGATGCTCAATTTATGCAGTTGTTGCTTACAGCCCTAAATGGCATCTTAAAAACAGGGTACATAGTTTAGGCTTAAGAGCATGGAATATTCACTGCTGTAGTCTCCTCAAAATCATTTATTCTAGATTGTGGCTCACACAAATCAACCGAAAGAGCTCAGATCCCAGTGTGCCGCAACCCATCATCTCACAGAACCAGACAGATTGTCTCTTAACCCTCAAAGTTTCGAGGTATCAAAATAGTTGCTTTGGACATCTTCATTCACATAAAATGAAAAATCCACCATTGATACCATTTTTGGAACATGATAAATCGCTCTGTAAGAGTTGACTAAATTGTATTTCCTTGTAGTTCTGAAGAATATTGCCAAACCTCTTATTTCACTTACAAATATGCTGATACTCCGTCAATCAGACCCCATGAACAACACAATTCAATCTGGAACTGGCCCCAGAACCCAGCCGACTCATTTAAGTGCTTACAACCTCTCATTTGTACAAAACTTCAGCACCTCAGCTGGCAATCATTTAAAGAAGGAGGGGTAAAAGTATTCTTAAATTTTCTTTCATGTAATAAAACCAGACGGGTAATTTAAGATCTTGCCATCCCTGTGTGACTTCTGGATCAATGTGCCTTACTAGCAAGGCTTTCAAAGGCTCGATTCATAAAAGCCCTGCATGCTTCATTTATGGAGGGACTCCGTAAAACTGCCTCCATGGAAGCACTGCGCAGTGTCTGTCCTTTCTCATCCACACAGGTGGAAGGCACGCCTCGGGAAAATTCAGTAATGACAGCACTTTTGAAAACTCCTGGGGGACTAAGGAACATGGTTCCCATTAATTTGTGCTCCTAAGTCACTTGGCAGCTTTTGAAAGATCCTCTCTTTCCCCACATTTTTCATTATCTCAAAGCAAAAGAATCGCAACACACAGGTTTAATGATCTCGACCGAGATTCTGATGTGTGGCTACAGGTTGTGAGTTTCCAAATACAGCATAAAGGAGTCTCATTTGTTGAAAGGGCATGCACTCCCTTTCAGAAAATTTTGGTCCCCTGTTACAGACTCTTAAATTTTTCAGGGAAAAATCAATGTACCAGGTCTAGTCAGTTGGCATTTCTATTTATGTATTATGGATTTGATTTGCAACTACAAGGTCAAGGCTTTTTGGTTTTAATTATTCTATTCCAGAGTGTCTACTTCACTGTATCCACCACTGCTGGCACCAACGTGCCATACCCCTCCAATAACAGATACAGTGCAGAATTATTAAAGAATGTTGGTGGTTTGGTGCAGCGGTTGGTTTGCTAAGAAAGCTGGCTGCAGTAGACACACAAAAACAGAAGAGCAGTCCAAAGCAAGCAGGGCTCCCTGGGGCAGGTTTTGGACAAGAAGGGAGGTTTTGGACAAGAAAAGGGAAGAGCTGGACAGGGTCTTATAGCAAGACTGGGGCAGATCTGCAATAAGACCTCTCAGACAGAGAAAAGCTGAAACTGAATACTTCAGACGATAAGCCCTGAGGTATAGAAGTACCCTGAGCCAAAATCAAAAGAAGTCCTCACTGTGGGAAAGAGGAGGAAATATAAGTTTTCTGAATCTTGTATGTGTTGCACCGCTACAGAGCAGCAGTACCTCAGAGTCCAGTGTTGGTGTGTACGATACCTATGCAGGCCTTCAAAAAATAAGGTTCTTGCTGCTGGCGTTATTTCATCTTCCACAACCTGGAAGCACACACGGAAAACCTTCTTTCCTTCTTGTCCTATCTTCTCCTTGTTTTTGTTCTTCATCTTCCAAAAATGATTTTGCTCACCAGTGCCCCTCAGGCTCTCATGAGTCATGCCAGAAAAACGGGCTAGCACTCACCTGAACATCCAGATATTTATCTTTTCATTTGATAATTGTAAATGTTAATTGTCTAATCCTTTTGCATTAAATTCAGTTTTCACAATTCACTGAATTCCCTTCAATCTCAATTGGTTTCTTTGCTGATTCAACAGATTATCCATCTAGTTAATTCAGTCTGGTTGACTGAGTGGCTATCTGATCGATTGCTCTACTTAATTAATTGGATTGTAAGTGTTTATTCCAATCACTTTCTAACTGGTCAAATTCTTTAAACATTTTCAGTTTCTAGACCAATTATTCTTGCCTGATAGCCTGTCATTTGTTTTCAGTGTTACTGGTTTATCGCTTTCTCTCCTTTCCTCACCTCTCCCTCTCTCATTTATTCTTTTGCTCACACAGTCCGACTCCCTCCCTTTTGCTTGATCATCTCCCTCTTCTGCTCTTACTTTCTAAGTTTCCCTGCTGTCTCTCACCTCTTCTCAAAGACCACTGCAATTCCTCACAAACAGGAATCAAGTTGCATAGCCAGGTCTTAACATCTTCAAACATCAGTCCTGTCTAAATCAAAAGCCCTTCCTACAGTTAACAGTGAACTTCCTGCATCTATGTAAAACAAAGCTCAGAGCAAAACTACCCCTGACCTTGTTTTAGCAAAATCAAGGTTCCGCATTCCCTCTGTTGCAGGGGTAAGGGCTTGTTATGGAGGGAGAAAGGGAGAGAGACACTATCATCTGCTTGTGCAACAGATGAGCTTGCATAAATCACTGAACCTGGAGTAATACTTGCTTAAAATCATTGGGTCACCCATAAATCATCAGTGTCCTCCCATTTCTCAAGTGATAATAGTGAATCCTATGATTGTTTCAATAAATCCAAGTAGTTAAAACATCACAAGAACTAAGTGGCAGCAATTAATAGTAATAAAAATAAGTTCAATTTGGGGAAAGCAGATTAGAGAGTTCATTTTCTTTCACTGAATCAATGGCTCCCCTGTTGAAATAAGCCTCAATTAAGGGAGAAGGTCAGTATAAAAATCATATACAGCATTAAAAAGATAATGTATTGGCCAATTCTTCAAGGTGTTAAAAAGTACTTAAGAGCCACAACTGCCAACATTGGTAGAGGAACTGAGGGATTTGCAGTGTCTCTCAAGCAGCTCCTGGTACCTCTTATGAACAGGCCCTTCTTTTTTGATTATTAATGCTTTGAATTTTAAAGGCTGGTATTTCTCAATTCTGTTTCTTATCCCAAGTCACCTGTGTTTTTCAGAATTAGAGCAGATGAAACTGTCCCCTCTGGTAAGACTGTCTAATACCCAAATTCCATCCTTCTGTGGCAAAATTCAGCCTTTCCACCTTCTGTATGAATGCATCCATTTTAAAGACCAGTTTTACAAGCGTTATTATACCATATAAAACACTTCTTTATATATCCCTCCTCATATCTTAAAAAAGCCAAATATCTCAGAGTACTACGTCCCATTGACCAACACACTGGCACGACAGACCTATGAAAACCAAATGTTTTAGTCATCCAGGTTCGTTTCCCACCCCTCCTTTGGTGAGTACGCTAATGTTTTAAATAGATTAAATTATTTAACAAAACCATAACTGTCTAAACTTGGCTCCACAAGAAGCAGGTGTTCACAGTCAGTAACAGAAATGCTAAATCACTAATTCATGACTGTAAGAAACTACAGTAAGAAACTACTGTAAGAAACTAATTGAGTTACTGTGCCTCTTCTAGAAGCAATATTAAGACTAAATTTGCTTAATTTTTTATTCCCAGCATTACTATAACTTAATTTTTAAAAGATGAAAATGAAAAATGAAGTAGTATATAAGCTCCATAACAAGTGCATTAAATTTATTTTACTTAAACGAGCACAAACTCACAAGTGAAATAATTTTCACTTTGGAATTAGCTTAAAACGATTTAGCTTCACTACAGCCACCACACTCATCTGTAAAGCAGTTTTTTCTCCAACACAAGATCCTTACAGCATTAAAACACTATCAGGTTAGAGATGGGTTTTGGCACACAACGTGAAGTCAGAATAATCAGTCATATCTCATGGGAGAACAGAGGTGAATGGGGAGGAAGGTGGTTGCCAAAGAATTTGGAGGCAAATATTAAAATAGTAAAGCTTTTCCAAATGCCTACTTAGTGAAATTAGATTCACAGGAAAAACAGCTCGGTGGAACTGTATAAATAGGATAGGCCACTCCAAGGAAAATGCAGCCAATCTGCCTAATTATTATTATTTTTTTTTAAATTAAGGCTACTCAGAACTTAATCCAAACATACTGAATAAAATTCCCATTGACCTCAATTAGCACTGGATCTATCCTGTGGCTTGGTAAGCTCCTTAACCATGGTATTAATACCAAAGAAAATTCTCCAGCTTCCTTTACATAAAAATGACCTGGATAGGCCAAGTAGGTATTACGGTATATGTTGGTCCAAAACCTCAAATAGAGACAACTATTTCTAAAGTTTAAGACTACCTTTTTTTTTTTTTAAATAACGTCTATTTTTCAGTTTCATAACCCTGGCACAATCCTAACTGTGTTCATTGTCCTTTTCACCCATCTCCTGAATTTTGGAGCAGTGGTGGATCACCAGACCATATCACATGACATTGTTGGTTCCAGCGAAGGTACATGTCTTCTCTCCTCTGCCCCATAGCCACAACTAAGCAAATAATTAATTAAAAAATATTGACTTCACAAATCTTCTGTAAACATATGGCAATTTTACTCAAGTGAAACTTTCTTAAAAGTAATACAACATTTATAATTAATTGATTATTAACATCCCAATTAGCTGTGTGTTATGTTGGACTTCCATTAGAAACCTGTGTTTAAATTTTTTACTGTGAGAACAAACATTCACTGGAACAGGGGGACATGGTGGAGTCCCCATCACGGGACATTTTGAAGATACAGCTGGTCTGGATGCAGATAATCTCACCCAAACTCCCTTCCCCATGAAAGGCTGGACCAGATGATCTTCTGAGGTTGATTCCAGCCTGGGCTGTTTTACAGTTCCACTGGATACACTGATACTATTTCAGTTCTTGGTTTGGAAGAGGTTAACTTTGCTAGGCAATTTTCCAGTAGGAAGCATCCAGAACTCATTCTGAAAAGTGGCTCACTGGTACTTCATTAAGTTCAGTTAACCACAGCACCCTGTCAGCAAATTAATTTATAAGACAAACTGCAAAAGCGAGAATATGTGGGAAAACTGGAATGATACATATTCAGGTTTTGTCTGAATACACAAAAACATCATTTTAGTAGTGATTCAGATACATAAGTAATCCTGTTTGGACAAAGCCCTTATTGACTTCCTGTAGTTGATTCATAAATCTCTTGCTCGACTATTTATCAAATGGGATCATGAAAAATTCTATCTGGAAGTTACCCATATTTCTTCATACATGTTGCAAGTCCATATGCGTACTCCACCCCCACTGCCTTTTTTTCTCCAGTAAAACCACCTTTAAGTCTTCAAAATTTTTCCTATCTTGAGAGGTCGTCTGCTTTGGATCAAGGATTTTGCTTTTAGTACAACCTTAACTTTGCATAAGTATTATAACCATGACATCATTACAGAACTAACTGCTTACCAGCTCTGAAGATAATGAGTGTATTCCTATGTACTTTCAGTATGTACTGAAAAAAGATATAGCTGAGTGGACAGAAACATTAACTTAATCCACAACACACTCCAAAATAAATATGTTTTTTATGTTGCTTACTGAGCTTGAAAACTTGAAAGCTAAGTGCTTCCTCTTGGACAGGCTGAGTGTCTGAAATAGCTGTTTTAAACAGCCTCGGAGCGACATTAAACCTTTAACATGTTTTAGAAGCATTTGATGTCCACGCCTCTTACTTAAAAAGTTACTTAGAACTGGGAAATCGAACATTGCTAAGTAAAACAATGTCTTGTCATTTACTTGTGCTCACTATTAAGTACTTTAATTAAGACTTTTGGAAATAAGTTAGCAAATTAATTAATTCACAACTGCAGTACAAAATGAGTAAGAAACCCATTAAATATCATTAATAAATCAATACATTACTTAGGAAATGAACTCTATTTTTATTACTAGAAATTACCATCAACTATAAAATGCCACTGTACTAACTACTTTATTCGTAGAAGGAACGAATTCTTAACTGACGTTATTAAATTAATTTACTACTTCTCTGCAATTTGTAATTTTTTTTTTTTTTTTGCTTTGGATATTGCACTTACTTAAATAGTAAGTTGTAAGAAACAAAATCACACAATCAATAGCATAGGTTTTACTCAGAAACACAGTCTGCTTCACATTTAAGACAGCAACTGAAAGTCAATTGGCAGTGGGATGATGGGCAATGCTACCTGTTTCATGTCCTGATCCAAAACCTATAGAAGTCCAAGCAGCCTTTCTGTTGACTGCAGGGGCTTTCTGATTGAAAGTAATTATATGGTTCAGGAAACTTTATGTGAAAAACAACAAAAAAAAACCCCAACAACAACAACAACAAAACCCACCAAAAAAACCCCAAAATCCCAAACCAACCAACCAAACAAAACCCCACCTCAAACAAACAAATAAACCCAAAACAACAACAAAACTGAATCAAACCAAACAAACCCCAAACACTTAGCACCTATCAAGTGCTAAAAAGCCTTTAAAGAATTAAAGTCAGGGGATGGAGTATGTTGATGATGAACTACAGACATGAGAAGAGATGAAGCAAATAGAGTTGTGGCCAATCCTGAGCATTAAAAAGCAAACAAACAAACGAACAAACACAAAAAAACCCAACAATAACACCTCATCCAACAAACAAACAAACAAAAAACAACAACAAAGCAAACACACCAACCAACCAACTCCAATCAAAACCAAATGAAATCCCTCAATTTGCAAGGGCTTTCCTTTTTTCTATCAATCTTTACCCAATCAAGATCGATTGTATGATGGGAATTTGGAAATGCGAAGATATTCAAGTGACAAAGCCCTTTGATTTTCTAATTTGCGGCACTGCTAAATGAAGAAAGGGAAATACAGAGTACAATGAAGACAATGCAAGGATAGAATTATGTTTGTACTCAACCATTTTTAGTTAGATGGTATATCAATCTAGAATTTTTAAATTTGGAATAAAAAAGAATCAAGAATTTTATCCGCATCTGAATTTTTTTTTTTAAATCTTAATTTTCCATTCAATCCTAAAGAGGCTATTATTTTTTCAGTTCAAACGCAATAAAAATCTCATCTTTTCCATGATTAAAGAAGCCAAAAAATGGAAATCCCAATGCTCAGAAGCAAACCCCAACTTCAAACTTCTACCTTCTTCACATCTTGGCATTTAATTTAGATCCAAACCTGTATTCACCTACGGAAATGGTAGCCTAATTTCCTAAGATTGTCTACGTGCCTTTATTTATCTTTAAGTTGTGTATATGGTCTTTAAAAGGCTTAGAAAAATTAGGTTGAAGCTTCTTAGTGTTTCTCAGATGTTTCCTTCCCAAATTCACTCATGTTTTAGGTGCTTCAGTGACATCAAGGTACCCAAGTAGCTAAGCTGCCCAAAGGCTAACAGTTGCAGAAAAATCAGGTTTAGATTAATCTTTTCTTATTGCTTTCCCTATATCCTCCAAGCCTAAGGTGCCACCTTTGGCTGCTCATCATCACCTTCTTTTCTAGTAAAAGGACACAGCACCGCATCTTCAGCTGTGTGCAAAACGCTTGGCAGTTTCAACAAACAGAAAAAGAACAAGTGGTTTTATTCCCTCCTGGTATTATTCATACACCGTGTCCTGTAAGCAAAGAAGGGGAGTAGCCTACTGCCAGAAATCTGTAGACAAAATGGGAGATTTGTTCCTTCTTTTTCTCACAATGTATCTTAATAGCTTCAGCAACTGCCATCTGTCATCTGCAAATGGGTGCCCAGCAGAACGGGCAGAACATTATCCTTTCCCTCAGCCAACCGTCCTTCACCTACAGCTCTCCTTCAAGTACTCCCAAGAGGAGCATCCATGGACCCTCATGGGAGCTGAGTATCTCCCGCCATCTGTGGTAATATTTGTTGCTCTGATTTCCCAAAGCACTGTAGATTTGAATGACTCCTGTCCTGCTCACTTTGTTTTGGGGAGCTGAAACACTTTATTTTCAGCCTGAGAGAGATACCAAGACAGGCTCCAAGCATCAGCAGCAGAACAGGAGCATTCTGTCTGAACATGCCTCGTGCTTTCGGCAGAACGTCAGGTGGTTCCTAGCTGGAACTTAGAGAACACCTTTGCGTGCAGATAGTGCAACAAACCCCTTAATACAACTGGCCTTTGTGGAGAGCAACGTGAATAACCGAAGTAATGTATATTCTGCAGCAATTTCCCTGTCCTAGACAGGTTGAAAGAAGGACATGCAGCTCAACTCAGCAGTACTCCAAATAAATAAAACGGACGAAAGGTAATGTGTTAAGTGCTATAAGTAATAATGTTCTTCACTGACATGCCACCTAAAGATTTCAGTATGATTCAGAAGATCCATAAAGCCGGTAGAACTAAAATGCAGCTGCCTCTGGCATGAAGCACTAAATTCACACACTGGAATTGATAACAGAACTCGTATTTTAAAAAGTTACCCCCATTAAGGTTGCCCATCATTAAAATTCCACACACACATTGAGCTATTAAGGGTTACTCAGCAATAACTACTTTGGAACATTGCCAAAGAAAGGCATACTTTATTATAACCAAGTTTTCCACAGTTGTTTAAAAAAATAACCATGAAATTTGTTACTAGAAACAGCAAAAAGATGGCTTGCAAGTTATCTGTCTAGGAATTGCTCATCTGTTCTGCTTTCTGATGCAGAAATGATAGGCATCTGGCAAGCCAGGATGAATACTGCTTTGGTTTTCCCAAAATGAAATTTTCCTAGAAATTCTTTCCAAAGGGAAAAAAAAAAAACAAAAACCCACCAACAAACTATACTAAAAACAACTTGCATCGTTTAAGAAGTTAAAAACTTCTAAGGTAACATCAAAAAAATTTTTCCTTGGAAGGGAATTTTTTTTTTTAATTTAAAAGATTGATTTGACAAGATGCCTTCATTCTGTGAGAGTTCTGTAACAGTCAGAAATCATGCTCCCCTCCAAAAAGGCACCAAAACGCTATGAGCTAGAAGCAATAAAATGTTACCTGTACTGCAGTTCTTCATCGCAAAGGAATCCACAGCTGCTACGCTCTTGTTCCCATTGGCAACATACTCCAGTGAGATTCGAAATGGTTTCTCTAGATGTCCAACTCTCCTCTGAAGCAACACCCATCTGGTCTCATCATACAGCGAGAGGAAAGAACAAAGGAGAAGAGTGGTAAGAAAGGCTACTTTACAAGCACCAAATCCTCCAAAGCAGCAGCTCCACAAGTGGCTTGTCACCCCGTGCCTTCTACCCCAAACCTCACACCCCTCATGGTGTCCCATGGTCAAAGCCTTTCCCTCCAATGGATTTTGCAAAAGCACGCTTCTAATCGCCAAGATTTCCACCCAGCTAAGATGTGGAAAACCCAGCTAAATAGTAGCTTATTGCTCTCTTCTGTCACACTTCTGTGCTTCTGGATTTCTCACAGATGTCTGCCTGCTTTTTAAAAGAAACCCAACTTTCTTTGCAAGGCAAGCTGTGAGATCTGCAGTATACGTGCACACCCCCTCTAAATACTATTCCTCCTGTTTCTCACCGTGGTGTCTCTTAGTCACTCCGGCAATAAGCCAGTCTCCAGGGCCTGAGCAATAGCTGTAATTCCCAGCACCGCGTCACTGGTTGAGGTAACACGCCTTGCTTCTAATGGAGCTGGCTGGAATGTCTACGAGTGCATGAAGCACTACAACTAAAACACTCCTCCTCTGCACTCCTTCCCTCACCACCTCGCAAACAAACAAACAAACACTCCCACCGAATAAATCAAGGAACTAAGAGACTGGATTGGCAGCCCCGGAGCCTAACATCCCCACTCCATGAGTGTTTCAACTTAGCTTGCTGCTAGGAGTAAATGAGAACAAGAACTCTGTATAAGCTTAATTTCTTCTCTGAGGTGCTAGCAGGCACCAAGGCCTGGCTGACTCTGATGTCCCCCTTCTCACCTGCGGCCAGCTGGGTCTGCTGGTCCACCCAAAACACCTCACCGGGCAGCACAAGAACTATGGGTAGACCCTCAGCTCTTACACATCCCCCTCTGATTTAACTTTCAAATGTTCTGTGTTCAGCAAGACATGTCTAATGACAGACAGTAAAAATGTAAGCTTTTTCCCTGTTATACTGAAATTCTGATCTTCAAGGAAAACTTTAAGGAATGAAACACTTGTACGATAACATGCCCATTTCACCTTTCATGCTTGGGGACAGGCTGTCAGTAAAACCATCTGTTGACATCATTTGGGAAGGTCTGCCTCCCACGAGGTGTGTATTACTCCGGCAGCGATACAGAGCCTATCACTCATTTCACCCCAGTTTATTCCATGGCTACTCACTAACCATAAACACGACCAGACACAAGAGATTCTGTAAAGTCACTCAGTCCCTACTAATCCACTGCTTCATATTTCTCTTCTGCTACAGGAAAAAATGCAGCACCAGTGAAAAAAGATTTCTTTTTAGTGAACTGTAACTGGTCAGCTGGACCCAAACTAGACAACAGGGGTCTAATAAAGCCGATTACGAAATGTTCTTTACAGCTCCAGCTGCCATTTTTAAAAGATGAGAACAAAAACTTAGTATGTTTCCTTAAGTTGCTTTCAAACACCAATATTAAGCATTTTTGAGGAAGACTAACTTTCTGGTTGACATAACGGGTCAGGGGCAATACATTTTTCACTGCTCTTACAACGTTTCCTCATCAAGTTCCCCTGTCACTCTGAGCGTATGGATTTGTGCCAGTACGTGGGCTGTGTAGAAGGCGACATTTTTTCTTGGACAATGGAAATGAAACAGATGTTCTGAACAAAAGAAACCACAGTTTATCTGGTATCCATAACAAGAACCTCCTAGTCCAGAAATATGACAAAATGTGCGTGTTACCAAGTGAAGAAACACTTCCAAAAGGAAATATAACAACATATGCATGACATTTGCACCGACCAACCATCACTTATGCCTGCTACAACCATGGATCATTCCCAAATTGCAGCCCCTGTACTTATGAGGTTCAGCAAGACCAAGTGCCAGGTCCTGCACTTGGGTCACAACAACCCCAGGCAGTACTACAGGCTCAGGGTGGCTGGAAAGTGCCTGGGGGAAAAGGATCACAGAATCACAGAATAGTTGGGCTTGGAAGGGACCTCTGGAGAATATCTAGTCCAACCAACCTGCTACAGCAGGTTCACCTGCAGCAGATCACACAGGAATGTGTCCAGGTGGGTTTTGAATGTCTCCAGAAAAGACGACTCCACAACCTCTCTGGGCAGCCTGTTCCAGTGCTCTGGCACCCTCAAAGTAAAGAAGCTTCACCTCATACTCAGATGGAACCTCCTTTGCTTCAGTTTGTGCCTGTTGTCCCTCATTCTATTGCTGGACACCACCAGAAAGAATCTGGTCCAATCCTCTCAACACCCACCCTTGAGATATT